>NW_006399887.1:9346566-9376699 GCF_000299155.1 Elephantulus edwardii | reverse complement strand
TATTTTTTTACAATCTTCTAATGTCAGCCATTTATTTTAGTTGGTGCTGTTGTGATGTTGCCCAATTCATCTCATATTTGGATTATTTGTGCCTTTTCCTTTTTTTCTTTTGTTAGTTTTTCTCGTGGTTTGTTGATTGTATTGACTTTTTCAAAGAACCTACTCTTAGTTTTATTGATAGTTTCAATTGACTTTTGGTTTTCTATTTCATTTATTTCTTCTCTAATTTTTTTCATTTCAATATTTTTTAGAAAGTGTCAGGTTTTCTTACTTTTCTTTTTCAATTTGTTGGAGATGTTGGTTAGAGAGTCAATGGTCATCTTTCCCTCCTTTTTGATGTGTTTACTTATTGCTATAAATTGACCCCTGATTACTGCTTTGGCTCTTTCTCGGAGGTTTTGATAAGTGATGTTTTCATTGTCATTTTTTTAAGAAACTTTTTAATTTCATTTTTTATTTCCTTTAGTACCCACTCATGTTCAAGCAAGGTGTTGTTTTACTTCCAAATCTGTGGTTTTTTCCTTCTTCTTTATACTATTGTTAATAATGTCTAATTTTACTTTATGATGGTGTGAGAAGATTCTTTGTTTTATTTCTGTATGTTTTAATTTATTGATGCTTGCCTTGTGACTTAAAATGTGAACTATTCTGGAGAATATTCCATGCACACTGGAGAAGAAGGTACACTGTGCTTTTTTGGGATGCATTAGCCTATAAATATCTATGAGATCAAGTTGGTTTATTGTGTGGTTTAATTCTTCAGCATCTTTGTTGAGTTTCTTTCTGGAAGTTCTATATTTTCTTGAGAGTGGTGTATTGAAGTCTCCAGGTACTACAGTAGTATTGTCTATTTTCTCTTTCCGTTTTGTTAATGTTTGTTTTATATATTTTGTGGGTCTTTCATTTGGTGCATGGTTATTTGTTATTGTTATGTCCTCTTGTTTTATTGACCCTTTAAGCATGATGTAGTGACATTCCTTGTCCTTTGCAATGGTTTTTGCATTGAAATTTATTTTATCAGAGATTAATATCGCTCCTGCTTATTTTTTTTAACTCTTGCTTTTTTCTGGTTGCCATTTGCTTTGTATATTTTTCCCCACCCTTTTATTTTTAGTCTTTCTTTATCTTCATTTTTCAGGTGTGTCTCTTGTAGACAACATATTGATGGATTTTGTTTTTTTTATCCAATGTGCTACTCTTTTTCTCTTCAGTGGTACATTTAAACCGTTCACATTCAGTGTGATAATTGAGAGGCAAAGTTTTATTATTATCATCATTTTGTTGAGTTATTTTTGATATTGTTGATAGTTACTTTGGTCCATCCTGCTTTCTGTGGCACTACTGTAAGAAGGACACCTCTCAGTGTTTCTTTCAATGCTGGTGTTGTTTTTTCAAACTCCCTTACATTCTGTTTTTCTGGGAATATCTTGATTTCTCCTTCATATTTGATGATTAATTTTGTTGGGTATAGAATTTTTGGTCGACAGTTGTATTGTTTGAGTGTTTGAATATGTCATTCCACTGTTTTCTTCCTTGCATGGTTTCTGCTGGCAAAATCGGCACTTAATCATATCTGCAAGCATATCTTTGATGCCAAAGCCAGGAAAAGAAACCACCAAAATCTCTTATGAACATAGATGCAAAAATCCTGATTAAAATCTTGGCCAATAAAATCCAATGATACATCAAAGAAATAATTCACCAAGACCAAGATAACCAAGGAATGTTCAATATAAGATGATCAATGTAATTCATCATATTAACAAAGAACAAGAACCACATGATCCTATCAATTGAGGCAGAAAAGACCTTTGACAAAATCCACCACCCTTTCCTAATTACAGCGCTCTAGAATATAGGAAACCCAAAAGCAAATGTTGTTCTCAATGGAGAGAGGATAAACGCATTCTCTTTAAGAACAGGAACTGGACAAGGATGCCCACTACAACTTCTCTTATTCAATATTGTATTGGAAGTCTTAGCAATAACAGTTAGACAAGAGAAGCAAATAAAAAGTATCCAAATTGGCTTAGCAGAGGTAAAATTATTTCAATATGCAGATGACATGATAATATATTCAGGAAACCCTAAAGACTTACCAAGAAAAATACTGGACATAGTTGAGCATTTCAGCAAAGTGGCAGGATACAAATCAACATACAAAAACATCAGTTGAATTTCTCTATAGTGACAAGGAAAATACAGAACTGAAGCTAAGAAAACCAATACCCTTCACAATAGCTAATCACAATATTAAACACTTGGGAGTAAATCTAACCAAAGCACAAAGGATTTATTCAAAGAAAATTACAAAACGTTACTACAAGAAACAAAAAGAGACCTGTAAAAGTGTAAGAATATCCCTTGCTCATGGATAGGAAGACTCAATATTTTGAAAATGGTAACACTACCAAAGGCAATTTACAAATTCAATGTCATTTCAATATAAATACCAATCCCATTCTTCAAAGATATGGAAAAGGCAATCTCTAGTTTCATTTAGAATGGAAAGAAGCACAGAATAAGGAAAACATCCCTTAAAAATAGGATCAAGGTAGGAGGCATCTCACTCCCTGGTTTCAAATCCTACTACTCTGTCGTGGTGGTCAAGACAGCATGGTCTGGTACAATGACAAACATATAGATCAGTGGAATAGAATTGAAAAACTGAAAATCAGCTCATGTACCTATGGTCAATTGATTTTGACAAGTAGATGAAATTAGTTAATTGGGGAAATGACAGGCTTTTTAACAAATAGCGTTTGCAAAATTGAAAAACTACCTTCAGAAAATCGAAGCAAAATCCACACCTCACTCCATACACAAAAACCAACTCAAGGTGGATCATGGACCTAGGACTAAAACCAAGGACTATACACTTAATTAAAGAAAAGCTTGGAAGATCTCTAGATCTCTTATCCACAACATAAACAGTCTTCCAAGCATCCTGAAAAATCTACAACCAGGAGAGGATAAAATAGAGGAATAGGACCTTCTAAGAAATCCCTGTTCACATCCAAAAACTTCTCCCACAGGGTAAAAAGGGAAGCCACAGACTGGGAAGAAAAAAAATTATTTGGTAATGAGATGTCAGACAAGGGAATTTTATCTAAAATTTATAAAATACTCAAGTACCACAACAAGTTAAAGGTAAACAACCCAATTTAACAATGGGCACAGGACATAAACACACACTTCACCAAAGAAGACATTCAGATGCTCAGAATTCCTAGCTCTAAGAGACATGCAAATCAAAACAACTATGAGATATTATCTCACCCCAGTAAGAGTAGCAACATTTAACAGAACAGCAAGCAACAAATGCTGATGAGGTTGTGGAGAAACTGGAACCCTTATTTACTGTTGGTGGCAGTGTAAAATGGTGCAAACACTATTGAAGGCCGTATGGTGCTTTCTCAAAAAGTTTCAAGTAGAAATACCATTTGACTCAGCATTTCCACTACTGGGAATATTCCCCAAAGAAACCAGAACTGCCACCCAAGCAGATAGATGCACATGCATGTTTATTGCAGCTTTGTTCACAATGGGAGAGAATTGGAAACAGCCTAAGTGCCCACCAACAAATGAATGGATAGAGAAGCTATCACACAATGGAATACTATGCCACATTGCAAAACAAAGACCCCATGAAATATTATTCAAAATGAGTGATCCTGGAGGAAATTATGCTAAGTGAAATATCTCGGTCACAAAAGGATAAATATTGCATAGTGCCACTGCTGTAAAACAAGCCTGACATTGGGACTGGGGGGAGACCTGAGAAAGATGGGATAAATTATGTCTACTGTATTGAAACAGATGAGGGAGCGAACTGATTAAAAGGGATATATGATTAGGTATTATTGTCATGACAGGAGTCCAGAACAAATGCTGCATAGTTGAGTGGACGTGGGGGAGAGTGACTGTATAACAACGAAAGAATGTTTCTTTTACTTTTCAAAATGAAGGCTGCATAATGGCGTGGCCTTGGGGGAGGGATTATATGGCAATGAAAGAATATTTCTTTTACATTTCAAAGAGAAGAGCTAACTGGGGAGAGGTTGGGCAGGGAGAAAAGTGCAACAATGAACAAATGGAAATCTAAAATTTCTGTAAACTTTCATTAAAATTAATAGTAAAAAAACCGCCAAACTGACAGCACTACTCCTCAATAATTTGGAGAGGTCCCTAACTGCAGATTTTCCCAGTGCAATTTCTCTTCTTATTTCCTGACTGCTCATATTGTGAATAGTTGAATAAAAATGTATTTCATAATTCTTCCAAATAATATTTAAATTTTAAATACATATGCAAATATGTTTATCTATCTTTAAAATAATACAAAGTAAACAAAAATGCCTCACCCAGTGACCAAAACTAGCAAACTATTAATAATTATTTTGTGTATTTTAGCAGTCATATTCACTTATTTCAACAAAGAGGTGCTCTCCTGGTTACACTCACCAAGTTGTGCTAAGAGAGAAATCTGGAGGACAACTACTTGGCCAACTGACTGGAAGAGATCCATATTTAATCCCATTCCACAAAAAGGTTACCTGACAGAGTGAGGACATTATCACACAATAGCACTAATATCACACACTGTCAAAATCCTGCTTAAGATTATCCAGAAATGACTGGAGAAATACATTGACAGAGAACTACCAGAAATACAAGCTGGGATTAGAAGAGGATATGGCACTAAAGACATCATTGCCAATGTCAGATGGATCTTGGTAGAAAGCAAAGAGTACCAGAAAAATGTCTGTGTGTCATTGACTGTGCAAAGGCATTTGACTGAGAGGATCACACAAATTGAGGCTAACCTTGAGGAAAATAGGAATCTCAGAACATTTGATTGTGCTATGTGAGACATATAATTGGACCAGGAAGCACTCTTTAGAACAAAACAGGGACACACTGCATGGTTCAAAATCAGGAAAGGAGTGTCTCAGGGATGCATCCTGTCTCCATACCTTTTCAATCTATCTGCAGAACAGGTAATTCAGGAAGCAGGGCTTTTATAAGAAAGAATGTGGCATCAGGATTGGCAGAAAACTCATCAACAACTTATGTTATACAGATGACACAACCTTGTTTGCTAAAACCAAGGAGAACCTGAAGTGCTTGTTTCATAAGGTCAAGTACTGTAATCTTCAATATGGAATGAAGCTTAACATCAAGAAGACAAAGATTCTCACCACTGGGACAATTGGCAGCACCAAGATAGATGGAGAAGAGGCTGAAGTTGTTAGTAATTTCTTGACTTTCTCATCTCCATGGTCAATACTCTTAACACCAGCAGACAGGAAATCAAAAGATGAATTGCATTGAGAAAATCTGCTGTCATGGACCTATCCAGAGTGCTGAAAAGCAACGATGTCAGTCAAGAGACTAAGATGCTGTGATTCAAGCTGTGGCCTTCTCATTGCTTGCAATGCATCAGCAAACTGGACAGTGACTAAGGATGATAGAATAGATGCCTTCAAGTTGTGGTGCTGAACAAGAGTCTTAAACATATCATGGACTGCCAAGAAAACAAATAGATCTGACTTGGAGAGGATGAAACCAAGATTCTCCTTGGAAGCTAGGATTTTGAAGCTCCATCTCACATACTTTGGGCACGAGCCCAGGAGAGACTGGTCTTTGCAGAAGAACATCGTGCTTGGAAGGGTGGAGGGACAGAACAGGAGAGGAAAGCCCTGGATGAGATGGATTGATACAGTAACTGGGACAACGGGAGTTGTTGTTTTGGAATTAGTGAGACTGGCTCAGGACGGAGAAGGGTTCTAAGCTGCTGTACTTAGGGTCACTATTGGTCATAGGTGACTCAATGGCACATAACAACAACAAGAACAACAAAATGACCAGCAATTCCACTTCTAAGTGTCTAGGCAATAAAATTGAAGACAAAAATCCACTGAAATATTTGTCAAGACTAACGTTTCTTGTCTTTAATTCTCTTGGTCAGGAGAAATATTGAAAAATTTTAAACTTAAATGGAAAACTAGGAAGCTCCTAGTAGCTTACTGGTAACGAATTTAGCTACCAACTCAAAGTGAGTAAAGTTCAAATCCACCAGATCCTCCTTAGGAGAAAAGACAAATGATCTTCTCTCATGTGATTTACTGCCTCTGCTGTGTGTTGGTTCTGACTCAATGGTATGCAACAATAACATAGATAACACTGTTTGCAATCTAAAATATTATTCAACCAGAAAAATGTGTATATTTCTAGTGACACATGTATTTAATTAAACACTATTTCAACCTATGTTGTTGATTGCCATCAAGTCGAGGGCAACTCATAGTGACTCTATGAACAAAAGACTTAGTGCTTTTCAATAACTATCATCATTTCTCCAAGTTCATAGAGTTTCCAGAGGTGTGTGGTTTAGGAAGTGGATGCCACTCCTGTTTCCAAGCCTGTTTTACAACTGGGAGCCCCACGAAACTGTTTCCACATTGGGAAACCATTCTGGTATTTGATTCACCAATGGTACAAGGTTCAGCATGACAGCAAACCCAGGTTACATCATTCTGTACATTGACAAAGAGTGGTGTACAAAGTGGAAGTTATTTCTTGTATAGGTCTTCAAATAAAAGCAATTATAACTGAGAAAATAAATTCAGATATGAAAAATATGCAAAGGTATTTCCTTTTTCTTACATTTTATCATAAGCAGGCAAATCTGGAATAAGAAGTTAGAATGGAAATTGCATCTCCAGGTAGTGTAGAGACTTGGAAAAACACGATAAGAGGACTTTTTAGGTAGATGAAAATATTTTATACTTTGATAAGTATTTAGATAACATAGATTTATGCATTTTTCAAATTAACAAGTGGAGCCCACTTAACATCTGTGGATTTCATTGTTTATAAAGCATACCTCATTAAAAATATTGCCCGCTCTACAAGTCTTCTATCCACTGGTTTTTATGTTCATTTTAATTAACAGCTCTGATGCTAAAGTCCTGTAATCTTTGAGTATGAAACGATACTTAAAGCAATTCTCATTTTAGTGGCATCATAAAAAGTGCTGCCTACCAAAAGTTTATGATCGCAGACTGTGTTGTTTTTGCTCTAATGTGTTCAGTTGCTTGACTTGTTGAAACATTCACAACATGTTTATTTATTTAGTCGCCCATTAGCAAAGTGCAATGTTCCATTTTGAAGGATGATTTTATACTGCTCTGCACCCAGTAATTATCACAATTTTAAACCAACATGCTGTGTTGGCTTAATCCCCAATTCTAATATAGTGCTTTACTAGAGACGATTATATGGTGTGTAAGTCTAATACTCTTCCTATCATCCTCATGCCACTTGGATTTCGTGCATTTGGAGGCAATTTTCTGATGTGTCTTTTGTTTCCCCAAGCAGCCCATTGCTGGAAAGATCAGTTAAAAAAAAAATAAAGCCATTTTACCATTCTGGCTGACCTCAGGTAAATTTCAACCCGACCCACACGGAAAGACTCAGCTATTTAGTGAAACAGGTAAAAGCATCATTGAAAATGTTACAGGCACTTTTCCGGAGGCTTGACAACAACAGATGTTTCAGATTTCCTCTTTTTAATTTTTCCTCCCCAACTGCAAATCATCTGGCAATGTGTTTGTTCTGAGAACAAAGAAACTTTTTTCCATTAGAGTAGAAAGAGGTTTCAGATCTTTACCTCTAAGTGCTCCATAATTAAGATGAGAGAGAATTTTATCTCCTCCCCCTCAAGATAAATATCTGTATCTTATATACATAAGGCTCTAGTGTGTAGAAAGTATGATGATGGTGCAAGATAGGAGAGTTCTTTTGTTTATAGGGTTGCTATGTGTTGTACTCAACTTGATGACATTTAATAACAACAAATCTATGTAATTCCAGTAGCGTGGGCTGAGCCAGCTGTGCTGCTAACCCCAAAGCTGGGTTTCTCTCGTAGTGAAATATGCCAGTGCCTCCACAGAATAAGGGGAATAGTCTCCTCTCATTGCAACTTACAGTCTTGGAAAACCCAACAGAGTTTTGCTATGAATTGGAACTGATGACAATACTAAGTGAATGTGTTGTTGTTGGTGGTAGGTATCTTGGAGTCACAGACAATGATAGCGACCCTATGAACAAAAGACGAGAACACTTGTATAAATTTCATCGTTTTTCCACATTCATAGTTTCCAAAGGAAAGCTATTTCAGAAGTGGAAGTGAATGTGAGTGAGGCTAAACAAAGAATACAGAAAAGTGCATCTCAGAATTACAAAAAACATGTGATAAGTAACAGACATGAAATAACATTGTAAATTGAGGTTCCATCATGCTCTGTGCCACAAAGTGCTCTGGTCTTGCTCAGAGTGTTTTTGACAGTATATGTGTGTTAATATCACAGCTCACAGTGAGAAAAGTCAATTTTGCACAATTGAATCGTATTTGTCATTTTAATCACCAAAATGTCCAGCACTATTTCAGTTAACTGGGTCATTAAAATGACTGAATTAGCTTGACTACACTTGATCTGATTGCTCACCTGGAAATTGATCTTCAGAGAATCATTTCAGGGAGCCATGATAACCAGCCATGGTAATGTGGTGCTAAATATCTGTGAATTGGGAGCTTTTCCCTCTAGGCTAGAGTTTTTGCTCAAAAAGAAATGATAGGATGGTTTGCATGCATTATGGAAATTAGCCCAGTGTCACTTTTATAAAATGATAACTTAATGAAATAAAGTAGCTAAAAATGTATTAAAATGAATTTTTAAAAATTAACATGTTCAGTAGAAACTCCTCTAATCCACCTGATATCATTCTCAGTTTCAGGAATTAAAACAGTCCACTTATTTCCAAGTTCTCCTCAGTTAATATAATAATTTTGTGGAATTTGAATAAAATTTTCAGAAAAGAATTCTCACATCATTCATATTTTAGGGCACTTAGGTGGCCTAGTTGTAAGAAACTGCACTGTTTTTCCAAAGACAAGCAGTTCAAATACACTAGCTGCTTCTCAGGAGAAATATGGGCAATCTCCTCTTGTGTGATTAACTATCTCTGAAAACACACTGAAGGGTCAGCTATGGGTCAGTTCCGACTTGATGGTACACAACATTAATATATTAAATATTTCGAGTCAGGTTGCATTCTCATAGTGATCCAATATACAACAAAACACAATACTACTAAATCCAGTAATATCCTCACGGTCATTCCTGTGTTTGAACCCATTATCTCACCTATTGCTTAATATATTCCATTTAGGACTGTCCTCTTTCCTGCTGATGTTGTATTAACCAAAACTTCAGTGGTTCTAATCCCTTAGCCTCTCGCAAGAGAAAATTGAAGCAGGCTGCTTTTGTTGAGCCTGGAAACCTGATAGAGGGTCACCAGGAATCGAAACCCTCTCAAAGGCAATGAGCTTATGAGCTTTCTATTTCACCAAGCATGATATTCTTCAGGGATTAGTACCTCCTAATGACATGTCTAAAGAACAGGAGACACTCTGGACATCCTCCATCTAAGGAACATTCTGACTACGCTTCTTCCAAGTAAGGTTAGTTCCCCTTCCTGGTAGTTCATGATGTATTCAACATTCTTAAAATACTAGGAAATGTTACTTTTCTACCTTCCAATCTCATGTCGGCAAGGGGGGAAAAGGGGAAGCAGTGAGAAATTCACAAAATAAATTTCAACAGATGCAGTGGCTTAAAAAGAAGCTACTGAAAGAAGCATTTCATAATTTGGTGGATATACTAATAATAAATCTTTTATTTTCTGTGGATTTCTCTCAAAATGTCATTCCCATGTTCTCACATACTTCTTCACTGCTGACATGATGTGTTCATTCTTAGTTCTTCTCAAACTATTTAGATTTCTATTTTTATTTTTTTGGTGGGGGGAAATCAAAACTCCCAGAAACTCTGATTAGTGTAGAACTTTTCATGATTCTTCACTTTCTTAACACTATTATTTGTCCTTCTTTTGAATAGATATGTATGGTTTCCTGCTTTGCTTTCACCTTTGGAAACAAGTGCATCCTTGCAGGTTTTTTGGCTCATGTTCAGCTCGGTTAGTTTTCACTCGTTCGTTACTCCAACAAGAAATTGTTGAGTTCTTCTTCATGCTATGAGTTAGCATCACTTATAGAGAACTCCTCCTCTGATTATTATTTTATATTCTAAGGAGAAATCTTTACTGAGAGCAAAATTGTCTATTTCTAGTTCAGAGTAAGATTTTATTTCAGTTTATAGTTCATAGTCAGCTGTGGTTCATTTTCTTTATCCATATTAAAATATCATATGTTCCTTTCATGGCTTAAGGTTTTCTGAAAAATAGCCTTTCTCTTCTCCACTTGAGTCCCGAAGCAGTCTAAGATAAAGTGATAGAATGAAAATAGGAACAAAGCATATTTATTACTGTGGATGTTGACATTTATATTTTGGATTATATATCTCTACCTAAGTGGGATGTAGGCATATTTACAAACTCAATTCAATGACAGAGACTCTTTATGTAACCTGAATGTGATTGCTGTTGTTTATTGCCTCCAGTCAATTCTAATTCATAGTTATCTTATGAACAACAGATCTTAACCGTGCATTATCCTGCAGCACCTTCACCATCTCTGATATGCTCAAGCCCGTTGTTATAATCACTCTCAATAAATCTTGTTGGAGGTCTTCTTCTCTTCCGTAACCCCCCACTTTCCCAGTATGACGTCTTTCTCCAAATACTATCTTGATCTGTCATGCAGTGGTCACTGGTCTTGATCTAACTGCTGATGTTGAGCTTTTCCACTATTGTGTTTTTTGTTGTTGTTGGTATTTATTATTTTTTTCCTCTCCTCAATGTTAGAGTCCTTTTGTTTCCTATGTCTTTCATTTGGTGAATCCTAAGTGTCATTTTCTATTGTTGAAAAGAAATTTTAATGAATAATTTATTGGTTATAAAAATTCCATAATTCAATATTTAGTATTATTTCTATCATGAAGTTCATGTTTTTCCACTTATTGTTCCATGTTTACATCTTTCCATTCCAATCGTTAGTAATTATCAGTGTATGTAGATTGCAATTTCAGACTACTGAAGTTGTGAAAAATAATTTCATTAGCATTTGGTGCACAAATTTAGGTGGCAGTCATGTTGTTAACTGATCATCTTTGTATGTATAGATATTTTCCTACCACTGACAGTTAATACTTTATTTCAGGAGAAACCTTGAAATAGTCCTTTTAAAGATGAATGTGGTATTCTTCTGAAAATTGTCATTAACTGCATAGTAGTCTACGTGATTGGCTGATTAAAAAATGACTATTTCTAGTCCATTTCAGTGGAATAATGCCTAGGATATCAATCTCTAGGAATTCAGTTTTATTTTTGAAAATTTTAATTTTTCCAGTTTCATACTTTGTATATTCCATTTTTCATTATTAAAGGAGACTCAAGTTGCTTTTTTATCTTTTTCCTTATTTTAAACAATGTCCTACTAGAAAAAGAAGAAGGAAGAGGAGGAGAAGAAGGAGAAGAAGAAGAAGAAGAAGAAGAAGAAACAACCAAAAACTTCATTCCATACACCTGACAGAAGCAGACTTTGAAAAAGCCAGGTTATATTTTCAGTGCTTTTCAACATGAACAATTCCTCTTCAAAAACTAAATTTGATAATGCTTCACTATTACCCATAATATTTCACTTGTCAATTTTTAAATAATTAGATTACAGATCTTCCTTCCTCCTCTGCTTTGTTCTGGAAGCTTAGCTGAAGCAATGAATAAACAGTTTATATTGAAATATTGATGTCATAATTTCCAGTATCAACGTGACATGCCAGCCATCATAGTGGGTTGAAATAATGGACAAATGGTCACATTTGTGATTGAGGATATGTGAATCAAAACCACAGTAATGTATTACCTTATCCTGATTAGAATATGCAGTGTAAGCTTGAAAGTTGGTTTTTCTAGCCATTACCATAGACCTTTCTGGTCTCCAGCTACCTTAACTGCAGAGACATGGTTTTGCATATCAACAGTTGTGGGACCAGGATAAGAGAGAGATTGCTTTCCACACTGAGCATCCAGACTTGAGGGAGACTGGAACAAGACCCTGGTAAGAGTGAGACCTTAGAGTGTGACTCTGATGCTGGTGGCATTGCTGTGAGAAACTGTGGCAAGGTGTAACCAGAAGAGTCCTGACATAAATAGCACAGTAAAAGATTTTGCTTTTCTTGCTGGATGATGGAAGGAAAACCTAATTGCTGAAATTAGTCCTGGACAAATTGAGGAATTGTTCCTTGGGACTTCTGGGCTAAAACATACACCATGAAATATGTGCAATTGAACAGTTTCTACACTCAAAAAATATTACATTGCTATATTCTTTAAATTAGTGAGAATAGCTGTGTTACATTTATATACATATATAAAGAATATAATGATACAACTGTGTTTGAAGTGTAGAAACTGTTCAATTGGCATATATTTGTGGCATAATTTTTTCATAATTTAAATATGAAGACTAAAAGAGCTATAATGCAATTTCCAGCAAATGGAAGCCCAGGCAAATGGGAGTCCAGATCTTCAACAACTAAGACTTCAGAGAACAAAGACTGCAGATCCAAACGATATTTCTGGAAATGAATTTTAACAGATATTATGAAGGTGTATTTCAAATATTGCCTGAAAGAAGAAACTGAATGAAAAAAACATCAAATGACTGCGTCAGTGAAAGAAAGAAAGAAAGAAAGAAAGAAAGAAAGAAAGAAAGAAAGAAAGAAAGAAAACATTAGATAACTCTCTTGTTCCTCATGCTCTAAGAGGAAACTGATTTTCTCCTAAACCTATCACGTGGCCAGCAGTGATATCTGCCCCGTTTTGCAAATTCTGCTTAAGGTCAATCTGTTCCTTTGTGCATCTCAGTTCCCAGAGGGCACAAGAAGCTCCAGGGGCATGTGCTTTCTAATTTCTAGACCTCAAGGAATGTGTTATTTTTAGCCTGAGCCAGTCCCCAGACAGGCAAATGAGCTTTTCATTTATTAAGATCTCTAAACTTGATAACGTCCTGAACTGTCTTTGATAGAGCACCCTGTGGATTTGGTGCCTGATACACAATAGACACACATATGGATCTGATCACAGTCTTCCACTTTCTATCCATTGCAGTCAGTAGAGGAGACTATTCTTGACACAAACTTTCCTTAGAGGGATGATTCTACGGGTTAAGTGACAATTACACATCATCTACACACTCCGGGTTGCATGCACTCCTCAAATTATGCTGGATTTAGTATTCTATGTGAATGGTTGTCCATAAACAAACAGCTTCCCATTTGGTAAAGCAGAATTTTAGTTTTACATCTGGCAGTAGGTACACACCAACCTCACATTTGCAGACACATGTGATCTCTACTTCCATAAGCCACCAAGATAAGTCTTCTCGGAGTGGGTGTCCTGCCTGTATTCACCATCCCTTGTCAGGCTGCCTTATATGTCTCTGAAAGTAACAATACTCTCTTCTAAGCAGGGTGCCGTGCCTATCCGCACCTGCAACAAGTAAAAGTCATCTCTGGTAGCCAGATTAAGTAAAAGTCTCTTTCCTAAAAATTGTATTCTTGCCTGGGCCCCTTGCCGTCAGCCACATCTAAGATGAACAAAAAGTATGCTTTGAGCACCACAGCCTCAACCTTTTACTGTTCAGCACAAACTCCATTCCATATCAGAAATCTTGCCTCCAACCTGTCACACTAATGGCAAAACCACTACTCAGGTGCTTAAGGAGAGTGTATTATCAAGGGTTTTTCTTGTTGTTGTTTTGTTTTTTACCATCCCAGAACATTTGATTGTGCTAATGTGAAATTTATACTTGGACCAAGAGGCAGTCGTCAGAACAGAGCAAGGAGACACTACATGGTTCAAAATCAAGAATGGGATCCATCAGAGATGTATTCTGTCTCCATACCTTTTCAATCTGTATGCAGAACAGATCATCTGAGATGCTGGGCTGTAGGAGAAGGAATGTGGCATCAAGATTGGTGGAAGAATCATCATCAGCCTGTGTTATGCAGATGACAGAACGTTGCTTGCTGAAACTGGGGAGGACCTGAAGCACTTGCTGCAGAAAGTCAAGAACTGCACTCTTCAATATGGATTGAAGCTCAACATCAAGAATACAAAGATTCTCACCACTGGATCAATTGGCAGCATCAGTATGGATGGTGAAGAGATTGAGACAGTTAATAGTTCTAGTTTACTTGGTTCCACAGTCAACACTCTTGGTAACAGTAGCCAGGAAATCAGGAAACTAATTGTATTGGCAAAATTAGCTGTGAGAGCACCAGTGTCAATCTGGAGACTAACGTGATCCTGATTCAGGCCACAGATTTTGCAATTACTTGCTATACATCAGAAAGCTAGACAATCAGTAGGGATTATAGTGGTAGAATTGATGTCTTTGAGCTGTGGTGCTAGAATAGTACTGAATATACGATGGACTGCTTAGAGAACAAACAGGTTAGTCCTAGAGAGGGTGAAACTAAGCTGCTCCTTAGAAGCAAGGATTCTGAAGCCTCATCTGACGTAATTTGTGCATGTTGCAAGAAGAGACCAATCCTTGAAGTGGGACATTGCCCTTGGGAGGGTGGAGGGACAAATAAGAGAGGAAGATCTTGGATGAGATGGATTGATTCCGTGACAGGGGTAATGAGAGTAGATGTGTCAGAGACAATAAGATTGGCACAAGTTAGAGCAAGGGTTTAGGACTATTATACATAGGGTCGCTATGAGTTGCAAGTGACTTGACAGCACATAACAACCACACAACATTCTATCTATATGGTGAGTAAACCATCTGTGACACTAAATGAAGAAAAATGGAACATCACGTTTTGAAGACGACTAAACAGTAACCTGCAAATGATACAACTTTTCCTATAAAAGCAAAGATTTTAAATACCTATGAAAGCTCAAAATTTTCGGTGTGGATTATACCTCAACATCAAGAAAAGAAACCTGACTTGAACAATAAACAATGTAATAATAAACAGAAAGATAATTATTAATAACAATTATTAATCATTTCATTTTATTTTGATCCATAATCAGCACCCATGGAGACAGCAGTCAAGAAATTAAATTTGTTTTTCAATTAACAAATCTGTTGTCAAGGATGACTTTAAAGTGCTAAACAGCGATAATGTTAGCTGAAAGACTAACTATATGGCTGACCCAATACATGATATTTTTTTTTTATTTTTTTCCAATACATGATATTTTTAGTTGCTTCATATGTTTGTTAAAGTTGACAATCAATAAGAAGACTAAAGAAGAATCAATGCATTTGAGTTGTATTGTCAGTGAAGAATACTGGTTATTCTGTGGAATCCAACAGGACAAATCTGTCTTGAAAGAAATGTAGTAAAATTGCTCCTTCAGAGTAAAGATTGTGTGACTTCCTTTTACATGGTTAGGCATATTGTCAAGAGTAGAAAAAGACATCGTACTTGGGGAAGTAGAGGAACAGACAGTAAAAGAGTAAAGACGTTTCATTAGATGAATTGACACAGAGACTATAACAATAAATTTAAACACAGCAGAAGTTGAGAAAATGGATAGGACAGACAGACAGGCTTTCAACTCAATAGCACTTGTCAATAAAGCTAATACTACTTTTTTGAAATATTATTTAGCCTGAAAAATATAACAGAGATACTTTTTGTCCAAAAACATTGAAATTGCTTATATAAATAAAGATGAATTGTATGTTCATTATGTCTGAATAGATATTTGACTTTTAAATTTGGCATCAGACACCTTAGAGGGGAAAAGCATTTATAGAATGCTTTCACTTATCATCTGGAAATTTACTCTACACAAATCTGCAGGACATATACGGAGTTTTATTTCATACTATAACAATTAGCTCTCTGGCCGGGCTAATTGTTATAGTATGAAATAAAACTCCGTATATGTCCTGCAGATTTCTGTGTACTGAATGTACCCTGGACTGCCAGGAAAACAAACAGATTCATCTTGGAGAGGATTAAACCAAGCTACTCCTTGGAGGCAAGGATTCTGGGGCTTCGTCTGACATACTTTGGACATGTTGCCAGGAGGGACGGGTCCTTGGAGAGGGACATCATGCTTGGGAGGGTGGAGGGACAACGCAGGAGGGGAAGACCCTCTATGAGATGGATTGACTCGGTGACTGGGGTAATCGCGATGGCTGTGTCAGAGGCCGAGCGGTTGGCGCAGGATAGAGCAGGATTTAGGGCTGTTGTGCATAGGGTCGCTATGAGTCGGAAACGACTCGAGGGCACATAACAACACAACAACATAACAATTAGCTATTCTATTTGAGAAGCTAGATTGTGTTTGCTGTTGTTGTGTGTACCATAGAGTTTGAACCAACCCATAGCTGACGCTGGTGGGTTTTCAGAGGCAGTAAGTCGCATAAGAAGAGATTGCCTATCCTTTTCCTGCGGAGCAGCTGTGAGACCTTGAACTGCGTGCCTACGGGGGAAAAATACTCACTAGTTATATTACCAGAATTATTGCCCCTCTGAACTTTTGGAGTATAATAAAGTATGGAGTATATTGGGTATAATAAAATGATATCATAATATAATGGAAACTGTGCAAAAAATGCCTTGGATGTTTTGGCACTTAAATATTTTGTTACTATCCTCATAATTTAAATTACTTTCCACTATAAATCAGCTCATAACAATGTATGCCACTATATTTTTAGTAAAATAATGTATTTTTAATAAATTAAGAAGGGAAATGAAATATTTTACTGCTATGAGAATTATATACACATTAACACAATCTTAATACAGTATTTAATTAGTAATCAAGCTTACTCATGCTAGTGATATTAATTGTTAATTGGAATAAACTCAATACCACTTCAGAGTAAATATCTCCTCTTGCTACTAACTGAAGCCACTTTTTTGAAATAAAAATAATCTCTGGGACTGTTGTAATATTGCAAATTGATAGTCCTTTTTCCTCTCTTTATCTGTTCTTACCAAGAGAAGGCCATCAGAATAATGTTATATGCAACATGCTGGTTCATGCCACCAACTATTTCACTTTAAAAATAAATCAAAAACTCAATTATTTCACAAAAGCTTATTATTATGTGTGACCTATTTCCCTCATTGTCTTTCCTTTACTAAGTCTATGAAATTAAAAATCCTATTATTCTTTTAAATTTATTTATATTCAACTTTTGATTTCTCTGTATGCTTATCCTTTCCTTGTTCTTATCCTGGGACACCCAAGTTAAACAAACCTACACACTATATTATAGATGTGAGTGAGCAAAGTGAGCCAAATGTCCATCTGTCAGCTGAGCACTGATGAATCTCAAATTCAAACTTCATAGAATGTGACTCATTCCCTCATTCATTCCTATCAAGTTAGAATCTACTTCTAGCTGACCATGCACTGGATTTCTGGGGCTATAAATCACAAAGAAGGAGATTACCCATCTTTATCCCAAGAAGTCACTGGTGGAGTTGACTTTCCAGAGGAGTAAAGCCTTTGGCTTAGCATTGCAACTCTTTATGGACTATGCTATCAGAGGTTCTTATGAAATGTAAAAAGTAAAATAAAACAAAAGAAATTTATAGTCATTTAGACAGAAACTATTTGTAACTGATCCTTCAGCAAAAAGAAAACCAGGGAAACAAAAGAAAAATCCTCAAAGTGATATATTGGCACAGCAGATGCAACAATGTACTGAATGTACCAACAGACATGAAGACGGCACTGAATAGGGAAAAATGTCTTTTTTTCTATTATAATGTTTCATGGATTCCAGTTGATTTGAGGGCATGTTGCTAAGAGAGGTTATTCCTCAAAAGGGACATTATCCTTGGAAAGGGGGAGAGTCAGTGAAAGAGAGGAAGACCCACAGTTAGGTTGATTGATACGATGACTGCAACAATGATCTCAAGTGTGGCAGAGATGATGAAGATGGCACAGGATAGGACAGGGTTCAGATCTGTTGTTTATAGGGTCACTATAAGTTGTATTCAACTCAATGATACCTAAAAACAAACAATTACAACAACAGTAGAACCTATGAACCATGTAGCAGACTGTGTGTGCATTAGCCAATTTAATCCAACTTCGTATCCTCAACATATTAGGCCCATTTTACACTTGGAAACTCTGAAGCTCATACAGGGAAATGGATTTTCAAGTTGTGGGTGTTTAAGTGATTATGCTGGGAACTAAACCTGGATCCATCTACTCAAAGACCCTGCTCCACTATATCTCCTTCAATGCCATCTAACCAGAATCCACAAGGCACCATGTCGCTTTTCAGTCTGTGTTCTGGTTGGACTCTCATCTACCCTCTTCACGTTTCTGTTTCCTATTCCGTCTTTCATAGCAAACAGTAAAAAAAAAAAAGGTAATTTTTTAAAAAAAGGCATATGTGGAATTCTTAATTAAATTGAAGAATTCATAGGCATATTTAACTATTTCCAAACACTGGGAAAAATACATAAATTCTACTTTGAATAGACATTATGACAGGAAAATAGGTAACTACGTGCCATCAAATAATAATTTATTTGGTCTTAATTATTTCTTTCTCATTCTAGAATGATTTCAACTCTGGGTATATTATTCAATTAGGCCATAACTGAAGAGTTCACCTCAATATAATGTTCTTGAACACTCTATCAATGTGAACATGAAATAATATGTTTGAGTTAATGCTCTGCACCTCATCCTCAAAGTGATTTAAATGCCTTCTGTTTGTGTTAGCATAAAAACATGTCACTCAAGATTGAACTTGTCATCATGGAAATACAGTCTGTGTCATAATCAATTTCAGGTGAATACAATCTGACCTCTTCTGGGCAAAGAGAGGAAGTCAATTCCTTGGTAACCACTGGGGTTAATTTTTTTTTAAATTTTCTTTCATTTTATACTGATTTATTTACAAAGTTGAAATACATCGTTTTTCATAGTGGACTTTTCCCATTTTGTTACTCCCCCCCCATCAAATTGTACGACACGTACTCTTTTTTTGTTTGCTTTGTTTGTTTTATATTGGTTTGCTTACAAAGGTCATATACATTGTGTTTCACACTATGCTTAATTCATATTGTGTTTCATACAATCATTCACATGCATTATGCTTCGCAAAATTAATTGTTAATGGACCTTGTTTATAACCCTTGTCCTTTGATCCTTTAACCTTTAACCCTTGGTCCTTCCCATTTTCTTCAAGTCTCCCTACACCCACCAAACTGTGCAACCTGTGTTTTCTCTCATCTGCTCCCACCTCTTTCCCCCTAGGTTCCTATGCATATTTTACTTGTTATCCTTTTATTTTTACAATAATGATCTTATGCAGTATTTGTTCTTATGAGGCTGAGTTAGTTTACTCAGCATAATGCTCTCAAATTTCTCCTAATTTATGCAGTATTTTTCTAAAACCTTACCTCCTCAATGCTGAATAGAATTCCATTTTGTGAATGTAAAACAATTTATCAATCCATTCAGTTGTGGTTGGACATTTAGGCTATTTACATTTTCTTGATTGATCAAAAGGAAACAGACCTCGAAAGATCACAGAAGCCATAATTCAGCCTCTAAGGAAATTTGTTTTATGATGTATGTTTGGAATTCCCACACTGTGTATGCAGGTCTGATACTTGATACTTTAGGTCAATTTTAGGAAGCTCTGGAAGTATGCTGATAAGACATTGTACTACCACCATGAAAGTTGTATTCTACTTGATGACACATAACAACAACTAATCAAAATTAGGAGGGAAAAAACAGTAAAAAGTTAATGCTTGTTTTTGTTTTGTACGTTGAGTTGGAACCAACCCAAAGCGGGCCCTCTATTGAGTTTTCAGAGGCAATTAATAGCAGAGGAGGAAATTACCCATCCTTTTCCTGCATGAACATTTAACAGTTACATTTTATTTAAAGTACATTTTTGGTTTTATCCTCAAAATACATCAAATTAAAGATATTATCTAGAGGTTCAATCTTTAAATCTGTTCTAATCACTTTGAAATATTTTCTCTCAGTCTGTAGTCCATATGATTTCCTTTCTCATTTCTAGCCAAAAGTTCTTTTGGCTCATTAAAAATACTTTAAACTATTTTCATTATTTATAGGTTACAACATATAACAACACATAACAACAACAACAATAGATTACAACATGATCTTATCCTTGCTACCATTTCCTTTTTATCTTAAAATTTACTACAAATACTATATCTTCTGCTTCTTTATTTATACTTTATCATTCTATGTTCTACAATTCTATCTTTTCTGTTCCACTTATTTGTTCTTTTCTGTGCTTTCTCTGTATTTTTTTCTCTATTTGACTTTACTCGTCCTGAGAAGAATGCCATTAGAGTCTAATTACCTGAGAAAACATGTATTTCTGCTATACTTACTACCATATCTTTAACACTTGGGATAGTGTCCAACGTATGTCAAGTGTCCATCAGTAATCATTGCATTATAGATTAATTGAATTAAATACTGATTATATTTTATATACATGATGTCATTTGTTGTTGTTGTTATGCACTGTCGAGTCACTTGAAACTCATAGCAACCCTATGTACCAGAGCCCTAAACCCTGCTCTATCCTGGGCCAACTTCATTGTCTCCAACACACCTAATTCCACTATCCCAATCACTGAATCAATACATCTCATCGAGGGTCTTTCTCTCCTACATTGTCCCTCCACTCTCCCAAATATGATGTCCCTCACCAAGGACTGGACCCTCCTTGAAACATGCCTAAAAGATGCCAGACAAAGCTTGACTCCGAGGAGCAGCCCAGCTTCATGCTCTCTAGGACAAAATTGTTAGTTCTCCCAGCAGTCCATGGTATATTCAGTACTCTTCTGCAGCACTACAGCTCAAAAGCATCGATTCTCTTTCTATCATCCCAAGTCCAACTCTCTGATGTATAGCACGCAATTGTGAAGACTATAACCTGGATCAGACACATCTTAGTCTCCAGCTTTACGTCATTGCTCTCCAGTACTCTTGAAAGGTCCCTCACAGCTGACTTTCCCAATGCAATTCATCTCTTAATTTCCTGGCTGCTGGTACCAAGAGTGTTGGCTGTAGAGCCAAGCAAACTGAAGATGTCAACAATCTCAATCTCTTCACCATTCATTATGATGCTGCCAATTGGCCTTACATTATTGATTTAAATTGTAATATTGCACAAGTTTTGTTGTACAATTAAAGTGAAATAAATTATTAGATTTTATGTTTTCAAATAGTATAGTGATTAGTTACAAAAATGACAGTAAAAATTGATAACATTTCTGAATTTTTCACTAGATTTAGAAAAGTCAGTATTCAAAATTAAAAAAATAATAGCTAGGCAAGAAATTTGAGCTGTTGTTGATTGTTCTTGTTAGGTGCCTTCAAGTCAAGTATGACTAATGGCAGCCCTACGAACAGACCTAACTAAACCCAGTCCTATCCGATGGCATCCTCATCATCTCTAGCATACTTTGAGCCATTGCTATGATCACTGTGTCAATCCGTCATGTTGGAGGTCTTCCCCTCTTTTGCTGACCATCCATCAAAAGAATGATATCCCCCATTCCAAAGGAAAGCCTATTAGCAACATGCTCAAAGTATGAGAGATGAAGCTTTGCCACTTTTGCCTCCAAGGCGCATTGTGTCTATACTTTTTTAAAGACATATATGTCTGTTCTTTTGGAAGTTCATGGGGAAAATCAGTACTGTTCTCTATTACCACAACTCAGAGGCATCAATCCTTCTGTCATCCATGTTCATTTTCTAGTTTGCAGCTGCATAGTAGTTAATTGAAAAGACCATGGCTTGAATCAGGTGCACCTTGGTCTACAAACTGACATCAATGTTCTTCAGTATTTTGGAAAGGTCCCTGACAGCAGACTTATCCAATAAAATATGTTTATTGATCTCCTGACTGCTGTTAGCAAGAGGGCTGATTATTGATCCAAGCAAGATGAAGTAATTCACTTCAATCCTTTCCCTACCTATCATGATTTTGCATATTGACCCAGGGGTGAGGACTATCATTTTCTTGATATTGAGATGTAATCCACATTGAAATCTGTAGTCTTATATCTTAATGTTATACTTCATCTTAAATCTTATACAGCAGTGTTTCAAATCCACCTCAGCTTCAGCAAGCAAGGGTGTGCTATCTGTATAACACAGCTTGTTTATGAGTCATCCTCCAAACAGGATTGCTCATTCCTCTTCACTCAATCCAGCTTCATGAATTACTTCCCAAAGTAGAGTGAATGCGTATGGAGAAAGACTATATCCCTGAACACACTTCCTGGTTTTAAACCAAGCAGTGCTCTCTGTTACTCCTGTTGTTTAACAGGCAACAGCTTCTTGATCTAGGTGTAGATATCCTGTGAGTATTCCCATTCTTCTCAATGTTAGTCATGATTTGTTATGATCCACCCAGTCAAATGTTTTGCATGGTCTATAAAACATAGATATTTTCTCCTTTCATTCAGGATCCAATGATGTTAGCATTGATATTTCTGATGATGTGGTTTTATGTTCTGCGACTCATAGCAACCCTATGTAAAATAGCTCAGAATCTTGCTCTATCCTGAGTCAGTCTCACTGTCTCCCATATATCTATCCCCATTACTCTAGTAAGTGTGTCAATCTATCTCATGCAGGGTCTCCCTCTCCTGGACTGTCTTTCCACCTCTCCAAACATGATATATTTCTCTAAGGATTGGTTTCTCCGGCATACATACAGAAAATATGTCAGATGGAGCTTCTAAATTCTTGCCTCCAAGGAGCAACTTGATTTAACTGTCACCAGGACAGACCTATTTGTTCTCTTGGCAGTCTAAGAGGCTCAATCCTCTTCTCTAGTACCATAACGCAAAGTTTCTTTTTTTTTGTCACCCTTAGTAATTGTCCACCTCTCTGACACAGAGAAAGTAATTGCATAGTCATCTGAGATTCTGGGCTGTATGAGGAGGAATGTGGCATCAGGATTGGTGGAAGAGTTATCAACAACCTGTGTTATGCAGATGACAAAACCCTGCTTACTGAAACTGAGGAGGACCTGAAGCGCTTGCTGCAGAAGGCCAAGGACTGCAGTCTCCTACATTGATTGAAGCTCAACATCAAGAAAAAAAAGATTCTCACCACTGTGCCAATTGGCAGTATTCAGTATGGATGGTGAAGAGATTGAGATAGTTAGCAGTTTTAGCTTGCTTGGCTCCACAGTCAACACTCTTGGTAAAAGCAGCCAGAAAGTCAAGAGACAAATTTTATTGGGAAAGTCAGCTGCGAGGGACCTCTCAAGACTACTGGAGAGCAATGACATCAGACCGGAGACTAAGATGTGTCTGATCCAGGTTATAGTCTTCGCAATTGTGTGCTATACATCAGAGATTTGGACCGTGACAAGGGATGATAGAAAGAGAACTGATGCCTTTGAGCTGTGGTGCTGGAGAAGGGTATTGAAGATAACATGGACTGCTAGCAGAACAAATAGGTTTGTCCTGCAGAGGGTGAAGCTTGAATCCTCCTTGGAGTCAAGGATTCTGAAACTTCGTCTGACATACTTTGGTCATGTTTCAAGGAGAGACTTGTCCTTGGAGAGGGACATCATGTCTGCAGAGTGGAGGGGTGGCGAAGGAGAGGAAGACCCTCGATGAGATGGATCAACTCTTATTGGGTTGGTGGGAATAAGTGTGTCAGAGATGGTGAGGTTGGCACAGGATAGAGCAGGATTTAGGGCTCTTGTACATATGGTTACTATGAGTCGCAAGCGACTTGATGGCACATAACAACAACAAGAAAAACAACAACAACAACATAGCCTGAACAGGAGCACCTTAGTCTCTAGACTAATATTTTTACCCTTTAGTACTCTGGAAAGGTCTTCAAGAGCAGATTTTCCCAGTGCAATTCATATTTTGATTCCCTGACTGCTGGTGCTTAGAATATTGACTATGGAATGTAGAAAGCTGAAATTGTTAACAATTAACAATCTCCTTTCCATCTATCATGGTGCTGTCAATTGGCACATTAGTGAGACTTCATCTTCTTGATGTTCAGCTTCAATCCATGTTGAAGACTGTAGTCCTTGACTTTCTACAGCAAATGTTTCATATCCTCTTCAGTTTTGGTGATCAAGGTTGTGTCATTTGAATAATGTGAGCTGTTGATGACTATTCCTCCAGTCCTAATGTCATATTCCTCTTTAGAAAGTCCAGCCTCTCAAATGATCTGGTACAATATTCTCTTCTAAGCTGTGCTTAAACTTCTGGAAGTTCCCTATGTACTGTGCAGTAATTTTGGATGCTCTTCAGTAATATTTTGTTTGCATATAATATTAATTAGTATTGTTAGATAATTTCCATATTCTGTAGGGTCATCTTTTTTAGGAATGGAAAAAATACAGATTTCTTTTAGTCCATCAGCCAGACAGCTGGTCTCCAATTATCCTGGCATAATCCAGTAAGCACATCCAAGTGTACATCTGTTATTTGAAATATGTGGAAGTAGCTAAGAGAATACGCCATCCCCTTTTCCTTATGACTCAGGGTGAAGTCTCAGGGAGGAGTGATAGGGAATGGCAAAGGACACACTGACAAAGAAGATTAATCAGAACTGGCTTTGACAAGCACTGTGGCATTTGGACAAGAACAAACTGGGAGGAGGGTAGAGAGAATGGTGCAGCGGTGAATGAATGGAAACCCAAAATCTCTGTAAATGTTTATGAAAATTAATAAAATATAATTATAGAAAAAAAAGAAATATGTGGATTGGTATCCAATAAATACCTGGAAACTTATTTTTTGCAAATGTCCGCTGTGCAGCTCGAATTTCTTCCTTCATTACTATAAGTTCTTGTTTATATGGTGGTTTTTGTTGTTGTTATTATGTGCTATTGAGTCACCTGCAACTCATAGTGACCATATACGTACAACAATTCTGCTGAATCCTGCCCTGTCCTGAGCCAGTCTTACTGATTCTGACACATCAACCTTCACTTCCCCAGTTACTGTATCAGTCCTTCTTGTCCAGGATCTTCCTTTCCTGCACTGTCCCTTTACCCTTTTGGGCATGATGTCATTCTCCAAGAACTGGTCTCATCCTGGCCATGTACCCAAAGTATGTGAGATGGAGCTTCAAAATCCTAATCTCAAAGGATAAACTTGGTTTTCACCCTCTCCAAGACAGGCCTATTTGGGTTTTGGTTTTTGTTTGTTTTTTTGCTTTTTTTTTTTTTGGCAGTCTATGCTGTGTTCAAGACTCCTCTCTGGCACCACAATTCCAAGGTATCAATTAATCTTCTATCATCCTTAGTCATTGTTCAGCTTTTTGATGCATAGCAAGTAATTGCAAAGACCACGCGTGTGGAATGTGCATACCTTAATGTCTAGACTGACGTCATTGCTTTTGAGTATTCTGAAATATCAGCAGGTTTTCCCCAGTGCAATTTGTCTTTTGGTTCTCTGACTGCTGGCACCAAGAATAAGGAGCTCTGGAGGCTGAGTGTTGATTGTGGAGTTGAGCTTTTATTGTTAACAACCTCAGTCTCTTCTCCATCTATCATGGTGCAGCCAATTGTCCCAATGGTAAGAATACCTCCTGAAATTTTTCAGGTACCAAATTTTTGGTACAGTATTCTGTGTATTCATTCCATCTTCTTTTGATGCTTCCTGGGTCATTCAAGATTTTGCCCATACCATGTCTCAATATTGCAACTGTAAGCTTGAATTTTTCACTCCTCTCAGCTTCAGAAATGCCAAGTAGTTTAATCATAATGTTTTGTATAGTTTTTTTGAGCTGTCCTTTGAAATCTTCTCTTGAGTTTTTTATTTGTTTTGTTTTATTTTACTTTGGCTTCTTTTCCTTTTGTTTTTACTTCTTCACCATCTAATGCTATTTTCACAATATCTAATGACATCCATTTTAATTTTTCTCTCCTCTGTCATTGTAATGACCTATTTCTTTTCTTCTTGGATGCTATCTTTTTTTTTCTTTTTGAGAGGATGCTATCTTTGATCTTATACAACATTTCCTCTGGTCTTTCTTCATTAGTGCTCAATGCCACAAAACTGGTCTTGAGATCATTCTTAAATTCAGATGGGATAGACTCAAGGCTTTATTTTGCTTCTGCTGTACTAATTTTTATTTTCTTCTGCTTCAATTAGATTTTGCACATGAGTAATTGGTGATCTGTTCCCAAGTCAGTACCTGACCTGTTTTTGACTGCTGATACTGAGCTTCTCAAATTATTTCTTCCACCGGTATGGTCAATCTAATTCCTATGCCATCTATGAGGTGAGGTCTATGTATAAACTCACATTTCATGGTTTTTTTAAAAAGCTACTTGCTATAAAGAAATCATTGAATGTACAAAATCCATTGTTTGATCTCCAGCATTATTTGTCACTATGTTCAAAATTTTCAATTATGATTTCTTCCTCATTGTTTCCAGCTTTTGCATTCTATTCACCAATATTTTTTTCCACTTTATTTTTATTGTTTATTGGTTTCTACTCAAAATTAGTATACATTATTTATCATCCATGTACATTGTGCTACACACATTTCTACATTTACATTGTATTTCAAGCTATCATTCATGTACCCTGTGATTTGTAAAATTAATCACCACTGATCTATGCCTGCTATTAGCCTTTATTTTCAAGTCTCCATTGGTTCTTTCCTAATTCCTGTACACACCTCCCGCTGCTCACCATATTCCATTATCCTATTAAATTTCTCTCCTCTACACTCTCTGTTTCTCTATCTCTTCCTCTTCTACTTTTGAACTTTTGTACACATCTTACTAGTTATCTTTTTATTTT
Organism: Elephantulus edwardii; assembly: GCF_000299155.1. NCBI lineage: Eukaryota > Metazoa > Chordata > Mammalia > Macroscelidea > Macroscelididae > Elephantulus > Elephantulus edwardii. The sequence goes on along the minus strand of NW_006399887.1, from coordinate 9,349,862 downwards.
TGAAATAATGGTCTTATGCAGTATTTATCCTTACAAAATTGAGCTAGGTCAGTCAGTATAATTCTCATTAGCTTTTCCCATGTTAAATACTATTTTTTTAAAAATGTTACTCTTTAGTAGTCCGTAGTAAGACTTGGCCTATTTAATGCAGTAGATCTAAGAGTACAACCTTCAGTGTATTACACTTCAGCATCAAGACAACAGAAATCCTCACTACTGAATGAAGAAGTAAAATTGTGATACATGAAGACAAAAAATTGAAGCTGTCAGTGAATTAATTTTATTTGCAACTATGATTAACATGCATGGTATCAACAGTCAAGAAACTAAAAGATTTGTTACATGGGGGGAAATATGCAGTCAAAGATCTCTTCAAAGTACTAATGAGTAAGGAGATCTATTTAAAACTATTATGCACCTGAGCGAAGCCATAGTAGTTTCAACAGCTTTATATGCACCTGAAATCTGGAAAAAGACTTAAGAAAAGACTTAAGTCTTTGGATTGTAATGTTGGTCAAGATTACTGAATACACTGTGGACTTCTAAAAGAATAAGCAACTAGGTCTTGAACAAAATGCAATCAGAGTGCTCTTTAGGAGCGAGGATGATGAAACCTCACCGCCATATGACTCAGCTATTGCACTGCTAGGACTATACCTCAAAGAATCTAGAATAGAGGCAAGAATGCTCATAGCAATGTTAGTCATAATAGCAAGAGAATGAAAACAGCTCAAATATTCAGATGGATCAAGTTTTCTTGACTTTCTTCAAGCAAGGTTATGCCATCTGCATTACACAGGTTGTTGAAGAGTCTTCTCCCAAACTTGCTGCCAAATGCTTCCTCATACAGTGAGGCTTCTCAAATTATTTTCTCAGTACCCAGATTGAATAGGAATGGAGAAAATATGCAACCCTAACACACACATTTTCTTATTAAAACTATGTAGAATCCCCTTGTTCTGTTAAGCAACTGTTTCTTGGTCTACATATAGGTTCACATGAGCACAATTAAGTGTTCCTGGATCTCTAATTTTCTTAATGTTATCCACAATTTGTTATGATCCACACAATTAAATGATTTTGTATTTTCAATAAAAGACCAGTAAATATTCTCTGATTTCAGTGAAGATGAGACATCAGCTATGTTATCAGTAATTCCATAGCCTCTGCTGAATCTAGTTTAAATTTCTGGAAGTTCTTGTCAATGTATTGTACTAACTGCTATTGAATAAGATTCAGCAAGATTTTACTTGCATTCTACCTTAATGATAGATAACTTTCACAGTCTGTAGGATTACCTTTTGTTTATGGAATGGTAAGAAACATAGATTTTTTTTCAGGTAGTTGACTTGGTATTTCAAATTTCTTGCCATAAACTAGTAAGCATCTACAGATCTGCACCTGTTCCCTGAAACACTTTGACTGGTAGTCCATCAATTTCTGAAGACTTTTTTCTTCCCAATTCTTTCTTCTTCCTTCTGTACCATTAGTCTTGTTCATGTGCTACTTTCTGTCTCCTTCTCTTCATATTCTCCAAAAGACTAATTACAACTAATATTAATTATGTCAATTATTTTTATAGTATAAAGATGTTTGTTGTAGATATAAATACATGAAATTATTACTATTAGAAAACCTTTTGAACTTTAATATAAGAATATCCTTTATTGTCTCTTAAAAAGAAACAGTAGGTTAGATTAACTACTGTCTGCCTTCGGCTTTATTCTTTAACGAAACATATCTGTGTGTCATCAGATTGTAAACAGCATGTTTATTACTAGACAGGAAACTTAGAAGACAACTAGTTTATGTCCATGGGAGAGGAGAAACTCAGAAAAAGAATTATGTGAATGACTCCAATACTTGAAGAAATTAATTAAGTTTATTAAATTACACAAGAGGGAGCACTGGTGGCATAGTTGCAAGAAGCTGCACTGCAATCCTGAAGGCACGCATTTCGAGGCCACCAGCCACTCTATGGGAGAAGGATAGGCAATCTCCTCTAACGCTATTAACTGCCTCTGAAAACCTACCAGGGTAGGTTCCGACTCGATTGTACACAACAAATTATGCATGTAGAAATGGAATTGATATATGTCTTTCTCTTTTTTTTCAATAACAAAAAAGTAAGATATTACAAGTATTTGAATTATAAAACATTTCATTCTGTGTATGTTGTATCACTGAGCTCTGATGTCCTAGGGGCAAAATGCTATACTGCAATTCTGAAGGTACTTGGTTCAAGGCCATCAGCTACTCCCTGAGAGAAGGATCGACAATCTCCTCCCATGTGATTAACTGTCTCTGAAAACCCTTCGGAGGGTCAGCTATGGGTTAGATCCAATACTGTGGTATACAACAACAAACATGTTCTATCTCAGCCTAATTTCCTTTCTCTGACAGTCCAAAGGTATGTGGTTCAAATTAATCAGCTGTTCTCTTGAAGAAAAATGGTAATCTCCTTTCATATGACTAAGCACACCTGAAAACCCACTGTAGGGTCAGCTATGGACAATTATGACTCAATTTTGACTCAATAAAAACAACACTACTGAATATTAGATTATTGATAAGTATTTCTGCTACAGTCATAAACATTAACTCATTCAGCATCAAAAGTTTGATAATGTCTCTAATTTTATTTCCTTACTAGATTAATCTTTGATATAAAATTATTAATACTAACTTAAGCTACCAAATTTTGGCTGTTTCAGGAAGGATCTTGGAATGTTCTTTGTGATGATGAGTTACCATTTCTTTTCGATTTGTCATTAGTGGTGGTGTACAACAATGCTAATCTGTTTCTACTCACTGTATGTAGGATAATATTCTATATGTACTTCATTTGTTTTTTACAACTTCCAATTTACCTATGTATTCATTTCTTGTACATTCCATGTTTAAATTATTAATGGATGTTTGCAATTGCTTCCCCTTAATTTGAATTATGCCATAGCAGTCATTAGGATCTGCAGCACGTTATATATACCTCTGGGCACATTTGTTCTAATATGTAATAAACCTTATATTGAATAAATACTTTTAGTTGGATTGCAGCTATGTCTGAGCAAGCACAGTAGTAACGTACTGAATCATTGTTTTAAATGTAACTGCACAAGTACATAGCGTGATAAGAGTAAGGATCTGTGCACATTGTTTTGATTGTGTGCAAAATGTGGCAAAGAGCCACCTTTGTTCTGAGCAGTGGGAAAACTTGGTAGGAAAGTTCCTGGGTAGCTCATGGAAAAGTATGTTGTAAGGCTGATGTCCTTGCAGTTATTATATTGTAACTTGAA
>NW_006399887.1:9333666-9345531 GCF_000299155.1 Elephantulus edwardii | reverse complement strand
TAGTCAGTAAAAAAAAATACATTCTTCTGTTATTCTTTACTTTCAGCCAGGATCCATATGACATTAGCAATGGTATTCCTGGTGCCCCAGCCTCTTTTAAATCCTGCTTGAACCTCTGGCAGTTTCCTATCTATGCACTGTTCTAATAATTTTTATATTTTTCTTACATGTGATATTAATGATTTTGTTTGATAGTTTCCACATTTAGTTGTATCACCTTTCTTGGGAAGGGTAACAAATATGGACCTCTTCTAATATGTTGGCCAGACAGCTATCCTCCAAATTTCCTGGAATAAACTGGTATGTGCATTCAAGGATACATCCGTTAATTGAAAAAAGTTAGTTGATGTCCCATAGATTGCTGGGGCCTTATCTTTTTGCCAATGGTTCCTGTTCATATGGTATTTCCTGAAATGTTTCTGGTACAGTGATTCTGTGTATTCTCTCCATTTCTTTTTTTTTAATTTAATTAACATTAATACAGATTTTGGATTTTCATTCATTCATTGTTGCATTTTTCTCCCTGCCCAACCCTCTCCACGGTTTGCTCTTCTCTTGAAAAGTAAGAGAAAAATAAAATTCTTTCAATTGGTATACAATCCCCCACCCCCTGCCCAAATACACTCCGCTATGCAACCTTCATTCTGGATTCTTGTCATAATCATAATACCCAATCATATATCACTTTTAAACTGTTCTCTCCCTCATCTGTTTGCTTTCTGCATCGTTCAATCTATTGCCCATATTATTTTTCAATAGTGCAATAGGAGGCTTACATTTGTTTTTCAGTTCTCTCAGATTGAGAAATATAGATTGAGTTTTTCCCTTTTTATTCTCCAATACCAGCTCTCTGTACACTCCATTATACTGCTTTGTATTCTCGAGCTGACCTTTGAAATCCTCTGTTCAGCTCTTTCACTTTGACATCTTTTCCTTTTATTATGACTCCTTCACACTCCACTACAGTTTTTAACATTTCTTCTGACATCCAGTTTGGTGGGTTGGTTTTTTTTTGCTTTCTTTTTTGTTTTTGTAATGGTCTTTTTCTCTTTTCATGGATCATATCCTTGATATCCTCCCACAACTCATCTGGTCTTCGATCATGGGTGTTCAATGCCTCAAATCTATTCCCAAAATGCTTTTGAAATTCAGATTGAATTGAGTCAATGTCATACCTTGACTCCTATGGACTTATTTTAATTTTTTTAACCTCAATTTCAGCTTGTATGTGAGTAATTGATGGTATAACTCACAGTCCACCCCTGGCCTAATTTTTACTGCCAGTACTGGGCTTCTCCAATGATTTCTTCCACAAATGTAGTCAATCTGATTCCTATTCAGCCCATCAGGCGAGATCCTTGTGTAAAGTTGTCATTGTGTCTTTTGAAAAAGGTATTTGCAATGAATAAATCATTGTAAATAAAAAAATCAATTCTTCTCATTCCAGCCCATATTTTCCAATTACTATGCCTTCTTCACTGTTTCCCACTTTTTTTGGTAATTTTCCAGTCACCAATAATCCATAATGAATATGGATTGCATGTTTGGTTAATTTTAGATTGAAAGATTTGGTAAAAATTATCAATTTCTTCATCTTCCAGATGAAGGAGTATATATTTGAATAATAGCCATGTCACCAGGTCTTCCTTGTGTGTGTATGGATGTTATCCTATTACTCACAACATTTTATTTCAGGATAGACCTTGAAACTGACTTTCTGACTACAAATGGAACAGCACTATTCTTCTTCTGTTTTTCATCCCCTGCGTGGTATAACCTATCTGGTTCAAAGTGGCCAAAAGTGATTCATCTACATCACTACTAGCTAGTATGTCAATGTTCATGTGGTCCCTTTCATGTTTAACAACTTCTAGTTTCCACCATTCAAGCGACATATATTCCATGTTCCAGTTATCAAACAATGTTTGTATTGTTTTTCCTCCTTTCATCTTACTTTCTATCTGGACTCTACCACTACACTACTATAAATATCCTCATTCCTTTAGTGGTCATAAGGCTTTCAAAGGCCTGTTATTTAAGAAGTAGATGAGTTATTGTACTCCCTAGTCTTTCTTAAAGAGGGAACTCCACCAAAAACTGTCCATCATGTGTAACCTTTATGACATTTGACACACCAGTGGCACAACTTTCAGTATCACAGTATCCCTAAGTTTCTCCAGTATAGCTGACTAACAGACAAATGCTATACCACTTAGAAAAAACTGTTCTCCTTAAACACAATTAACACTAGACCCTGGGGCCCAACGAACTTTTCAATTCAAAGGCCCACCCCACCCATTAAGTCCTAATTACTTATCAAAAGACTTCCAGGCCACAACTGATTGTTAAAAAAATCAAAATGGCCACTCAGCTTATATTTGATTGTTACCAAAAAAAAGTTCTAAGTTTATATCTGACTTTCCATTAAATCAAAACAACTTACTCTCTACAATCCAAATGCTCCAAACTGGAGACTCTTAGGAAGGACTAAACACTCAAAGATACCTGTGAGTGAGCCTTTGTATTTCAAAGTTGGTGGGGTCCTGCAGGGGTTAAAGTGTGGCTTTTTTTTTTATTAATTTCATTGAACATTTACAGAGATTTTGGATTTCCATTCATTCATTGTTGTACTTTTCTCCCCACCCACCCCACCCTCACCCCAGTTTGTTCTTCTCTTTGAAAACTAAAAGAGAAGTTCCTTCATTGGTCTACAATTCTGCCACACACCCAACACCCACCCAGATTATACTCCTCTCTGCAACCTTCATTCCAGACTCTTATGATAATTATAATGCCCTTAAAATATATTGCTTTAAAACTGTTCTCTGCATTAAAGTGTGACTTTTATATGAGAAGTAGAAAGAAGTGACTTCTAAGCTTCCTACAACTAACTCCTTTCCTGATGTTTCTTTTCCAGCTGGCCACAGAACCTGAAGGTCTGGCATTACCTGGTTGCCTTGGACTTGGCATTTAATGTTATGAGCAAGATATCTCACCTTGTACATAACAAATAATTTTGGAAACAGAATTCATATGTGACAGCAGCAAATAAAGGTCCTTTATCTACTGAAGATTTATTCTATCCACATCATTAGACTTTACTTATAGGAGACAGCTTTTCCCAAATCATATTTTTTAATTCCTTCCAACCTGAAAGTTTCATATCCAGAAATATATGTTATATATATATATATGACCAATGACCAGTCTGGTTTCTTTGCCTGTCTTAATCTATATGCTGCACTGGGAACTGTCCATCATAGAGGAATCTGTTGGCATTTTAAATACTGTAGCTTCTAGCATCTCAACAACACACAAAAGACCATAGTATGACAAATTCACAAAGTGATTTCAATAATGACCTTTTATATAAAGGAAAGTTGAGCTTTTGTCATGTTTAAAATGCCTTTATTTTAGATGACTTGTACTAATTTCATTATTATCCTAATACACTCTTTACTGCCAAATTATCCTCATTATTATATCATTTTGCTATTTTTCCACTGGACAATTGTAATCTTTTCATAATCTATCTCTATCAACATCAATTTCTTTGTACCAAGTTTCCTTATTGATTTTCTTTTTATTGTGGACTCTGATACATCTGTCAGGTCAAAAACATCATTGACCATAATAATCTGCTTTTTCAACCTAATAAAATTATCTGCCTTCATTTGATGTTTACTATTTATAAAGTAATAAAGAAGGTAATAAAATAAAGATAATAAAGGAGGAAATAGAAGCTACACTGAAGACATCGGCCAAACAAACAAACAAACATAAAACAACAAAACAAAACACAAGGGCCCAGGAATCTATGGGATGCTGATTGACTTATTTCAATTAACAGATTCAGTCTTAGCGGTGTTACTAGTCTATGCCAGGAAAACTGGAGAACAGCTATATGGCCAACAAATATGGAAAAGGTCCATATTAGCTCCCCTCCCAAGAAAGGTGATCCAACTGGAAACTACCAACAATATCATTAATATCTCATTCATATCATGCTGGCTCATTCTACTTTATATATATATTAACTATTTTAATTTACATTAGCTATTTTCATTAACCTTATAGAGTATGTAATGGAATATGTTTTTATTAGACTTAGATTGTCATCTCTTGCCAATTGTTACATTATCTATGCCCTTACCTGATAAACTGTTTCTTGCCATTCATCTTTCTGCACTACTGTAGTGCATTGTCCATTACTCTCTGGCAGTGCTTAATACATTTTACCTATTATTTTGGTTACTGATGTACATTATTAGAAATTAGCACCTATGTTTAGTTTTTTTATTATCCCACACAAGTTAGTGCTGAAAGAGTAATAATTAAATCAATGAATTGATGAGTCAATGATAAATACCAGCCGCATTTCTTTCCCAGGGCTTCACTTAATCTCTCATTCTAATCCCATATAGGCAGATGTCTTGGAGATATCTTGGGATTCACAGTGAATTCCTTAATCTTCTATGACTAATCACCTTTTTTTATTCCACTATGATTTTAAAATTACTTTCTGAGATAAAGAATAATTGACTGCTCATGAAGTTTACTTTCCTTCTCCAAGTGGAAAACCTCATTAAAGTTAAAAGAATTTCTGTTAAAGTATGTTGCTTTATTGCTTCTATTGCTGAAAGAAAGGTGAAGTAAAAGAAAGAATAGGAAAATGGAGAGAAATACAAGATTTCTCAGATAGGTTCCTTGTATATTATATCTTGTTAACTGGAAGAAAAATATTTTTTAGCTTTAGGTTTTAAATGAATGGGTATCACTTACTTTTGGTGGCAAAGATTTTGAAGCTCTGTCTGACTTAATTTGGACACATAACCAAGAGGGACCAGTCCTTGGAGAAGGATGTTAAGCTTGGGAAGCTAGAGGGACAGTGCAGGAGAGGAAGACCCAGAATGAAATGGATTGACTCAGTGACTGGAAAAATGGGACTATATCTGTCAGAGATGAAGAGATTGGCTCAGGAAAGGACAAAATTCAGAGGTATCATACTATTGTCACTATGAGTCACAAGTAACTTGATGGCACATAACAACAACAACATGACTTATCTTTATTTCTCTATTTTATAATTGCATCTATAATGTTTAACCTGAAATTATATCCATATATTTAACCAGAATACTTAAATCACCTTATTGAAAGCCTTTGTGATTTTGCAATATATCCTGCTAAGTATAATAGAACAAAAAGTGAAGAACTTGCTCTGCATTTCTCAAGCTAAAAGAATTGAAAACAAATTTAAGCCTTGTGCACAACATGTTGAATGATTCAGAAAGTATCAAAAGAAGTTGGAGGGAATATACAGAATCATTGTACCAGAAATAACTAATTGACACTCTGAGAAACCTCAGAAAATACAATATGAGCCGAAGCCAATGATAATAAGGGAGGAAGTAGAAGTTGCGTTGAAGGAATTGGCCAAAAATAAGGACCAGGAATCAATGGGATGCTAATTGACTTATTTCAATTAACAGATGCAGCTTTGGATGCATTACTAGTCTATGCAAGGAAATTTGGAGGACAGCTGTCTGATCAACAGATTAGAAAAGATCCATTATTCGTTTCTGTTCCCAAGAAAGGTGATCCAACTGAATGTGGAAACTATTGAACAATATCATTAATATTGCATGCAAGCAAAACACTACTGAAAATCATCTAAAAAGGTCTAGAATACACACAGTGCATAGGAAATTGCCAGAAATTCAAGCAGGCTTTAAAAGAGGCTGTGACACCAGGGATAGTATTGCTGATGTCAGATGGATCCTGACTGAAAGTAACGAATACCAGAAGAATCTTCGTCTTTGTTGACTATGAAAAAGCATTTGACTCTGTGAAGCATAGCAAGTTGTAGCTGACATTGAGAAGAATATAAATCCCAGAGCACTTAATTGTACTCATATGGAACTTATACCTGGACCAGTAGGCTCTTGTGCAGATAGAGCAGGGGAGCACTGAATGGTTTATAATTGGGAAGGGAGTGTGTCAGGGTTTTATTCTTTTTTTCATACCTATTCAATCTGTATTCTGAGCAAATTATCTGAGAAGCTAGACTCTATGAAGAGGAGTATGGCTCAGTATTGCAGGGAGACTCATCAATAATCTATGTTATGCAGGTGACACAACTTTGCTTGCTGAAAGTGAGGAGGATTTGAAGCACTTGATGCAGAAGATCAAGGAATGCAACCATCAATATAAATTGCATCTCAATATAAAAAAGACAGATTCTTACCACTGAACTGATAGTCAACATCATGATAGAGAGGAGATTGAAATTGTCAATAGCTTCTTGCTTGGATCCACAATCAACATCCTTGGTAGGAACAATCAGGAAATAAGGAGACACATTACAGTGGGAAAATCTGCAGGCAGGGACCTGTCCAAATTATTGAGGAGTAAACTATATGCAGAACAGATCTTTCAGGAAACAGGATTTTATGTGGAGGAATGTGTCATCAGTTTTGGAGATAGACTCATCAACAACCTATGCTATGCAGATGACACAACCTTGCTTGCTGAAACTCAAGATGGCGTCAAACACTTAACTTACAAGTCAAGAACTGCAGTCTTAAGTATGGATTGAAGCTTAACATCAAGAAGATAGATACTCATCACTGGAAAATTAGCAGCACCATGATAGATGGAGAAGAGATTACGATTGTTAGCAGTTACAACTTGCTTGGCTCCACAATCAACACTCTTAACACTAACAATCAAAACACGAGTTGCATTGGGAAAATCTGCTGTAATGGGCCTCTCCAGAGTGCTGAAAGCAACAATGTCAATTTATAGAGAAAGGTGTGCCTAATGCAGGTCATGATCTTCTCAATTACTTGCTGTGTTTCAGAGAGTTGAACAATGGCTAAGGATGACAGAAGAATAATTGATGCCTTCGAGTTGTGATGCTTGAGAAGAGTCTTAAACATACCATGGACTGCCAAGAAAAAGAATCAGACTGTCTTGGAGATAAGTGAAATCAAATTTCTCCTTGGAGGCTATGATTTTGAAGCTCTGCCTACTTTGGTCACATGGCCAGGAGAGAATGGTCCTTGGAGAAGGACATCATGCTTAGAAGGGAGGAGGAACAGCACAGGAGAGGAAGACCCTGGAGGAGATGTATTGGCACAGTATCTGGGGCAACGCAAGTTAGTGTGTTAGAATTAGTGGGACTGGCTCAGGACAGGGAAGGGTTCAGAGCTGCTGTTCATAGGGTTATTATACACTGCAGGCAACTCAATAGCACATAACAACAAAAACATACTATATTGGTTTTTTTCTATTTAAGCCTTATGTTTAGAGTCAACAGGACATAGGGGAGAGCCTTTGTACTTAAAAGTTGGTTGGTATTATATTTAGGAGGAACATTCTTCTAAGTGGAACAGCGCCCTTCTCTGTAAATGTGTTGTACTGAGGTAATCTGGTGTTGGTATGATGCTGAACCTTGTGCCATTGGGGTGTCAGAGGCCATAACAGTTACCCATGGTGGACAGTGTTTGGGGGAGCTCCCAGTTTAAGACAGGCTTAAAAGCAGGAGTGGCATCCACTTCCTAAACAGCATGCCTTTGGAAACTCTGTGAAGTTTGATAAATGGCAATGGTCGTGGAAGGGCGTCACACCTTTTGTTCATGGGGTCACTATGAGTCATGCCCGACTAGATGCAATCAACAACAAGTATCTTTCAGGAAGCTCCAGTGACTAGCTGGTAACCCAAAGGTACATGTTTCGAATCCAACATCTGCTCTATGGGAGAAATATGAATTAAGTTGTCCCAAATGATTAACTGCCTCTGAAAACCCATTGGAGGGTCAGCTATGAGTGGGTCTGACTCAACAGTACACAACAAAAGCAAATATTTTTCAGCTATAAAAATTAGGCTAGGTGCTGATTGTGGACCAGACCACTCACTACTCATATGCAAGTTCAAGTTGAAGCTAAGGAAAATGAAATTTAATCCATGGGAACCAAAATATGACCTAGTGTCTATCCTACCTGAATTTCAGAACCATCTCAGGAACAGGTTTGAGGCCTTGAACACAAATGAGCGAAGACCAGATGAGTTGTGGGAGGATATCAAGAGTATCGTCCAGGAAGAATGCAAAACGACATTATAAAGACAGAGGAGAAAGAAAAGACCAAAATGGATGTCAGAAGAGACTCTGAATATTGCACTAGAGTGCTGCAAAGCCAACACAGAGGGAAGAATTCAAAATATTAAAGAGCTGAACAGAAGATTTCAAAAGGCAGCATGGGAAGAAAAAGGAAAATAATGCAATGAAATGTTCAAGGAGCTGGAGTCAGAATACCAAAAGGGCCAAACTTGCTCAGCATTTCTTAGCTCAAGGAACTGAAGAGGAAATTCAAATCTTGAGTTGCTATACTTACGCATGCTTTGGGCAGAATATGAAATTATTCAGGAAGTATTAAAAGAAGATGGAATGAGTATACAGAGTCACTGTACTGAAAGGAATTGGAAGACACAGAAGAATTTCATGAAACAACATATGAGCAAGAGACTATAGTGATGAAAGAAGTTGCTCAAGCTGCTTTAAAGGAATTGGCAAGAAATAAGGCCCCAGGAACAGATAGTATACCAATTAACATATTTCAACTAACAGATGTTGCCCTAGATGTACTCACCAAGCTCTGCCAAGAAATTTAGAGGACAACCACTTGGCCAACTGACTTGAAGAGATATATATTTGTTCCCAGTCCAAAGAAAAGTGACCCAACACAGTATGGAAATTATCAAACAGTATCATTGATATCACATGCAAGCAAGATTTTGCTGAAGATTATAAAAAAATGACTGGGACAGCACATCAACAGAGAACTACCAGAAGTCCAGACTGGATTTAGATGGGACCATGGTATTAGACATATTGTAGCTAATGTTAGATGGATATTGGCTGAAAGCAGGAAGTACCAGTGCAATGTCTGTGTTTCATTGATTATGCAAAGGTGTTTGACTGTGTGGATCACAACAAACTGTGGCTGACTCTGAAAAGAATGGGAATCCCAGAACATTTAATTGTGCTAATGCTAAACCTATACTTGGACTAAGAGGCAGTAGTCAGAACAGAGCAGGGTAACACTGCATGGTTCAAAATTGGGAAGGGTGTACGCCAGGGATGTGTCCTATCTTTATACCTTTTCAACTTATATGCAGAACAGATTATCTGAGAGTTTGGGCTCTATGAGGAGAAGTGTGGCATTAGGATTGGTGGAAGATTCATCAACAATCTGTGTTATGCAGATGACACAACCCTGCTTGCTGAAACTGAGGAGGACCTGAAGCGTTTGCTGCAGAAGGTCAAGGACTGAAGCCTTCAAATAAATTGAGGCTCAATATCAAGAAGACTAAGATTCTCACCACTGGACCAATTGGCAGCATCAGGATGGATGGTTAAGAGATTCAGATTGTTCACAGCTTTAGCTTGCTTGGCTCCACAGTCAACACTCTTTGCGTCAGCAGCCAGGAAATTAAAAGATGTACTGCAGTGGGTAAGTCTCCTGTTAGGGACTTCTCCAGAGTACCGAGGAGTAATAGTGTCACTCTGGAGACTAAGGTGCACTTGATACATGCCATGATCTTTGCAATCACTTGCTATGCATCAGAGAGCTGGACAATGACTATAGAGGATAGAAGGAGAATTGATGCCTTTGAGCTGTGGTGCTGGAGAAGAGTATTGAATATAACATGGACTGTTAAGAAAACAAACAGGTCCATTCTGGAGAGGGTTAAACAGGGCTGCTCCTTGGAGGTGAGGATTCTTAAGCTTTGTCTGATATACTTTGGTCATGTTGCAAGGAGGGACCAATCTTTTGAGAGAGACGTCATGCTTGGAAAGGAGGAGGGACAGCACAAGAGAAGACCCTCTATGAAGTGGATTCATTCAGTGACTAGAGTAGTGGGGTGGATGTGTCAGAGACAGTGAGACTGGCACAAAACAGAGCAGGGTTTAGAGCTGTTGTACATAGGGTGGCTATGAGTCTTATGCGAGTCAACGGCACGTAACAATAACCAAAACGACAATCTGTTATAGGAATATAGTATATTATAGTGGCACTTTGGAATTCAGAGAAGGGCATAATATATTCAAATGATGTGTTTTGAGTGTCAAAGTCACCAGTGACTAGCTCTCTGACCTTGGAAAGCTACTTTGAGATTAAGATCCTATGTTTTGTAGTTTATAAAGTGGAACACTGATTTTTAACTTACTCTGAATAATACAATTCCATTGATATTTGAAAGGTCAAACTAATTCTCTGAAGTAGAGTGGGACAGTTTAAAACTACCTAGTTAAAGGTGATGTGCATGACGTGAGAGGAATACATTTAGGAGTTGTTCTACAATGCATATGCATTTCTAAAGTACATACACATATAGCTCATTACTTTCAGAAGACTGTAATGCAGAGATGTAGAGAAAGAATGGTTTACGTAACTTTTTTGTTTCTACATACATTAAGAATTTTTAGAAGATAGATAATATTGAATTACTTCTCACTCGTAATGACCTTGTAAGACAGACGATAAATGTGCCAAAAAATTTAAAGGCCATAAATCTTTTATAGAAGCAAACTTTTTTATTTTTCTCTTGCCAATCAGCTGGTGCATTTGAATAGCTAAAATTTTAACATTAGCAGTCAATTGATTTAAATTCAGCACCACAAGAGCTCTTGAGAGTATACATCTGTTGTTTGGCACCATCATATCAGCTCTGACTCGTGGTGACCCAATTTACAACAGAATAAAACCTTGCCTGATCCAACACCATCCCCACAGTTTCTGCTGTGTTTAATGTGTTCAAAACTCATTTTTGCAGGTGCTATGCCAATCCATTTCATTGAGAGTCTTCTTCTCTTTCACTGGCAACTTGAATTCAGACCACTAGCTTCCAGAGCTATGAAAAAGCATATATCAGTTATTTTATTCTTCCAGCTTGTGCTGTATCATTATAACAGTGTCCTTTACGTAAAAAAGTTAATAGGTCAATTTGTGCCAAACAGTGAATTAACAGTATAATAAAATCTCACAGATATGAATTGTTTGCCTTTTTCTTACTGAGGTATTGCAATTTTCCATTAAATTTTGTGATTCTACAATTTGTCAGATAATGCCATTGCCAAATATTTGTCCCCAGTATGAGGGGAAAAAATTAAAAACCAACAACAAGAAAACACCCAAACAATAAAACAATGGCTATCATTGCTGATTTCTGATGGATTATTGAGCAAGAGACCTCACTGTTGATATAAGATAACCTAGAATGAAAGAAGGGAACATTAGAAAGATATTTGACTATGTGTATGTATCATAACAAGATATGAATGACATTGAAAAAAATGGGAATCCAAGTATATTGTATATGCTTATGTGAAACCTATATATAGAACAAGAAGCTATTGTATAAACTGAAGAAGACAACAATGCATACTTTAAAATGAGAGAAATAGTGCTTAAGAGTTCTATATTTTCTCTATACCCTATTCAGTCTGTATGCTGAGCAAATGATTGAAGAAGTTGGATTGTATCAAGAAGAATATAATATCTAAATTAGAGGAAGACTGTAAGATATTGCTTACAGATAGAAAACTAAACCGATTTGAAACATTTGCTGAAGAAAACCCAAGACTACAACATTAAATATAGATTATATCTCAGTATCAAGAAAAAAAAATCCTCACTATTTCATCAATAAGCAACACTGTAATACAGAAAGATTAAAGTTGTCAACTATTTCCTTTTACTTGGATCTACATTAACATCTATGTCAAAAAAACTGAAAGATGTGTTGCACTGGGGAAGCCAGTCAACAAGGACTCTCCAAAGTGCTAAAAAACAAAGATG
>NW_006399887.1:9331404-9333486 GCF_000299155.1 Elephantulus edwardii | reverse complement strand
AGATCTGTTGTTCATGAGGTCACTATGAGTCGTACTCAACTTGACTGTAGCTAATAAAAACAACAAGAAGAAAGGTCTGCTGGCCTAGTTATAAGAAGCTATGCTTACAACCCAAATACAAAAGGCTCATATACACTAGCTCCTCTGCAGAAGAAAGATGAGCAATCAATTACCATGTGATTTTCTGCCTCTGAACGCTTGATGACACATAACAACAAGGTGTTTATTTGTATTTGTTATTTTGTCATCTTTAAAGTTTTAGGTTTTACACGTAGATCCTTGATCCATCTTGATTTAGTTATTGTATATAGTAAGAGATATAGAGATATATAGACAATATGAGATACATTGTTTCAAATTTATGTAAATAGAAATTCAGTGTTGCCAACACCATTTGTTAAAGGGTATGTCTTTCTCCTAGCTAATAGATGGTACAGTCACACAATATTTTGTAATGGTAAAGAGTGAGGGGAAAAAAAATCAAGAAACACTGTAAAGACTAAGTCTAGTCGACATTATGGTGAATCAAATAAGTCAGTCACAAAAAGGCAAATACTGTAGAAGGCCATTATTATAAAACGCAAAGAAAGGGTTACACACAAATAGAATCATCCTGGAATAGTTATCATAGCTTTGAAGAGATGGAGAGCTAAGTAAATAGCAATAAATATATAACAGACACTTAAGAAGAGCTAAGAGGAAGGTAATATACAATGAAAGGGTGATCAGACATTGAGGAGCTTACAGTTAATGCCATAAAGTGAAATGAGTATAAAAGATTCAATGACGAATATATGACTAGGTATTATTGTCATGACAAGAATTCAGGATGAAAACTACATAGTGGCATGGACTGGGAGGAGGGGGTTGCATAACAATGAAAGAATTTTTTTCTTCTTTACTTTTCAAAGAGAAAAGCGAACTGGGAGGGGACGGGGCAGGAAGGAAAGTGTGCAAAAATGAATGCATGGAAATTAAAAAAAAATTTAAAGATTCAATGAAAAGTCAATATGCTTTGTAGACTCACCCAATCACAGTTAAAAAGTTCATTATTGAAAATATAAGAATAACTCTGATCTAATTATTGTTCCTCTAGCTTCGCTCCTTTATGCAGTTTTACTGTCAGTGGATGTGAGGTAGGCTTGGCCATCTTCTCCCTCCTTATTCCTTTCTTACTATCTATTAGTGCAGCCACTGTTCTGGCTATACCTCAGATTTACCCCTTCTTTACCCCACTTGTCAGTGATCCTTGGTGAAGAAGATACAGTGAATTGTAACACTGAAATGAACCTACCACCAACTCTCTATGGGAGAAAAAAATACGGCATTCTCATCTCAGATTTATAGCTGTGGAAACCAAGGGAAGCTTACCATAAGTAAGAATGAACTCAATAGCATGGAGTTCTTTTGATCTGGCATCCCGGACAAAGCAGTAGGCAGTCTGTCTTTGCTGCCTGTATGTCCAAAGTTATACATGTCCTTGTGGAGAGGCTTACAAATCTGTTTGTAACCTGTTTCAGAAGAAATTTAGGAAATAATTTTGTCTTTGAAGATGGTTATTATTTAAGTGAAAGAGTACAGAGCAAATCGTTTTTCCATTCATTTGTTCATACATATTTTATTTTATACCATTGATTACACTTCCCACAT
Source organism: Elephantulus edwardii (assembly GCF_000299155.1). Taxonomy (NCBI): domain Eukaryota; kingdom Metazoa; phylum Chordata; class Mammalia; order Macroscelidea; family Macroscelididae; genus Elephantulus; species Elephantulus edwardii. The sequence goes on along the minus strand of NW_006399887.1, from coordinate 9,331,836 downwards.
TGCTACAATTCTCTCCCCCCTTTTCCATTATGATTCTTATTCCTGTCTATTCTGGTTTCTTCTGTCTTATTTTATTCTGATATTTGTTCCTGGACTAATGCTATGTCTTTAATCTTGACTGTTCTAAGGACTCAGTGCTCCCTTAGTGTTCTTGCTTACCTAGTAGGGTTGAAAAGTAAACCCCAGGAGTGACTTTAGTTGCCAGTTCAATTGTCGAACAATGAATGAATATTTTTGTAATTATTAATTTCAATGAAAATTTACAGAGACTTTGGATTTCCGTTCATTCATTGTTACACTTTTCTCCCTGCCAGTACACTCTTCTCTTTGAAAAATAAAAGAAAAATAAGAGACTTTGGATTTCCGTTCATTCATTGTTACACTTTTCTCCCTGCCAGTACACTCTTCTCTTTGAAAAATAAAAGAAAAATA
>NW_006399887.1:9320243-9331129 GCF_000299155.1 Elephantulus edwardii | reverse complement strand
AATAGATAGAGAAGTAAGGGGGGGAATCCATGAGTCTATATAAGGTGAGCAAGATTGGCAATATTTGTGATTTTGAATTTTGTTTACATTTTCTCCCCCTAAATCCAGAAGCCTATACTGTGATCCCTTTTGGAACAGTCAGCAGTGATGGACAGGAACCATTTCATTCTGGTTTCAAGGTGCAGGAGGCTGAGGTTCACGTGATTCGTAAGTAATTTTTACCCATGTTATCTCTATTATATACAGGTATATCATAAAATCATGCATTTAAAAATATTGTCAGCCACAATTTACAGATGTCTAGTCCTCAAAAAATCTGCCCTTATCTGTTTACTTTTCCTATATATCTAACTGTACAGTGTTTCAGTCTTAGCGCAGAATTGTGTGTGTAATCTTTCGTGTGCCTTTCTGCACTATCTTTGAAAGGAATTGGATCTTATGATTCAGTAGAGACTACGTGGAAAATCTACATTTGGGTTTCAAACATATATTAAGATTATCATAAATGCTATGTGTATTTTCTTTGGCAAACATCACAGTTGTTGTAGTGTGCTACTGATCCATTGTTGTTTTGTGTGTGTGCATGTGGCTTTGTTTTGTCCTTTGTTTTGTTTTTTGTTTTACTTTATTACTGTCTCACACTATATTACTCAAGAGCTCATCTTTCAGTTTCTCACAATTTTTCTTTTATTTTAAAATTTTCCCTTTATTTTGTTTCTTAAGATTCTTGCTCTAGGGACTGCTCTTCAAATATATATCATAAGTTTAAACTTTCATTTTTAGGCAGAGATTTGAAAGACCACCCAAATGCTTCAATTTTTAATGTTACTTGATTTTCATTTGTTGTTGTTGTTGTTATGGGTCGTCGAGTCGCTTGCGACTCATAGCGACTCTATGTACAACAGCCCTAAACTCCGCTCTGTCCTGTGCCAATCGCACTGTCTCTGACACTCCCATCCCAATTATCCCAGTCACTGAATCAATCCACCTCATAGAGGGCCTTCCTCTCCCACGCTGTCCCTCCACCCTCCCAAGCATGATATTCTTCTCGAAGGACCGGTCTCTCCTCACAACATGTCCAAAGTATGTTAGACGGAGCCTCAGAATCCTTGCCTCCAAGGAGCCACCCGGTTTAACCCTTTCCAGGACAAATCTGTTTGTTTTCCTAGCAGTCCATGGTATTCTCAATACTCTTCTCCACCACCACAGCTCAAAGGCAACAATTCTCCTTCTATCCTCCTTGGTAATTGTCCAACTCTCTGATGCATAACAGGTGATTGCGAAGACCATGGCCTGTATCAGACGCATCTTAGTCTCCAAAGAGATACCATTGCTCTTCAGTACTTTGGAAAGGTCCCTAAGAGCAGACTTTCCCATGGCAATGCGCCTTTTAATTTCCTGGCTGCTGGTGCCCAGAGTGTTGACTATGGAGCCAAGCAAACTGAAGCTGTGTACAATCTCAATCCCTTCACCATCCACCCTGATGCTGACAGTTGGTCCAGTGGTGAGAATCTTTGTCTTCTTGACATTGAGCCTCAATTCATATTGAAGGCTGCAGTCCTTGACACTCTGCAGCAGGCGCTTCAGATCCTCTTCAGTTTCAGCAAGCAGGGTTGTATCATCCGCATAACGCAGATTGTTGATAAATCGTCCACCAATGTTGACTCCACATTTCTCCTCATAGAGCCCAGCCTCCCAGATAATCTGTTCTGCATATAGGTTGAAAAGTTATGGAGGTAGGATGCATCCCTGGTATATGCCCTTCCCAATTTTGAACCATGCAGTGTTCCCTTGCTCTGTTCTGACTAGTGCCTCTTGGTCCTAGTATAGGTTTCGCACTAGCACAATTAAATGTTCTGGGATTCTCATTCTTCTCAGAGTCAGCCACAGTTTGTTATGATCTACACAGTCAAATGCCTTTGCATAGTCAATGAAACACAGATAGACATTCCTCTGGTATTCCCTGCTTTCAGCCAAGATCCATCTAACATCAGCTACAATATCCCTAGTACCGTGACCCCTTCTAAACCCAGCCTGGACTTCTGGCAGTTCTCTGTTGATGTGCTGTTCCAGGCGTTTTTGGATAATCTGCAGTAAAATTTTGCTTGCCTGTGAAATCAGTGAGATTGTTCTGTAGTTTCCACATTCTGTTGGTCACCTTTCTTTGGGATAGGAACAAATATGGATCTCTTCCAGTCAGTTGGCCAAGTAGTTGCTCTCCAGATTTTTTGGCACAACTTGGTGAGCACATCCAGGGCAGCATCTGTTAACGGAAATATGTCAATTTGTATACCATCTATTCCTGGAGCCTTATTTTTTGCCATTTCCTTCAAAGCAGCCTGAACTTCTTCTTTCATCACCATTGGCTCTTGCTCATATGTTGTTTCATGAAATTCTTCTGTGTCTGCCAATTCCTTTCGATACAGTGACTCAGTATATTCTTTCCATCTTTTTATAATACTTCCTGGATTATTTAACATTCTGCCGAAAGCATCCTTGATTATAACAACTCAAGGTTTGAATTTGTTCTTCAGTTCCTTGAGCTTAAGATATGCTGAGCGAGTTCGGCCCTTTTGATCTTTTGACTCCAACTCCTTGCACATTTCATTGTAATATTTGCTTTGTCATCCCGTGCTTCCTTTTGAAATCTTCTATTCAACTCTTTAGTATCTTGAATTCTTCCCTGTGTTTTGGCTTCTCTGTGCTCCAGTGCAATTTTCAGAGTCTCTTCTGACATCCATTTTGGTCTTTTCTTCCTCTTCTGTCTTTGCAATGACCGTTTGCACTCTTCCTGGATGATTCCCTTGGTATCCTCCCACAACTCTTCTGGCCTTCACTCATTAGTGTTCAAAGCCTCAAATCTGTTCCTGAGATGGTTCTGAAATTCAGGTGGGATAGACTCAAAGTCATATTTTGGTTGCCTTGGATTTGGTTTAATTTTCATTTACCAATAAAAATGTTACCTCAATTTCTGTTAGTCCAAATGTAATATTCATCCTCTTTACCTTACACAGACCCATTTACTGTTTGTTGTTATTGCATAATTTATAACGCCCTTTTTCATTCTAAACTTTTTCCCAGTTGTATTAAAAAAATACAGAGTCACTCCAACTGTAGGAAGAAGCTAAGGTTGTTGAACTAATTCATACTGTTTTAGGACATCTAGAATTGTCATCATTCTCCATTACACAAAGAATTGAAAACAGACAATAAGATAAGCCTTTAAATAATTGGAAAATTACAGTTGTGTGTGTTGTGCGTGATTCTCTCTCTTTAGAAATATCTTTCTCTCTTTTTTCAACTATCATCTAGCAATAAATGCATACCAGAAGATGCCCATCTTTAGCACAGTAAGCAGCCAGAGGATTCCAACTACATACCTTAGAGTTAGCATCATAATTTCTTATCACTAGTGTACCAGAGCTCCTGATAAGTCTTTAAAATAACTGAAAAATTACACTTGTATGTGTGTGAATGTGATTTTCTTTATAAATCTCTCCATCTCTCTACTTATCATCTATCAATATGTAGTAATGCACAAACACATATCCCCTCTATGCTTTCAGAATTATATTTTAATGTTAAAGACTAAGATAAATATTTTAAAAGGATTACATATCTAATACTTCAATGAAATGGAATTTATAGTGAAACTTTGAATGGGAAAATAAAGCTTAGCAAATATGAGGGAAACTATTTCTTGCTATACTTGATGTTTAGGGATAAAAAGATGAGTAAATATTCCATTTTAAATTTGTTTCTTGTCCTTAAAAATGTCATCAGAAAGTCATAATTTTTTCTTATAAGGAGTTTTATCTTAGCTAAAATTTCTACTTGCAATGCTTGACATTTTTTTGTCTGATTGAGATGACCTAGGAAATAGAGAACAAACTGTCCTCATTGCCAAGACCTGCATGCACACTAATTCCTGGAAAACCTCTCAGTTTCTCACTTTTTATTGTAACATGTCTGTTAAGTAATATTTCTAAACACTCCCTGCTTCAAGCAAGCTGCTGCTGCTTCTTCAATTTAAGCAAGATACAATTTTCTCCTTCTTTTCAGACAAAAATCCATTGTGATTATGAAAGCAGAAGCTCTATAGATAACCAAGAATAACAGCAATGCAAATGAATAACTATGCTGTGAAAGTATCACATCGATGAATGGCACACATGGTATTGAAATCAGAAGTATTTTATACATATAAAATGTATGTTATTTTAGTAAAAAATTCATATTCTCAATCAGAATACAAAGAGAAATGAAATGGCAAATATATGAAGAGATTTTGCATTTTATTTGTACGAAGAAGAAATGTATGACATTAAAAAAAGCATTGTTATCTAGTGATCCTTACAATCTATTTTATTATTTCTAAATGTATTGTTATTTCGTATGTAATCTACATTTTGGTAATATTATATTTTTTTAAAAAAATAATACCAGTTCGATTGGCAGCATCATGAGATGGTGGAGATGGTGAAGAGATTGAGACTGTTCACAGCGTTAGTCTGCTTGGCTCCACAATCAGCATTCTTGTGCCAACAGCCAGGAAATCAAGAGATGAATTGCACTGGGAAAGTCTGCTGTCAGGAACTTCTCCAGAGTACTGGAGAGCAATGACATCAGTCTTGACACTAAGGTGTGTCTGATTCAGGCCACAGTCTTCACAATTGCTTGCTATGCATCAGAGAGCTGGACAATGACTAGGGATGATAGATAATTGATGCCTGCCTTTGAGCTGTTTTGCTGGAGAAGAGTTTTGAATATATCATGCACTGCCAGGAGAATAAACATGTTTGTCCTAGAGAAGGTGAAGCCTGCCTGCTCTTTGGAGGCAAGGATTCTGAGGTTTCCACTGAAATGCTCTGGGCATATTGCAAGGAGGGACCAGTCCTTGGAGAGGGGCATCATGCTTCAAAGGGTAAAGGGATGATGGAGAAAGAGAGACCATTGATGGGATGGATTGATACAGTGACTGGGATAATGAGGATAAGTGTGTCAGAGACAGTAAAGTTTGTACAGGATAGAGAAGGTTTCCGGAGCATTGTGCATGGGATCACTATGATGATGCATACAACAACAACAATAATAATATTAAAAGTGAAAATATTTTTTAAAAAGTGAAAATATTATTATCTCCTCCACTCATCTTCATAGGGTTGCATAATTTAATGGGTAGAAGGAGGGGTGGGTAAAAGAAATGGGAAAGATCTGGTGTGAAAAACAATATATACACATTTTGTAAGCAAACCAGTATAAAATAAAAAATTTTCTTTAAAATGAAAAGAATAACAACAAAAAAAACCTTACCAAAACAAAAACCCAAATACTGAAATTCTGAAATGTACAAAATAACACAGAAAGGACATTTCCGTTAGAAAAATTCTAGCATATAATTGCTGTTGTTGTGCCCGCAAGTCACCTGCAACCCATAGCATCCCTATGTACAGTAGCTTTGGGCCATGTCCTGTCCTTTGCCAGTTTTACTAGTTCCAAAAACACCAAACCTCTTTGTCCCAATCACTCTATCAATCCGTCTCATCTGGGGTTTTATGTTTTTGTACTGTCCATCCTCCCTTTTAAGTATGATACCCTTCTCCATGGATAAATCTCTCCTGGCCACATGTCCAAAATATCTGAGATGGAGCTTCAAATTTCTAGTCTCCAAAGGAGAAACTTGGTTTCACTCTCTCCAAGACAGACCTATTTTTTTTGCTGTATGTGGTATGTTCAAGATTCTTCTCCAGAACCATAACTCAAAGATATTGATTCTTCTTCTGTCATCCGTAGTCACTGTCCAGCTCCCTGATGCATAGAAAGTAATTGCAAAAACCATGGCCTGGATTAGTGACACTTTAGTCACTGAACTGATGTCGTTCTATTTCAGTACTGTCCCTGACAGCAGACTTCCCCAATGCAATTTGTCCGTTAATTTTCTGACTGCTGGTGCTAAGAGTGATGATTGTAGAACTGAACAAGTTGTAATTGTTAACAACCTCAATGTTTTCTTCATCTATCATGGTCCTGCCAATTGGCCAAATGATGAGAATCTTTGTCTTCTTGATGTTAAGCTTCAATCCATATTGAAGACTTCAGTCCTTGACCTTCTACAGCAAGCACTTCAGGTCCTCTTCAGTTTCTGCAATCAAGGTTGCATCATCTGCATAACATAGGTTGTTGATGAGTCTTTTTCCAGTCCTTATTCCACATTCCTCCTCATAAATAACTGCTTCCCAAATGATCTGTTCTGCATGTAAATTGAAAAGGTATGGAGACACGCTGCATCCCTGACACACTCCATTCCTGATTTTGAACCATGCAGTGTTTCCTTGCTCTGTTCTGAGGACTGCTCCATGATCCAAGTAAAGTTTTGCATAATGACAATCAAGTGTTCTGGAAATCCCATTCTCCTCAGGGTTAGCCACAATTTTTTGTGATCCACAAAATCAAATGCTTTTGCATAGTCAATGAAACATAGATAATAGGAACTCAATTAAATGAAACAAACTTATTTGGTTAAGAAATAATGACCACAGAATAAATTTTATTATATAAAGCATAGTAGGACCAAGAATAAGGAAACATCTCACACCGAATCACTTGCAAATTTTATTAAACATGTGATCACTAATTTAATATGTTAAATCTTATGTTTTGATGATCCCTCGGGTTTTTATTTGTTTTATTTTGTTTCTCTTTGTGTGAGTTTCCATCCAGTAGATTGTGACTCATGACAAATACAAGCTGGCAAACTATAACAATATGATTATAAGGGTTTAAGTCTGTGACCTTTGGAAACAGGTCCCCAGGCCTGTCTTCAAAGCATCTTTTAATGGGTTAGAATCACCCATTATCCTGACAGTGACGAAATGATTGATGGTGTCATTAAAGATTTCCAAATCCAAGAAAAAGACATGATAAATAACAAAGACCTTTTTTTCCCTCTCCTACAGATCTTCAGCATGAGTTTGAAAGAGGTTGGGACACCAGAGACAATATAGCCAATGTTAGATGATCTTAGCTGAAAGTAGAGTGTACCAGAGGAATGACCATCTGTGTTCTATTGACTATGCAAAGACATTTGACTGTGGATCACAACAAACTGTGGCTAACTCTGAGAAGAATTGAAGAAAATCTCAACAACCTATGTTATGCAGATGACAAAACCTCGGTTCCTGAAACCAGGAAGTACCGGAAGTACTTCCTGCAGAATGTCAAGAACTATAGTCTTTAATATTAATTGAGGGAGAACTTTCCAGGACACTCGGTGAGAGGCTAGGCAGTGGTGGCTGCCTAAAATGCACACAGTAACGTGCTCCTACTTGCTCCCTCCACACTAGTCTCGGCCAGATCCATGGTGACAGAAAATGATAAAGGAAGCCACTTACTATGGTGTTTTGGGGGTCAAACCCAATGCCACCCAGGAAGAGTTGAAAAACCTTTATTGGAACTGGCCTTGAAGTACTACCCTGTTAAGATCCCAGATGAAGGCAAGATGTTTAAACAGAATTCCCAAGCTTATGAAATGCTTTCTGTTGCAAAGAAGAAAGAATTATAAAGGATGAGAATGGGCTATCCAAGAGGGTAGGGCAGGTGGTGGTCTTGACTCACTCACGAACATCTTTGATATGTGTTTTTGGAGGTAGTGGAAGAATGCAGAGAGAAAGAAGAAGAAAAAAATATTGTCTATCATCTCTCGGTAACATTAGAAGATTTATATAATGGTGAACCAAGAAAATTAGCTCTTCAGAAGAATGAGTTTTGTGAAAAATGTGATGGCTGAAGAGGTAAGAAAAGAGCAGTAGAATGCCATCCTAATTGCCAAGGTACTGGAACGCAAATAAGAATTCATCAAATTGGACCTGGCATGGATCAGCAAACTCTGTGTGCATGGAGTACCAGGGCCACGGGGAACTGATCAACCCTACGCACAGAGGTAAAACCTTCTGGAAGACAGTTCAAAAGAAGAAGATTCTAGAAGTTCATATGGATAAAGGCATGGGGGGAAAATGGTCAGAAGATAACATTTTCTGGTGAAGGAGACCAAGAACCAGCACTGGAGCCTGGAGAGATTATTATTGTTTTAGATCAAAGGGATCATGCTGTTTTTATGAGATAAGGAGTAGACCTTTTTATGTGTATTGTTGTACAGCTGATTGAAGCATTGTGTGGCTTCCAAAAACCAATATTTACTCTTGACAACTGAACCACTGTCATCATCTCTCATCCAGGTCAGATTGTCAAGCAAGAGGATATTAAATGTGTGTTAAATGAAGGCATGCCAATTTATTGTAAATCATGAAAAAGGGCACCTAATCATTGAATTTAAGGTTAACTTTCCAGAGAATGGCTTTCATTCCCCTCAAAAGTTCTCTCTGCTGGAAAACCTCTTACCTGAGAGGAAGGAGGTAGAAGAGACTGATGAAATGGATCAGGTAGAGTTGGTGGACTTTGATCCAAACCAGGAAAGATGAAGTCATTACAATGGAGAAGCACATGATGATGATGACCATCACCCCAGAGTTGAGGTTCAGAGTGGGACCTCTTAATGGGCACCACTGAGTCCATTGTTAGTAAGGGCATAAGTGAGGAACTGTGTTCATAATATGCTCCCTACTTTTTTGTCTTAATATTCAATTATAGTAGTGTTTTAAAGTTAAATTAATAAATTCATATTAAAGCTCAAAAATAATATAGACTGCAGCTTAATATCAAGAAGACAAAGATTCTTATCATTGGGTCAATTGGCAACATGATCGGTGGAGAAGAGATTGAAGTTGTAACCAGCTTCAGCTTGCCTTGCTCCACAATCAACACTCTTGGTACCAGCAGGCAGGAAATCAAAAGATGACTTATACTGGGAAAATCTGTCAGGGACCTCTCCAGAGTACTAAGGAGCAACGATGTCAGTCTAGAGACTAAAGTGCACCTGATCCAGGCCATGGTCTTTACAATTACATGCTATGCCTCAGAGAACTAGACAACAACTAATGATGACAGGAAAAGAATCTATGCCTTAGAGTTGTGGTGCTCAAAAAGTGTCTTCAGCATACCTTGAGCTACCAGGGGAACAAATAGGTCTGTCTTGGAGAAGGTGAAATCAAGTTTCTTCTTGGAGGCAAGAATTTTGAAGCTCCATTTCACATACTTGGGGCACTCAGCCCAGAAGGATAAGTTCTTAGAGAGGAACACCATGCTTGGAATGGTGACAGAACAGGAGAGGAAGACCTTAGATGGATTGATATGATTACCGTGACAATAGGATTAGGTGTGTCGGAGTCAGTGAGACTGGCTCAGGATAGGGCAGGGCTCAGGGCTGCTGTAAATAGGGTCGCTGTGTGTTGCAGATGACACCAAGACACATAACAACAACAACAACTCACATTAAGTTCAGATCTTATAATTTCATTTACCCCTCAATTTCTAGACCTTATAGAATAGTCTTTCTTGCTCTTACAGAAGAACTTTTCCTCCTTACAAATTTATTTAAAATCACACAAACCGTATTCAATGACTAAACTTAAATATTAATAACATTTCATTTTTACTCAAGTAGACTCTTTCTAACAATAGAAATGTAATATACATCACTAAAAGTTGGCATTTCCTTTGTGAAGTTAGCACAAAATCAAATATTCATAAAGCCCTCTACTCTTTGACTATTGATACACAACAGATCAGTATCCATCTGTGGCAGATAGCTGAAAACTAAAGGTTGACACTTGATGTCCAGGTGAAAAGTGAAACATGGATCCTGCAGCTCTGAAGATATTTAAAAATCTTTTTAGGGAAAATATGGGTGGGTTTTATTTTATGTATGTTTTTTTCTTTAGAATTGGCGAGCTAGAGCTCAAATTAGTCACTTGCCAATGAAATAACTCTGTCTAAACTAGTGTTTTATTGACTATGTAAAGGAATTTGACTGGGGGATAATAAAAAATTATGGAAAGCATTGAAAAGAATGGCAATCCCAGAACACTTAATTGTGCTTTTATAAAACCTTTACACAGACTAAAAAGCAATTGTCCAAACATGACAAAGGGACATAGTATGGATTAAAATAAAAAGTTGTGCATCTGATTTGGCTCTTTTTTTTTGACACTTAATTAATCTGTATGTTGAACAAATAATTTAATAATCTGAACTATATCAAGAAGAATGTGACATTAAGATTGGAGGGTGACTGCAGCAATTTGCATATGTTGTTATTTACCATCAAAATCAACTATGTATGACTCATAACGACCCTAGGAAATAATAGCTCTCTGAGTCCTGCCCTACCTTGAGCCAATCTCTTTGTCTCTGACACATTTACTCTCATTGTCACAGTCAATGAGTAAATCTATCTCCATATTTCTCCTCTCGCTCCCTGACCCTCAAGCTTTCCAAGACTGATGTCCTTCTACAAGCATTCGTGTCCCCTGGCAACATGTCCAAAATATGTGAGATGGAATGTCAAAATACATGTCTCCAAAGAGCAAGCTGACTCCACTGTCCCCAGGACAGATTAGTTTTTTCTATTTGCAATCCACAGTATGGTTATTACTCCTCTCTCACACCACGGCTGAACAGCATTGATTCTTCTTCTGTCATCCTTATTAATTTTCCAGTTCTCAGATGCATATTAAGCAACTGAGAAGATTATGGCCTGGATCAGGCACACCATAGTCTTTAGAGTGATACCATTGATCTATAGTACAGGGAGAGGTCACTACAACAGATTTTGTCAAAGCAAGCTGTATTTTGATTTCCTGACTACTGGTGCCAAGAGTTTGGATCTGAGCAAGGTGAAATTGTTAACAACCTCTTCTTTCTTTCTTTCTTTCTTTCTTTCTTTCTTTCTTTCTTTCTTTCTTTCTTTCTTTCTTTCTTTCTTTCTTTCT
>NW_006399887.1:9317090-9320143 GCF_000299155.1 Elephantulus edwardii | reverse complement strand
TTCTTTCTTTCTTTCTTTCTTTCTCTCTTTCTCTCTCCCTTCCTTCCTTCCTTCCTTCCTTCCTTCCTTCCTTCCTTCCTTCCTTCCTTTCTCTCTTTCTTTTTTTTATTGCAAACTGTTGTAACATCAGTTTAACCTCCACACATGGTATTCAAAAAGAACACAATTTTGAATTAGAAAGATCATTTAAGTTAAAATAATTATTGAAATTAGGAAAAAGTTTTCCAGGGACTGACTTCTTACAACATTTCCAAAGTATATGAGACAAAGTTTCATAATCCTTTCCTATAATGAGTATTCTGATTAAAATTCCTCAAAGATAGACTTATTTGTTCATTTGAAAGCTCATAATGTTCTCCAACCTGAATCATGAATCAAAGGCATTGCTTCTTATTTTTTAAGTTTTCCTTACTCATTTTCCGACATACAGATGTGTGCAAACCAATTAAATGTACCAGAGGTTGGATCAGACACACCTTATTTATTAAACAGATATTTTTGCTCTTTAGTACTTTGGAGAGGTCCTTCATAACTGATTTTTCAAGTGCAAAATGTCATTTGATTCTTGACTACTGTTTTTATGGGTGCTTATTATGGACCCAAGAACAATGAAGTCAGGGACAAATTCAAATTTTTCTCTGTCAATCATGATGCTGCCTAATGGTCCATAGTGAGGATTTTTGCTTTCTTTAGGTTAAGATCTAATCCATTTTGAAGACTACAGTCTCAAATTCTTCACAAAGGACTGTAAAACGTTATTTGCATAAATTTCAATAACAGATTTGATGCACTGAACACTAATGTCTGATGATCAAATGAGCTGTGAAATGACATCAAGAGTGTCATCTTTGAAGAAAGCAGGTCATTACAAACACAGAAAAGAAAGAAAAGACCAAGGTATATGTAAGAAGAGACACTAAAAATTTCAATAGAACATAAAAAGGCCAAACAAAAGGAAGAAATGCTAAAGTAAAAGGCATGAGCAGAAGAGTTCAAAGGGCAGCATGAAAAGAAACCATTTTCCTATACCTGCACCTGGAGGCTGTTGTGGGAACAGAGCAGGGGAATAGTGCACGATTTAACATTGAGAAGGGAGTGTGTCAGGGTTGTCATCTCTCTATATACCTATTCAATCTATATGCTGAGGAAATTGTCTGAGAAGCTGGACTCCGAAGAAGAGTATGGCTTTAGGATTGGAGAGAGACTCATCAAGAACCTATGTTAGGTATATGACACAACCTTGCTTGCTAAGAGTGAGGAGGACTTGAAGCACTTGTTACAGAAGATCAAGGAATGCATCCTTTGGTATGGATTGCATTTTCATACTGAAGATGTCAAGAAAATAAAGATTCTTACCACTGGATTGATAGGCAGGGTCGTTGCCAGATGGAGAGGAAATTGAAACTGTTAACAGCTTCATCTTCCTTAGATCCACAATTAACACCTTTGGTAACAACAATTGTGAAATAAGGAGACACATTCACTAGGAAAATATGCATTTAGAGACCTCTCCAAATTATTGAGACATAGTAATGTCCGTTTGAGGACTAAAGTACCTTTGATTCAGCCCATAGTCTTTCTGATTACTTGCTATGCAGCTGAGAGCTGGACAATGAATAAAGATAACAGAAAAAGAATTGATGTCTTTGAGACATAGTGTTTGAGAAGAGCACTGAACTTCCTATGGACAGCCAAAAGAAAAACAGATATGTCTTGGAGAGAGTGCAGCTGGAGTGCTCTTAGGGAACAAAAATGATTAGTTCTCCCCTCACATATGTTGGGCATGTTGCTAGGAGTGGATATTTCTTGGAGAAAGACATGATGCTGGGGAAGGTGTGTCAGCAAAGGGGAAAAGACCTTCAATCAGATGGACTGACTTGGTGATTGCTGTACTGTGTACTAGTACTTCGGGAAGTGTGAGGATGGAGCAGGATAGAACAGGATGGGTCACTGGCACATCAATAACAACAGTTTCATATTTGTTTCTCATTCTAAAAAGGTGAGGTGATGCAATTGAGTGTGGAAATTATCCAATAACAATATTTGTTTCAAATTATAATATCTCTGAAGATCATTTAAAATGTAACTGGAATAGTGCATAAACATGGAACTTTAAGAAATTCAAACTACATTCAGAAGAGACAGTGAAAGGAAGAATATCACTTATGATATCAGATTAATCTTGGCTAAAAGCAGAGAAAACCAAAAAGATGCTTACTTGTGTTTTATTGGCTATGACAAGACTTTTGATTGTGCAGATCATAGTAAATTATGGCTAACTTTAAAAATAATGGGAATTCTAGAATCCTTAATTGTGCTTTTAAGAATCTGTGTAGCTTTTTCTCTAAACATGGCTTTTCTAGTATAGGTGACTGAGTCTGTGGAGGGGCAGGACTTTGCAAGTGAGGCAATCCCCACAAAAGGATTGGCTTTCTACCATTCCACAAGACTGGCAATTCTCAACAATAATTAAATGAAGCAGGATTGACTGGTCTTGTGAATAAATTGAACATCTCTAGCTACAGAGAGTAGAAATCATCCACCACCATAAAAGGAAAGAATTCTTTCCCCAACTAGAGAATAAAGACCTTTCCCACCCTGGTGAAGAGGCTAGAAAATGTAAGGCATATTTTGGGACAGCCGCAACAACAATGGCTGAACTGGAGAGATAGAACTTTGAGGAATAAAAGCCACAATAGTGGCAAGACTGAGAACAACTGTGGGGGGGAAGCTGATCTTGGGAGGACTAAGAATTTGGAAAAACTTAGTGTCATGAGACTTGAGGCTGAGGTACCTTTGTGCACATTTTGGGAGCTATCTTGACTATATTCGGATATTAATCTGAATTATAATCTTTTGACCTCCTCAACATAATTCTGTGTGGTCTGTGAGTTATCACATCTGATTTTGGACATACCAAAGCAGTAAGATTGGTGTTGAGTAGAAAGAAGTATGAAATTGTGGGGAACATGTCTGATCTCAGTAGAATTGGTTTGATGTTACTAATAATATGGACAGGGACATTAATAATAATAATAATAATAATAATTATT
>NW_006399887.1:9315046-9315565 GCF_000299155.1 Elephantulus edwardii | reverse complement strand
AGGCAGTGCGGTTGGCGCAGGATAGAGCAGGGTTTAGGGCTGTTGTGCATAGGATCGCTATGAGTCGCAAACGACTCGACGGCACATAACAACAATAGCAACAACAATAGTAATAATTGAGTTTGTGTTTCTGATGTTATGGACGGTGACAGTTTCCTTCTCTAAAGTTGATAAAGCTCAGATATAACACTCTCAATGTAGACCTTGCTCTTTTTACAGACATCTATACGCAGAACAAGAAGTAATTGTCAGAACAAAGGAAGAAACACTAAATGGTGTAAAGCCAGGAGAGATGTGTGTTAGGGTTGTGTGTTTTTCTCCATGCCCATTCAATCTGCACTCTGATAAAATATTTTTTATCATTAAATTTTATTAGTTTTAATGAACATTTACAGAGATTTTTGGGTTTCATTTATTCATTGTCGCACTGTTTTCTCCACCCTCCTCCCCAGTTCGTTCTTCTTCCCCCCCATGTCTGTTTTAATTGTCCAATTGCCACAGTGCTCTTCAAATCCAGTT
>NW_006399887.1:9297201-9299000 GCF_000299155.1 Elephantulus edwardii | reverse complement strand
TTTTTCAGGTGTGTCTCTTGTAGACAACATATTGATGGATTTTGTTTTTTTATCCAATCTGCTACTCTCTTTCTCTTCATTGGTGCGTTTAAACCTTTCACGTTCAGTGTGACTATTGAAAGGCTAGGTTTTATTGCTATCATTGTGTTGAGTTCTTTTTGGTGTTGTTGCTAGTTACTTTGGGCCAGGGAGCTTTCTGTGGTATATCTGTAAGAAGGACATCTCTGAGTATCTCCTGCACTTCTGTTCTTGTTTTTACAAACTCTCTTAGGTTTTGCTTTTCTGGGGATATCTTGATCTCGCCGTCATATGTGATGGATAATTTTGCTGGTTACACTATTCTTGGTTGACAGTTGTGTTCTTTTGAGTGTTTGATATATATCCTTCCACTCCCTTCTTGCCTGCATGGTTTCTGCTGAGAAATCGACACTTAATCTTATCTGTTCTCCCTTATAGGTTACTCTTTGTTTTAATACGAACTTGGCCTCAGGATTGGAGGAAGACTCATCACCAGTCTGTGTTATGTAGACAGCACATTTCTGCTTCCTTGGGTCTCATTGGTAAAATGATAAAATAATTATTGTTATTAAAATTTGCACTTTTAATTTGCATCTTATGCCCACTTCAACAATCCATTCTTTAGCCATATTACTCATTCTTCAACTAAACTCAATGACATCAAATCAATTCTGACTAAAAGCAAATAAAGTATTATTTTATTTACCATCTAGTCATAACCATCTCATAACTGATCCTCCAGAGAGTTTTCAGAGGTAGTAAATTACCTAGGTGGAGACTGATCATTCTTCTCCCACAGATCCGCTGGCAGACTTGAACTACATGCCTTCAGGTTAGCGGTACAATTCTTTAAGAACCAGAGCTCCTTTAAGATAAGATATAGCGAAGAGGTACCCCTTATTGAGACCCTATGCACATAAACTAGGTATGTTCAGCTGCTAAGTATGTGTCTGGCAATTTTAATCCATTAATGACTTTGTTAGAGAAAGATGTATCAGTCTTCTTCCATAAAAACCTATGTCCTGTGAGACAATATTACTAAGTTATTTTATAAATTCATTATGAGTTGGAATTGACTCCACTGCAGATTTGCATATTGAAGTATAGAATTTTTTTCCATTATATTAAATCATAATTAAAATATTCTAGAAGATTTTGGTAACTGATTTGCCTGAACTCAGTTTTTGTGGAAAACAAGAACTATAACCAATTGCTGGGGAGGTGTCTTGACTCATTGATACTTCATTTGTTTCAGACTCTAAACCTAATGAAAGAAGATTTCCATTCTTTCTCCTGCAGAGCCATTGAAAACTGCAGTCTGATTTTCTGCAGCAAGTGTTTTAAGTTTTCCTCACTTTGAGCAGCAAGATAGTTATCATTTGTGTACAATAGGTTATTGATGAGTCTTCCTCCTAGTCTGATGGCACATTCTTCTTGTAACTTAGAGACCTTAGTTATAATGGGATGAAACATTTCCCAGTGCCACAGCATCCTTATAATCCCTGCTGCATTTGAGCCCATTGGTGTAACCACTGTGTCAATCCATTTCATTGAGAGTAACCTTTTTCGTTTACTAAAAAATGTTTCATGACTAAATACATGAAATCTTGCAATCTTCTCTGCTGGGGAACATTATAAGCTACACATATTCTAAAGTAATTCTGCTTGTCCTTTTGACTGTCCATGGTGTATTTAATATTCTTCATTATTGTAGTATGCTGTCAAGTGGGAAACAACTCACAATTGGTCCTCTAGCAGATTTTCTTCTTTATTTATTGTCC
>NW_006399887.1:9290545-9293446 GCF_000299155.1 Elephantulus edwardii | reverse complement strand
ATAATTTGGGCATATGGCCAGGATGGACCAATCCTTGTAGAAGGACATCATACTCAGAAGGGTAGGGGAACAGCACAGGAGAGGAAGACCCCAGATGAGATGGATCAATAAAGAACGTGGGCCAATGATTGTAGGTATGCTGGTGGCAGTTAGACTGGCTCAGGACAGGACAGGTTTCACAGCTGTTATATAAAGGGTCACTATGAGTAACTGGTGACTCAATGGCAAATAACCACCAACACGACAGCGTTCACTAAACATAAGAGTCAAAAAGTGTTCATAAATTTATATTTTGGAAAACATAATTTAACTACTACCTTGTTTCATATAACAGTTCTAATTGCTCGGAAAGATAAAAGCATGAACAATTTAAATTCTTTTGAGTATTACTATTTGATATGTTGTATAGAGCTTGGAGTAGAAACTAATTATAGCTGATCTCTGAGTGGGAAACAGAAATTTAAAGATAAAGATACTTATTGTGTTGTTGGAGAAAAGTACTGAATGTTCAAAAGAACAAATAAATATGTCTTGAAGAAAGTGCAGCCAGAGTGTTCCCCGGAGGCAAAGTTGAATCTTCATTTCACATACTTCAGGTATGTTGCTAAGGGAAGCTATTTATTGGAGACAGAGACATGATCCTTGGAAAGGTGAAATATCAGCAAAAGAGAGGAAGATCCTTAACCAGGTGGACTGACACAATGATTGCTGTAATGGACACTAGTGTGTCAGGAAGTTTAAGGATAGCACAGAATAGGACTGGGTTCAGATCTGTTGTTTGTAGGTTGTTATGGGTCATATTTGACCCAATAGTAACTAACATGAACAACAAGCTTTGGGTTTATGGCACATCACTTGACTATTAAAAGTATTTTCTTGCAAAGACCACTCCAAATAGTAAGGAGCAATGATGTCATTCTAAAGATTAAGATAGTTCTGATCCAAATCATGATCTTCTCAATTGCTTGTTATGCATTTGAAAGTTGAACAATGACTAAATATGACAGAAGAAGAATTGATAACTTTGAGGTGTAGTGCTGGAGAAGAGTATTGAATATCACATGAACTTCCAAAAGAAAAAAAAACAATGAAATATGCAAACACCTGGAGTCTGAAAATCAAAAAGGCCAAAATTTCTCAGCATTTTTTAAGCTAAAGGAATTTAACAAATTCAAGCCTCCAGGTGAAATACTTAAGGATACTTTGGGCAGAATATGAAATGATCCAGGAAGCATTAAAAGAAGATGGAAGATGGAAGGAGTACACAGAGTTATTGTACCGAAGAAATTGGCTGGCACAAAAGAGTTTCATGAGCAAGATTCTGTGGTGTTGAACGAAGAAGTTTAAAGTGCTCTGAAAAAATTGGCAAAAAGCAAGGCTCCAGGAATTGACAGCATTATCAGTTGACATATTTCAACAGACGCTGCCCTGATGCACTTACCAAGTTGTGCCAAGAAATTTGGAGGTCAACCACCTGGCCAACTTACTGGAAGAGATCTATATTTTCTTCTGATTCCAAATAAAGGTGACCCAACAAAGTGTGGAAATTATGAAACAATATTATTAACATCACTTGCAAGGAAGATTCTGCTGAAAATAATAAAAAAACTACAGCAACAGCACATCAACAGAGAACCAGCAGATGTGCAGGCTGGGTTTAGAAGAGGCTGTGGTACTAGGTATATAATAGCTAATGTTAGATGGATCTTGACTGAAAGCAGAGAGTACAAGAAGAATGTCTATCTATGTTTTATTGACTATACAAAGGCATTTGACTGTGTGGATTGCAACAGACTGTGGCTAACTCCAAAAAGAATGGAAATCCCAGAACATTTGATTGTGCTCATACAAAACCTATACTTGGACCAGGAGAAAGACTTCAGAACAGAGCAAGAAAACACTGCATGGTTCAAAATCGGGAAGGGTATATGCCAGGGAAGTGTCCGAAATCCATACCTTTTCAATCTATATGCAGAACAGATTATCTGGAATCTGGGCTTTATGAGGAGGAATGTGGCATTAAGATTTGAGGAAGACTCATCAATAACCTGTGTTACGGAGATGACACAACCCTGCTTGCTGGAACTGAGGAGGACCTGATGTGCTTGCTGCATAAGGTTAAGGACTTGTAGCCTTCAATATGAATGGAAGCTCAACATCCAGAAAACAAATATTCTTACCATGGAGCCAATTAGCAGCTTTAATTTGCCTGGTTCCATAATCAACACTCTCAGTACCAGCATCCAGGAAATCAAAAGACTAATTGCATTGGGAAAGTCCACTGTCAGGGACCTCTCCAGAGTACAGAAGAGCAGTGACACTAACTAACAGGCCTAAGTTGTGCCTGATCCAGGCCATATCTTCACAATAACTTACTTTGTGTCAGAAAATTGGGCAACGTCTAGGAATGATAAAAGGAGAATTGATGCCTTTGAGCTTTGGTGCTAGAGAAGAGTACAGGTTCGGCCTGGAGAAGGTGAAGCCAGACTGTTCCTTGGAGGCAAGAATTCTGAAGCTTCCTCTGACATACTTTGAGTATGTTTCAAGGAGTGACCAGTCCTTGGAAAGGGACATCATGCTTGGAAGAGTGGAGGTACCATGCAAAAGAAGAAAATCCTCAATTAGATTGATTGATTGGGATAATTGGGGTAGATGTTTCAGAGACAATAAGATTGGCACAGGATAGAGCAGGGTTTGGGGATGTTGTACATAGGGTCACTATGAGTCACAAGCAACTTGACGGCACATAGCAACAACAACAACAACATCAGAGAAAATGAAATCAGGAGGCAAGGGGGGTGAAACTCTGCCTCATGTCTCATGTACTTTAGGCTTTTTGTCAGATGGGGCCAGTCCTTGGAAAAGGACATCATGTTTGGAAAGGTAGAAATTCAGAACAAG
>NW_006399887.1:9288469-9290445 GCF_000299155.1 Elephantulus edwardii | reverse complement strand
CCCGAGTACACTCCACTATGCAACCTTGATTCTGGATTCCCATGATAACCATAATACCCTAACATATATCATTTTTAAATTGTTCTCTCCCTCATCTGTTTCAATGAGTATACATAATTTATCCAGTTTTTCTCAGTCTTACCCCAGCCCTGATGTCAGTCTGATTCTACAAGTGTCACCATGCAGTATTTGACCTTTTGTGACTGAGATACTTCACTCAGCAAAATGTCCTCCAGACTCACCCATTTTGAATAATATTGCATGAGTTCCTTATTTCTCAATGCAGCGTAGTATTCCATTGTGTGAATATACCACACCTTCTCTATCCATCCGTTTGTTGATAGGCACTTGGGTTGTTTCCAACTCCTTGCTGTTGTGAACAAAGCCACGATAAACATGGGTGTGCATATTGTTCAACTTTGTCGTGTGTCTGAGTCTATTAGAAAAACAACAGGGCTTAGGTCAGGGTTGCCTAAAACCATGTTTTGAACACAATACAGGAGCTATCAGGGCATGTTAGACTGTGGCGGGCTTATGGGATCACTTCTTAATAATGAGGCTTATGAAGCATATTTCATGAAATATAAGCACCTCTGCAAGATCATTCATAACTCTACAAAATGCTTTAATCTAATGATTTTCCAATTAAACATGTGACTCCAATTTCTAGTTGAGTTTGCAGGCTACATATAGAACATATATGAAAGGTTAGACTGGTATAGAATCCAGTGAGGGTTTTGATGTTTCATAGACATCTAGAGTGCATGAAATATATATTTCAGACAGTCATAATAGTATGACTAAACAAATATAGGTTCATTTAAGAAGCGCAAAAATTAACTGCTGATATAAACCTCTGCTTGTTGGAAATTTGAGCCCAGAATTTACTGTGCATTCTTGTTATTTTGGTAGTAGACAGAGTCAATGCCATATCTTCAGTGTAGGCACCTATTCAATAAATGTCCAGTTCAAACAGATGTTCTGGAGATCTGTTTCCATTGGTTCTGATGGATGTTTTCATGTAACTAACACTGTGTCAGTTAATGCTGATTGAGGGTGGCTATCATTTTTTATGAACAAGATTCATCATCTAGGGATACATTTTTGGAACTAACCCCAAATGAGACTACCAATGAGAACTCACACTGCCAAATATTTTGTTAATGAGTGTCAACATTTGATAAATTTAAAGGTATTTCAGTGCACATTTGCAGCAGATGGCTTCTGCTTTTCAGCTGCTCTTATAATTTAGCTACAAGTAATCGAAATCCCCAGTTCACACCCTCTGAGCACTAACTGTGTGAATGCTAAGATTCACAGGCAGCATTGTCAGTGTCAAAACATACTTGCTCTTTGTGTTGTAGGAAGTATGATACAGTTGATTTTTTGGCCCTTGTTATATAAAGGTAACTGAGGAAATTGCAAAAAGATGGTAACTTGATTCATTTCATTTTGTTGCATCTGCCATATACAGATTTACTCGTCTTCTGAGATGAAGACTTTTTTGAAACGAATTGGTAGAGCAATTTGGTACGGCCTCTAACAGAACACTGACATTAATATTTTTCCAATATAATGATGTTGTTGTTTTCAGGAGCCATCAAATAGAGTACAACTCATAGCTACCCTATGAACAACATATCTGGAGCCTGTGTTATCCTGTGCCCCCCATCAACTCTGATACACATGTGCTGATTGCTGCACACATGGTGTCAATCCATCTCATTGAGGGTCTTCTTCTCCACCTTTCCAAGCTTATGTCTCTGTCCAAGAAATAGCCTCGCCTAACAACTTACCCCAAAACAAAATAGTTTCAACTAACAGATGCAGCCCTGGAGATGTTTACCAGTATATGAGAGGAAATTTGGAAGACAATTGCCTGAATAATTGACTGGAAGAGGTTCATATATGCTCCCACTCCCAAGAATGGAGATCCAAAAGAATGTGAAAAATTATCAAACAATATCATTAAGGTC
>NW_006399887.1:9273804-9279144 GCF_000299155.1 Elephantulus edwardii | reverse complement strand
TGTTGTACATAGGGTCACTATGAGTCACAAGCAACTTGACGGCACATAGCAACAACAACAACAACATCAGAGAAAATGAAATCAGGAGGCAAGGGGGGTGAAACTCTGCCTCATATCTCATGTACTTTAGGCTTTTTGTCAGATGGGGCCAGTCCTTGGAAAAGGACATCATGTTTGGAAAGGTAGAAATTCAGAACAAGAGAAGAAGACTTTCTCTGAGAGAAATAGATTGTCATAGTGACTGTGGCAATGGGGTAGAATTGTAGGAATGAGGTTGGCTCATGATAATGCAAGGTTAAAATCATTGTTCACAGGGTCATTGAATCATATTCAGTGTGACAGTACATAAAAACCATTTGACTATTTAATTCATTCTATGTCATTCTTGCTAGTTTTTCATAAACATGTTGACATAATCTTGTATTTCTCTTAGAGGAAGCTATATTTTTCTATGTGAAAGTTAGAGGACTTGTATTCTTCAAAAGCAAAATAGCAAAAATCTTGTTTTCCACTTCTGAATGTCTGATCTGGGTGAAGATTTCTCCCAGTGAATTATATGTATATTTTAAATTATTAACTTAGCCCCTTAGGGCTATTACAAATTTTAATTTATTCATTGCTAAATCAAAATATGTCTCCTTGTCATAAATAGAAGTTAAATGTTTTTCTGAAGGTACTGCCATAAGTACATTACCTTAGAAGATCAAATGTTCTAAATTACTATGTGCTCTGGTATTTTTTAGATACCTTCCTGAGTATAATGATGTTAATAGCAAGATCCTTTTCCATAATGTATATAATGTGAGTTATTTGCTGTTGTTGTTAGCTGCCATTTATTTGAACCCAAATTCATATGCACTGAGTACAAAACACTACTGCAGTAGTTCATAAGAATTAATCATTCCTACAATTAATTCCAAAACAAAAAGTCTGTCCTGGAGAGGGTGAAATCAAGCTCCTCCTTGGTGACAAAGATTTGAAACTCTGTCTTGCAAACTAAAGGCATGTTACTAGGAAGGACCCATCCTTGGGGAGGGGCATCATGCTTGCAAAGATATAGGAATAGCCCAAGAGAGGAAGACCTTGGATGAGATGGATTGAAGCTGTAGCTGGTATAGTGGGGATAGATATGTCAGAGACACTGAGATTGGCTTTGGATAGGGCTGGGTTCAGAGGGTAACTATGAGTCACAGGTGACTTGATGGCACATAAAAACACCACCACAATAAAATGATTAAATTATGGGTTACATCTGCAGGATTCATTGGGTTTACATTGATTTTCAAAAGTAAATCATCAGGTCTTCTCTACTCTGGAAATTATTTCACAGAAATTTACTAAGTGTCATCATAGCATATATGTTTCAAATTACAGAAGGTTGCGAGCTACTACATGGTACATTAACATGAGAGTAAATGTGGTACTTCCATATGGAAGGCAAGAAATCTAACATTGATCTACCATTGCTCTCACTATAAGGTAAAGTGTTTTTAACACATTAGCTTGAAAGTACTTATTTCTTTTGTGGCAGAAAACTAAAACCTTTCTCTGATTTTGCTAGGGTGATAGGTATTTTAGTAAGTGTTTATTGATATGGACTTACTGAATGTATGCTTTAAGCAATGAAACTCAGGCAAAAAGGCTTAATTGGAAGAGACGTTATTATAAAGAATATAAGAAGGTATGCAGAATCTGATCATGCGGTTGAAAAGAAAGCACAATTTTTCTTTTCCTGCCTAGATAATTCTCGTCTCTTTAGTCTTTAAATTCTCAATTTGTAAAATGTAAAAGTTCTCCTAGTAGTTCTAAGTCTATTTGCAATAACAAAGCTATTTTGACAAGGCTGGAGCATCATTAATAAAGTGATTCTAAATATATGAAAGTGCTGTATGTTAATAATAACCATGACATGAATAGCAACACTAGGATTAGAGATTTTTAACAACGTGAACAACATTTGAGACTCACTTGCTGAATATGAAAACTGGGATATTACCAAGTAACTTTATGAGTCTATGTTGCAATATAATGACATTTTCATTAAGAAAAAGATTGCTATTTAACAATGTGGGATCTAGAACAGCAATAAATTATTCAGTCCAGAAAAACCCAAACAGCAACAACAAAACCTCAGAACTATGTATCTCATTCTGTGTGATTAAATGCCTCTGAAAACTGACTAGAAAGTCAGCTATGGATGGGTACCGTCTATAAGGTACATAACAACAGCAACAATAACTGCCCTATGAAAGTAAAGAAATTTATTCACTTAGTGAATTACAATTGATATACATATTAAAAAGAATGACGTTTGACCCTGCATTTTTGGGCCCAGTCATCATGATTTGTAGCTTCAAGATAGAACATGAATGGTTCTTTGGTAACTCCCATGTGTGCCATGAGTTTTCCATTGTGTTTTCTCATTCATTTATCCTATTTGGACAGCTGAGGTCATCAGTGCCATTCTTACAAATGAAAAGGCTGAAATAAGTAAATTGAATTATATGTGTTAATTTATTAGTGTGCTTGAGAAGTTTCATGTCACACTTTCCCCTATATCAAGGAATAGCAAAATAATAATAATAATAATAATAATTAGTAATAGTAATAAAACTTTTCCTTTCTCACTTCAAGGAGAAGCAATCAGAAAATTAGTGATCTCTTTAAAGTGTCAAAAAACAAAGATGCCACTTTGAGGAGTAAGATATCCCTAACCTAAACCATGGTGTTTTCAGTAGCTGCTTTTTGCATGCTACTTCGTACTTGCTATGCATCTGAGAACTGGATAATGAATAAGGATGACAGAAGAAGAACTGATGCCTTTGAGCTTTGTTGTTGGAGAAGACAGCTGAATGTTCCATGGACTGTCAAAAAAACACAAACATTTTGAAGAAGCCAGAGTGCTCCTCGGAGGCAAGAATCTCACATACTCGGAGGCTTTTTCTCACATACTTTGGGCATGTTACTAGGAAGCGCTATTTCTTGGAGAAGGTTATGATGTTTGGAAAGGTAGAAGGTTGGCAAAAGAGAGGAAGACCTT
Organism: Elephantulus edwardii; assembly: GCF_000299155.1. Lineage (NCBI taxonomy): Eukaryota > Metazoa > Chordata > Mammalia > Macroscelidea > Macroscelididae > Elephantulus > Elephantulus edwardii. Next base: position 9,276,104 of record NW_006399887.1, on the reverse strand, counting down.
TCATCAGGTAGATTAACATATTGAGTGTCACAATGGGCCCTAATGTATCTGGAGGTATGAGGAAGGCACAGGATAGGATGAGGTTCAGATCTGTTGCTTATGGGATGGCTTTGCATCAGACCTAATGATATCAGTATCATGATAAATGGAAAATAAATTGAGATTGCTAACAATTTCAGCTTGTTTGGCTCCACAATCAACACTCTTGGCACCAGCAGTTAGGAAATCAAAAGACAAATTGTACTGAGGAATTCTGCTGCCAAATACCTTACCAAAATGCTAAAGAGCAGTGATGTTAGTCTAGAAACTAAGGTGCACCTGATTCAAGCTATCGTCTTTTTAATTACTTTCTATGCAGTAGAGACCTAGACAATGACTAAGGACGGCAGAGGAAGAATTGATGCCTTCATATTGTAGTGCTGAAGAATAATCTTGAGCATCCTATGGACTGCCAGGAGAAAAAATAGACCTGTCTTGGAGAGGGTGTAGCTCTGTCTTATATACTTTTGGCACATGATCAGGAGGGACAAGTCCTTGGAGAAGAACATCATGTTTCGAAAGGTGAAAAGAGAGCACAGGAGAAGAAGATCCTGGATAAGATGGATTGATATGATAACTGGGGCAATGGGATTAGGAGTGTTAGGGTCAGTGTGACAGGCTCAGGATAGGACAGGGCTCAGAACTATGGTGCATAGGGTCACTATTAGTTTCAGGAGACTTGACAGCACATAACAGCAACAGCAATTACGTGTTCAAGGAAAGAATTATCAATTTGAGTGTAAACTTTAAAAAGTTAAAGAAGAAATTCTGTTGCATAGTTCAAGTTCTATTTAAGGACTTTGGAAAGGCACCATGTGTGAATCTTGGACATGTTTTTTTCTGCATTTGGTAAAGCAGCAAAGAAATGTCAGTTCAGAAGTGATCCACTATGGTGAAATCTATATTGATCTCGGTATGTTCAATCCTGGAAACTGAGAGGCTCTACTATTTTCAAATACACTTGTCTCTTTGAGGTGTTTGTTTTCTGTTGGACTCACATTCTTTGTGCAACAATTCTGGAAATGATGAGTATCCTAAGTGTTTGAAAGTGCTCATCTCCTATAAAAACAATGCCTTTTGCTTTCTGGACATCAGGCACTTAAGAGCCAGATAACTGCTGCTGGATGACCTTAAGTCTCCCTTTTCTGCATCAGAATGATAATAATTCTTTCTGGTTTGCTCAGAAGGTTTTCCCGGAAATAATGGTTAAGAAGATAAAAGCTGATGACAATGTTCGCTGCAATTTCCTGAGTTAGGTATTTATTATTGTTATTCTTTACAAACATCTTTTGAGATTTAAACGTGAGAGGACTGAGACTTCGAAGTGACAGAACATATACAAAAACTAAATGATATGTTGTTGCTGTCATGTGCCTTCCAGTTGGAACTGGATCAAAGCTAAGCCACTGGTGGGTTTTCAAAGTAGTAAATTATATGGGAGCAGGTTTTCCATCCTTCTCCCACAGAGCAGCTGTTGGTTTTAAACCCCATGCCTTAGGAATTGCAACACAACTTTTTGCCATTAGGCCACCAGACCTCCTAAACAATATGATTAACGTAAGAATACTGGGTGTAAACATTGCACCTAGCTTGCAGCAAACAGTCAGTTCCAGGCTTCTTCCTTCTTCTTTTTTCCCCGTTTTCTTTTTCTTCTCTTTGCTGATTCTGCTTTACATTCAATGCAATTTTATTATATTATACTGGTGACTTGGGAACTTGTAAAAATTTTAAGATTCTGTGAGGTGTACATCACAGTCTACCTGAAATGTTTTGTGAATTTCATGATTCCAGAAAAGAATAGTAAATGCTTTGTATTAACTTGTTACTAGTATAGGAAATTCCCAAGTATTTTTAGCTGCAATTGAGCTTACTTTGACATCAGAATGATCTGAATTCTGAGAAAAATTTAGAACTTAAATCTAAAAATAGCTTGCATTTTGTATTTCAGATTCATATATACTGCCATGGTTTGGATGTTTATAGGTCATGATTCAGGATCTGTATTTATATAGTTATATGACAGTTTCTAATGCTTTCAGGCATTCATCTTTTAAAATATTTTAAAATTTTCATTACCTACCCTAGTTTCTTTTTTAACTAGAATGACATCTTTTGACTTAAAAACAAAAGACAAAACCAAAATGGAACTGTGGATTTGTCTTAGTTTTCCAGCAAGCATATTTGAATTCTACTTACAGCTTACTATTGCAATGACAATACATCACAGAACACGGTGTCTCAGAATGGTTAGATTATATATA
>NW_006399887.1:9271596-9273704 GCF_000299155.1 Elephantulus edwardii | reverse complement strand
TGTACACATAAAATCTATATTTAGGCAAAGAGATTGTTACGAAAACAGACAAGGGAACACTGCACATTTTAAAATTAAGAAAACCTGTATTATCACATTTTAGGAAGATGGATTGGCCATCCACTTCCGAAATAATAGTCTTTTGAAAACCCTGTTACAATTGAGTACAATTAGAGTAGACTAGCAGATAATGGCAACTGAGTCTGAGCCCTCAAATATGGAATAATAAAGGAGGAGGAACAATTGTAAGTAGGCATTAGAGATTTGAACGTGGAATGTGAAAGCATGAATGTGGGAAAATTGTACATAGTTAAGAAAGAAATGGAACACATAAATATTGACACTCTAGTTATTGATGAAATGATATGGATTGACATGAGACATTTGAATTAGACAATCATATTATCTACTATACCAGAGATGAAAAGGTGAGGGCAAATAGGGTCTTTGATAGTTAAAAAAAAGTCATTTTTACATCCAGCTTAAACTACAATGTTGTGAATGACAGGATGATACTCATAGACATGCAAGGAAGTCCAATAAATGCCAATATCACTCAAATATATGCACCAAAAACCAGAGCCAAAGAAGGGGAAATAGAATATCTCTGCAAACTTTTGCAGTCAAAATCGATTGAACATGTACCCAAGATGTATTAATAATGATGGGTGACATGGTTTTTGTGTTGCTGCGATAACAGATGATATGTCATTAATATTGAAAACACTTTATACTATACATTATTTTAAAAAACATTTCGGAATAAGAAAGGATCAATTTCTTCGTTGTACATCATCTTCCAAGTATGACACAAATATATACAAATAATTGACTAGTTCAATTACCTTTGTCAAAAATTTGCAGTTTATAGGAAAAAGTCAGCAGGATTGATAGTTTGCATAAAAATCAATAAAAGTTTGAATGGTTACATTTTTTTATCAAAGCAGTAAGTCTTTTAGCTCTACGTGGATACAGCCTCTATTTTTACATATATAACAGATATTCCATTTGTCTCCGCCCAGTTCTTGAGAAAGCTAAAAATGATTTATGTTTGAAGCATGCCATACATAGAACCTCATTATCTCAATTTTTTGAGGGGACATTTTGTCATCTATTCAATTTTTAATATCTTATTGAAGACAACACGGTGAGGTTGGCACAGGATAGAAGGGTGTCTAGGGCTCTTGTACATAGGATCTCTATGAGTCACAAGCAACTTGATGGCACATAACAACTACAACATTGAAGGAAATATATAACATCTTGTTTAAATGTACTAACACTTTTAAGTTGCCTATACTTTTTGTGGGATATATATATAATAATATTAATATTATAATATTTGTAGAATACGTTTAGATAACATGCATTTGAATTAAGCTTTATTTATATGATTAATTCTCCTTATTTCATTGAGACTCTGTAATTCAGCAAGCTATGGCAACCTAGTGGCAAGAAGCTGCACTGCAATCCCAAAGGTGTACAGATCGAATTTACAAGATGCTCTGCTGGAGAAGGAGGGAGGGACAATCTCCTATACCAGTCAGATGTGGTTTGACTTTACACACACACACACACACACACACACACACACACACACAATAAGAAAAGAGAATCTGTAATTCAATATAGAAATTTTATTCAATAATGATTGTGATAATTTGGTTATAAATTTTTATACAGGTGATATTTATTGGTAGTTTCATGTATTTCTAAAAAGATAATCCACTGCACAGATATTTGTGTGATGATGACTAATGACATTACTGAAAAATCAGTTATGTTTTTAACTTTATGTAAACAATTTATTTCCCAATCAAGATATTTACTTGGGAATAAGAGACACTGTTAGCTTTCATATGGTATTAATTCAATGCTAACAATTCATTATATCCTCTTAAGAAAAAATAAAAATTCCAGTCAATCCTTTAAAGGTTCATACTCCTGCACTTCTAATTTTATCAGATATTCAACTCAAAACATAGTGAAATATGATTGATTTTCTGCTGAACCTCAATTTAAATTGTATTTTCAATAAATTACAATATTTTCCCTAAAGATAAATTATTAAACAAGTCTCACTCAGCATTTCTTAATCTCAAGGAACT
>NW_006399887.1:9261468-9263271 GCF_000299155.1 Elephantulus edwardii | reverse complement strand
GGTTCAAATCAACCAGTTGATCCTTAAGAAAAGGACAGGCAATACCCTCCTGGGTCATTAACTGCCCCTAAAAACCTACTGGAGAGTCAGCTATGAATCATTTCTGACTCCATGATACACAACAGCAACAGAAATCCACTAGAGGCCAGATACAAGTTGATTTGAACTTGAAAGATGAGATTGAGGGTTTTATGGCCTAGATTTTGTTGTTAGGTATTGTCAAATTTGTTAGGACTATTAACAACTCTATGAATAGATAAAAAAAAAATGTGTCCCTATCCTGTGTTGTCCTAATAAAGAGACATAGATAATATAGTAACTGTTGATTATTTCATTTTACTTGAACCAAAAATGAACAAAGTTTTTATCAACAGTCAGGAAGTCAAATGACATGTTGCACAGTCTGTATTTAGGGACCTCTTCAAGGTAATGAAGAGTGAAGATGTCAGTTTAGAGAATAAGGTCCAATCCTTGATCCAAGCTGTGGTCTTTTCAATTGCTTAATATTTCCAGACAGATGGATATGGAATAAAGATAACAGAAAAATTGGTGCCTTTAAGTTATGGTGCTGGAGAAGAGCACTGAATATCCCATGGACTGCCAAGACAAATATGTCTTGGAGAAGGAGCGGCCAGAGTGTTTCTTATAGGGGAGGATGGTGAAATTTCATCTCACGTAAAGTATATCACACTTAGAAGAGTGGAGGGTCAGCAAAGGAGGGAAAGAGCCTCAATATATTGACACAGTGACTGTATTGGTGACAATAAACTTAAACTCAAAATGGTAGAGATGATGAGAATGGCAATGTTTGTAGGGTCTCTTCTTCATCTCTTGTTCATAAGGTCACTGTGAATTGTAGTTTACTCAACTTGATGGCATCTGTGAGTAACAGTAACACGGAATCTTCTGAATCCAAATTAAATTTCTGACTGTTCTGTGTCAATGTGCTGTTCTGGTCATTTGTAGGTAATCTTTAGCAGTTTTCACTTGCATATGAAATTAGTCTTTTTTATAATTTCTATATGTACTTTTGGACCACTTTTTTAAAAATTATAACAAATATTTTTCTCTCCCAGTAAGTTAGACGGGTAACTGTCTCCAAAGGTTTTAGCCTAGACCAGTGAGTACATCCAGGGCTAAATATATTTGTTGAAACACCTCAGTTGATATTCATTTCATGGGGTAGCTTGAATTTCTTTCTTTATTACTATTGATTCCTGTTCATAACTATTTCCTGAGATGACCCAGTGCTGATCAATTCTTTTGGTGCTTCCTGCATCACTCAGGATTTTATCTATAGTATCCTCTAGTATTTCAACTCAAAGATTAAATTATTCTTCGGTTCTTTCAGGTCTAGAAATAGTGAACATGTCTTCCCTTTTAATTTTATAGTTACCGCTCTTTGCATGTTTAGTTCTAATACTTTGCTTTGTCTTCTCGCGCAACTATTTGAAATCTTCTGTTCTCTCTTATACCAGCATTACTTTCCTTTGTTTTGGCTTCTTTTAATTCTAGTTCTACTTTCATAGTCTTTTCTGACATTTTGGTCTTTTCTTTCTACTCTGGGTTTATAATGATGTTTTATTCTCTTCTTGGACGATAGCTTTAATATCATCCCACAACTCATCTGGTCTTTGGTAATTAACATCCCATAAATCAAATCTATTCTTAAAATGGTTTTTAAATTTTGTCAACTAATTATTATGTCTGCTGTATAAATTACATTCAAACTCTGACTCTCCATGTTATACTACCTCCTACCCAGTCAATTTTCTCATCCTATCCTCAATCATATATCTGAAT
>NW_006399887.1:9259325-9260718 GCF_000299155.1 Elephantulus edwardii | reverse complement strand
ATGTTAGACGGAGCCTCAGAATCCTTGATTCATCCTAGTGAGCGTTAATGCAGGCTGCTCCTTGGTAGCAAGGATTCTGAAGCTTCATCTGACATATTTTGGACATGTTGCAAGGAGGGACCAATCCTTGGAGAGAGACATCATGCTTGGGAGTGTGGAAGGACAGCTCAGGAGAGGAAGATTCTCTACAAGATAGATTGATTCAGTGACTGAGGTAATTGGGGTAGGTGTGTGGAGACAGTGAGATTGGCACAGGATACAGCAGGGTTGAGGGCTGTTGTACACAGGGTTGCTATGAGTCGCAAGCAACTCGATGGTATATAACAACAACAGTCATTATTGTTATAACTCATAGCAACTCTATGAACAACAGATGAAAACCTTTCTCTATTCTGCATCCACCATGTTCAAGCCCACTGTGACAGTCACTGTCAGTCCATTAGTGGAGGGTCATTCTCTCCTTTGCTGAATTTCTACCTTTCCCAGAGTGATATCTCATTTGGAGGAAAATTTTATGTCTACATAAAAATGGGAAAGGTAATTCAGAGAGTTCTTATGTACCATACATACAGTTATCACTATTATTAATATCTTGGATTATGAAATTACATTTTTTAATTTATTTTTTTTGAAATTACATTTTTAAAGTTAATGAACCAATTAATGCATTATTACTAAAGTTTACAGATTATTCCGGTTCCCTTAGTTGTTTTTTGGGGGTTTTATTTATTTGCTTGCTTGCTTGCTTTTCACTAGCGTCTTTCTGTTCTATTTTTTAAAAATCTTTATTACATTGTTTATTTAAAAAAAAACTGGAACCCTTGTTCACTGTTGGTGGGAGAATAAAATGGTGAAACCACTTGTGGAAGACTGTATGGTGTTTTCCCAAAAAGTTGCAAGTAGAAATACCATTTGATCCAGCAATTCCACTGCTGGGAATTTACCCTAAGAAACCATAACTGACACCCAAGCAGATATATGTACACTCATGTTTATTTTATTTTTATTCGTAATAGCAAAGAAGTGGAAACAACCCAAGTGCCCATCAACAAACAAATGGATAGAGCAGCTCTGGTATATTCACACAATACTACGCTGCATTGGAAAACAAGGAACTCATGAAATATTATGCAAAATGGGTGACCCTGGAGGACATTATGCTTAATGAAATATCTGTCACAAAAGGAAAATATTGCATAGGGCCACTGTTGTAAATCGGGACTGACATCGGAGTTGAGGGAAGACGGAGAGGAGGACGAATGGTGCATACTGCATTGAAACAGATGAGGGAGAGAACTGTTTAAAAGGGATATATGATTGGGTATTGTCATTACAGGAGTCTAGAATAAGGCTGCACAATGGAGTGGACTTGGGGGAGGGATTGTATAATAAT
>NW_006399887.1:9221860-9258920 GCF_000299155.1 Elephantulus edwardii | reverse complement strand
TTTTTAATATTACAGCAACATTAATATATACTTTTTTATTAATGATTTTTAATGCAACATACATATTTTTATATTCTTTCCATTTAATTATTCCCCCATTCATTCATTGTTGCACATTTTCCTCCACACCTACCCCTCCTCCCAGTTCGTTTTTCTCTTTGAAAAGAAAAAAAAAATTCTGTCATTTTTATATAATGAGAGTTTATTGTAAGCTTGTAAACAACTTGGATTTTCATTCATCTATCATTGCACATTTTCCTCCCTGCCCCCACCCACTTAGTTTGCTTTTTCTTTGAATAAACGTTCTTTCATTGTTATACAGTCCCTCCTCCCAAGATCGCTTAACTATGCAGCTCTTATTCTCTTATTCATATCAATAATACCTAATCATATGTTCATTTTATACAGTTCTCCCCGTCATCTGTTTCAATGCCATGTAAATTATGTATTCTCTCTTTTCTTAGTTCCCCCTCAACCCCCATGTCAGTCTTGTTTTATGACAGTGGTGTTATACAGTATTTTTCTTTTTTTTTTTTTTATTTCATTCAGCCTCAGGTCCTCCATGATGGCCCATTTTGGATAACCTTTCATGAGTTCATTGTTTTTCAGTGCTGCACACTATTCCATGTGTGTATATACCACAGCTTCTCTATACACTTGTTTGTTGATGGGCACTTACATAGTTTCCAATTCTTTCCTATTGTGAACAAAGCCACAATAAACATGGGTGTGCATACATCTGCTTGGGTGGCAGTTATGGTTTCTTTAGAGTATATTCTCAGTAGTGGAATTGCTGGATGAAATGGTATTTCTATTTCCAACTTTTTGATAAAGTTGATACTGTCCTCCGTAGTGGTTGCACTGTTTTACACTCCCAACAACAGTGAATGAGGGTTCCAGTTTCTCCACAACCTCATCAGCATTTGCTGTTTGCGGCTATGTTGAATTTTGCTATTCTTACTGAGGTGAGATAATACCTCACAGTTGTGTTGATTTGTATCTCTCTTAGAGCTAGGGATTTTGAACATTTCTTCATGTGTTTGTTTGCCATCTGAATGTCTTCTTTGGTGAAGCATCTGTTCATGCCCTGTTCCCATTTTGCAATTGGATTGTTTACCTTTATCATGTATGGCACTTGAGTATTATATGAATTCTAGATGTAAGTCCCTTATATATCATTATGAAATATTTTTCCAGTCTGGGCTTCCCTTTTTATCCTGTTAGAGAACGCTTTGGATGTGCATAGGGATTTGATATTTAGAAGTTTCTGTTCATCTATTTTATCCACCCCTGGTTGTAGGTTTTTCATGATGCTTGGAAGACTGTTTATGTTGTGGATTAGGACTTCAAGAGTTCTTCCAAGCTTTTCTCTAATGAAGTTTATAGTTCTTGGTTTTAGTCATAGATCCTTGATCCACTTTGAGTCTGTTTTTGTGCATTGTATGAGGTGTCAGTCTTTGTTTGAGTTTTCTGCACATGGTTTTCCAATTTTGCCAACACTATTTGTTAAAAAGACTGTTGTTTCCCCACTTAACTGACTTCAGTAAATCTAACTAGAAACAAATAATTTCTTCAAAGAAAATTGCAAAACATTTCTACAAGAAACAAAAAGAGACCTGGATAAATGGAAGCATATACCTTGCTCATAGATAGGAAGGCTCAATATTGTGAAAATTATAATCCTACCAAAGGCAATCTATACATTCAATGCAATCCCAATACAAATACCAATACTGTTCTTCGATGATATGGAAAAGGCAATCTCCAATTTCATTTGTAATGGAAAGAGAACCTGAATAAGCAAAGCACTCCTTAAAAAGAAACAAGGTAGGAGGCCTCTCACGCCCTGGTTTCAAATCCTACTAAACTGCCATGGTGGTCAAGACAACATGGTACTGGTATAATGACAGACACATAAATCAATGGAACAGAATTGAGAATCCAGAAATCAGCCTATCTACCTATGGTCAAGTGATTTTTGACAAGGACATAAAATCAGTTAAGTTGATTTTCTATTCTAATATTCCACCTAGAAAATGTAATTAAATATTTGTTATCATCTATCTTTAGGCTTTTTGAGGCTGTGACAGTTCTTCAGGCTTCAATTGCTTTTGATAATCTTGAGAGTCTGGAGAGTCTTGAAGAGCATCAGTCGGGTACTTTGTAGGTTGATTCTTCATTGAGAATGTCTTTCGCATGATTGAATTGTGTTTATAAGTTTTTTGGAGAAAGATCAAAGTGGCAGAGTATTCTTCTCATGATGTCATATCAAAGGTACATTATACATCTTTATTGATGTTAACTTTGATCAACTGATTGGGACTGGGTTTGTCAGATTTATCTTTTTTCCCTTCTTTTTCACACTTTAATCTTTGGAAAGAAGAAGCTATAAACAGCTTACATTTGGGGGACAGGGTTTTATGCTCCTATTTGAATGAGCATAACTTATCTGGGATTCTTTGCATGTGAAATATGTTCTTTCACGCCAATTATTAAATTATTCAATAATTATGTAAGTTAGTATGAACTCCTGACTCCTATTGTATAGTAGGTTTGAGATAAGGAAGTAAGGCTTTCTATTTTTTCAGTAGATAAGCATTTTTTATATGGAGTTTCTTTTTTTTCCATACGAATTTAATGAGTCTCTTCCATTTGAAAAAAATAATTTGAGTAATCTGAATTGTTACTGTGAGTATTAGAAATCATCAGGTTTCCTATGATTCATAGTGACCCTATGAACAATGAGTCTAAATCTTGCTCTATCCTTTACCATACTTTCACAACCTTTGATATGCTTCAACCCATTGCTACAGTCACTTTGTCAATCCATCTTGTTATGGGATCTTCATCTCTGACCCTCCACCTTTCCAAATATGATGTCCTTTTTCAAGCACTAACCCCTCCTGACAATATTCCCAGAAAATGTGAGATAAGGTTTCATTATTCTTGCTTTCAAGGTGTACCTATTTGCATTTCCTGTAAGAACAACTTGTTTCTTCTTTTGACTGTCCATGGGATATTCAGCACATTTGCCCAATACTGCAATCAAAGAAATTGATTCTTCTTTGATTGTCCTCATTCACTGTACAACTTTCTGATTGTTGTTTTTGTATGCTATCAAGTCTGAATCAAACCATTGCTGAGCCTCCAGTGGGTTTTCAGAGGCAGAAAGTCACAAAGGAGGAGATTGGTCATCATTCTGTGAAGCAGCTGGTGAATTCAAACCACATGCCTTTTGGGTTGCTCCACAGCTTCTTATCACGAAGCCATCAGAGCTTAACAGGAAGTAACTGGAAATACCATGGCTTGGATTGAGTTTACAATAATGTTTAAATTGGAGAGGCCTTTGGCCACCAATTTTCCCCAAACAACATGCCTTTTGATTTCTTGATATTATTATTCTAGGGATTAGTTATGGATCCAAGTAAAAGGAAATTATTGACAACTTCAATCTTTTCTCCATCACAATGCTGTCCAACGGTCAAATGATAAAATTTGTCTTTCCTTGGTGAAATCCATAATGAAATGTTCAGTTTTATTTACGCAGTAAGAATTTAATTTCCTTTTCACTTTCATAAAGCAAGGTTGTATTATCCACACAAGGCAGGTTATTTATGAGGCATCTTCCAATCCTGATGCCATATTCTTAGAGTCCAGCTTCTTTAATTATTTGCTCATCATACAGGTTTAATAATGGTGAAGTAAGGATATCTTCCATGGCCCTATATACATACTCTCCTATTCTTACGAGTGGCTATTGTAATTGGTTTTAAGCCAGTAACCAATTGCAATAGCCACCCCCAAGATGAAATACCTAAGAAAAAAATCTAACAAGAAATAAAAAAATTTACATAAAAGTTTTATAATTACAAAATATTACTAAGTCACTTTAAAGACTAAGATGTGACTGATCCAAGCCATAGTCTTTTCAATTACTTCTTTTGTATTTGAAAATGAGACAATTAAATAAGGAAGATGAAAGAAAAACGTATGTCTTTGAGTTGTGATATTGGAGAAGTACTGCCACAAGACTAAACAAGGCTGTCCTGCAGGAAGCCTCACCGTGGTTCTCCTTAGAGACAAGAATGGCAAAACTTTGTCTCATATACATTGTCACATCTGTCAGGAGGGAGTAATCCTTTGAAAAAGACATTGGGAGAAGTGGAATGTCGAAGAAAGGAAGGAAAAGCCCTACCAAGGTGAACTAACATCAAGACTGTAACAATGGATTTGAGCATATTAGAGATGGTGAGTATGGTGTAGGACTAGGCAAGATTCAGATCTGTGGTTTAGAGGGTTGCTATGCATTGTATTCAACTCTATATAGCATCTAACATCTATAATATTACAATTGATACTGTTTTCTTCATGTGTTTTTCAGTATTTATTCTCTTTGGTACTATAGAGAAAGCCAACTGATTCCGTATACTGATTTTTTTTCAACTTTGCTAAATAGGTCAATTAAGCAGAATCATTTTTTGTTGAGCTTTTGGAATTTTCTATTTAACCTATTATACCATCTGCAAATACAGATTTTTTTATATCTTAAAATTTTCATTAGTTCTTTGTTCCTCAAACTGCTTTACAAAGGAACTCTTTATGTTTAATGCCTATTAACTACCTAAAGAACTAGAGTTACTTCAGTTAATGCATTTGAATTGACATACTAATTTATAAACTAATGCTAAAACCCACTGTAGTTGGGTCCATTTGTATTCATTGTGATTCTCCATCTTCTTTACAAGGTTGCAAACTTTACTGAAAGAGATAGTCATCTTTCTCATATGGGTTGGAGAGTGGATTTGAACTGCCAAACTTTTGATTACCAGCCCTGCATGTAATACCTTAACTACTATGCAATCACCAGTCCTTGCAATAGAGTCCTATAAATATTTCATTAATTTCTTATTCTATTAATCAATAACATAAAAATAAAACCCCTCAAATTTACTGTGACCAAGTCAGTTCTGACTCATGGAGATTCTCCATTGGTTTTTAAGGCTATAAATCTAGACATCACTTTTTATTGTGACAGAAGAATTGTTGCTTTTGAGTTGTGGGGCTAGAGACGAGTATTGAACATACCATGGACTGGCAAGGGTATAAACAGGTCAGTCCTGGAGAAAGTGAAACCAAGGTGCTCTTTGGAGGCTAGGATTTTTTTTTAGTTTGTTTATTTTTCATTTCAATGAACATCTACAGAGATTTTGGGATTCCATTCATTCATTGTTGCACCCTTCTCCCCGCACAAACCCCTCCCCCCCCCCGTTTGCTCCTCTCCTTGAAAAGCAAAAGAAAAACTCCCTCATTGGTACACAATCCCCCCAACCCCGCACCTCCCCCAACCCCACCCCCTACCCCCAAGGAGGCTAGGATTTTGAATCTCTATCTCACATACTTTGGGCATGTTTCCAAGAGGGACCAGTCTCTGGAGAAGGATATCATGCTTGGAAGGGTGGAAGGACAGTGCAGGAGAGGAATACCCTGGATGGGATAGATTGACAAAGTAACTTGGGTAATAGGTGTTAGTGTGTCAGAGTCAGTAGGATTGGCTCAGGACAAAGCAGGGTTCAGAGCTATTGTGCATAGGGTCATTGTAAGCCAGTCAACTCAATGGCACATAACATATATTCACTTGTATACATTGTGTTTCATTCATGAATGAGAACTTTTAAAAATCTAATTCCTATGTATATTTTCTTAAAAAAATCATTTTTCTACTGGGTGAAAGAAATCCCAGAGATGGGGAAAAGAATTGACAATTACCTTTCAATCTGGGTACAAAAATTTACAGACTACTACAGGTAGTGCATAAGAACAGTGCTAACCCAATTATAAAAGCAGAAGATATGAAAAGACTCTTCACCAAGCAAGATATCTGGATGACCAACAAACACATGATAAAATATTCAAAATCACTACCAATCAGAGGGATGCAAATCAAAACGAGATATTATCTCATTCCACCAGCACTAGCAAAGTTTTACAGGACAGCAAGCATTAAATGTTGTCAAGGATGCAAAAGGATTTGAATTCACATGCATTGCTGGTGAACTTGTTAAATGGTACAACCACTATGGAAGGCAGTATGTTTATCCTCAAAAAGATGAACTTAGATATTTCATATGACTCAGCTATTCAGATATGTACATATCTCCATTTGAGTCTCAGTTATCATTTCCTTGGTGTATATTCCTAACAATTCAATACTTGAGTCTCATGAAATTTCTATGTTCACTTTCTTTTAGGAAACACTAAACTGCCTAAAAGAATGGTTTTAACATTTTACAATCCTGCCAACAGTGCATGAGAGTTTCAATGTCTCCATATGCTTTCCAACATTTGTTGCTTGGAAACTTGTTAAACTTTGCTTGTCCCTCAAGACAGGCTTCTCTCAATATACTAAAGAGAAGATCTTCTCACTCCTCGGGACAAACTCCTCTCAATCCTTTGGAAATTTTCCTCTTAGATGCTCAGGTCTGGCTCCTTTTGGCTGTGCATGCCTCTGTGGTGGGCCTTCATGCCACTGACCATTGATAACCGACTCAACTCTTAACCAATGTAGTAGCTTTCTTTAACTACCTAAGCTACATTTCTAACAGATTTATGCTTCAATGCCAACTCCACCACAAGTCATCTTCTGAATTGTTTTTGTGAATAAACTAGGCAAAAGATACAGACATTTATGAATAATTCACTTCTGCACAGTGGTAAGATCTGATTTTCATGTAATTTTTATCCCCTTCATTCTGCAAAATAGAAATTGACTCAAAAGGGGAAGTGACAATACCAAGATCACATATCCAGAAGCCTTCTGTTTAGAGTAGTACTCCTCTATTTCTTCCTGTTGCTTTTTACAATTCTTCCCCATCAATTTTGCATCTGTCCAGAAAGAGTGGGAACTTCTTTCTTTTTGTGTCTCTAATTAGGTTCATTTCTCAGTATCTCAATTTGTGACTGGATATTCCAAATTATATTCTTGGTTTCCTTCTCTGAGTTCTCTTTGTTACTGTAGAGGAATCTCACTGACTTTTGGATGTTGATCTTATAGACTGTTTCCCCACTAAATTTGTTCACTGGCTCTAAGATTTTTATTGTTTTCTGTGTACACTATCATATAATTTGCTTATAGTGATATTTTAACCATTTCTACTGATCGGGATGCTTTTTATTTCCTTCTCACAAATACCTCCAATACAATATTGAAATGAAGAAGTGACAGTGGGTATCTTTATCTGGCCCTTCTTCTAAAATACTTTTAGTCTTTCTCCATTGAAAATGATAGTAGTTTTTGGCTTTACATTTACACTTTTCACTATGTTAAGGAGTTGAGGAAATTCTCTTTTATTCCTATTTTGTTATTTTCCTATTTTGCTCTGTTCCTATTTGTCTTTATCAGGAAGGAGTGTTGGATTTTGTCAAATGTCTTTTCTGCATCAATTGCTGGGATTATATGGTTCTTGTTACTTGTTTCATTACTGTGGTGAACTCTGTTGATTGTTTTCCTTTGTTGAGCCATCCTTGCAACAACCACTTTGGAAGGAAGTTTGGTGCTTCCTCAGGAAACTGAATACAGAAATTTCATATGACCCAGCTATTCCACTGCTTGGAATCTACCCCAAGAAATAAGAAATGAGACTCAAATGGAGACTTGCACAAAATGTTCAAAGCAGTGTTATTCACTATTCCAAGAACATGGAAACAGCTCAGATGTCCAACCACAATGGAATGGATTGAGAAATTATTGTACATTCACCCAATAGAATACTACACAGCATGCAGGAGCAATGGTTTTGTAAATAACTACCTAACTTGGGAGGAACTGGAGGTCATTATGCTGATTTAACTACCTTAGTCCAATAAGGACAAATACTGTATAAAACCATTAGGGCGGAATGAGTATGATGGCCTAAAGGGGGAAAGAAGGGAAAAGAGAGGGTTGAGGATGGGCAGGAGGAGGGAGGCTTTAACTGTAATGTCCCACAATTTAAAGGGGAGTGGTGGTGAAGAAAATTGGAAAGATAGGGTGTAAAAAACAATAAATTAGAAATTTGTAAATAAATGAATATAATAATAAAAAAACAGAGGTAAAAACCCACATCAATAATGGGGAAAAAGAAAATGCCATTAATTAGCTAGATGTTTTGAAGTAATGTAAACTATGTTGCAACGACATTGGGTTGATACACTGATTATTCTAGGTTTTCAGCCCAGGAAAGAAAGTAGAAATTGTTTCTTGAGTACGTAGGATATAGGTGTATTGCCTGATAAAGTTCTTCCAAGTTAAAAAAAAAAAAGGACAACATCAAGGAAAAAGAAAAAAAAATCCTTATCACCTGACTGATAAGCATTATGATAGATGGGGAAAGTTTGGAATTATCAACTACTCATCTCCCTTAGTACCAACAGACAAGATTTATCAATTTACATTGGTAAATTCTGCCACCAGGGATCTCTTCAAATTATTGAGGAACAATAATGTCAGTTTGGGAGGTAAGGTGTGCCTGATTCAGGCCATGGAGCTCTGATGGCCCTAGCGGCAAGAATCTGTGCTGCAGTCCTGAAGGCATGTGGTTCAAGGCCATCAGCTACTCCATTGGATAAAGATGGGTGACTGAAAACCCACTGAAGGGTCAGCTGTGTGTTGGTTCTGACTCTATAGTACTCAAAAGCAAAATGCATATGAAAGCTAGACAATGAATGTTTTTGTTGTTGTTGTGTGCCATTGAGTTGGAAACCATCAATAGCTATTCCTCCAGTGAATTTTCAGAGGCAGTAATTGTGTGGGAGGAGATTGTCCATACTTCTGTGGAGCAGCCGGCAAATTAGAACTGTGTGTCTTTAGGATCACAGAACAGGTTCTTACCCCTAGGCCACCAAAGCTCTTGGACGATGAATAAGAATGAGAAAAAAAATTGAAGCCTTTGATTGGTGGTGCTTGAGAAGAGTACTGAATCTCCAGTCGACAGTGAAAAGAATGAACAGATATGTCTTGGGGAAAGTACAGCAAGAGTGGTTCCTGGAGGCAAGGATGGCGAAATTTTGTCTCACATTTTTTTGGGCATGTAGCTAGGAGATGCGATTCCTTGGAAAGAGAGGAAGACTTTGAGATGGTCTGCAGCAATGGATTCAATATTGTCGGTTGATGAGGATAACACAGGTTAGAACAGGGTTCAGATCTGTTGTTCATAGGATCCCTAGGTAATATACTCAAGTTGGCAACATCTAACAATAATAATATGCATAATAAGCAAATTAAATAATACTTCAGACTCTACAAATTAATCACATCTGCAAATTAGACACTAAAAATGCTATGAGAGAAATATTTGGAAATATCCACTCTCTTTCTTAAGGCCCTTTTATTGTGGACAGTTTACATCAGTATTCTGGTAGGTGTAAAGAGAGATAGTCATGAAAATATACCTTACTTGTTTTGATCTTTGTCCATATTATCATTCACAATCCTATATAAACACTATGTTTTGAATTTATTTTTAAAGTTCTTAAATTATGTTTCAAAATTGTGATATAGTATGAAGGCCAAAGTGGAAATTTGCCCACTTTTTTCATGCCACTTTTAGCAATTTGGAAGTCCAGAAAATGTTTGGAACATGAAATTCTGTCTCTTAACAAATGTACAAAAATATTCTTAATTCAGTAAGTGGAAAAAAAATATACAATCTATAACATGATTGTCTTTTGAAAGAAAAAGCATTCTTTATTATGGTATAGTAACTGTTCTAGCTTCCATTCAGCTAAACTCTTCATTTTGAAGTTACTAAACAGGGTGTGAGTGACAAACCTCTTTTTACGCAGCCCCGTGGATAGAATTGTTTCTTGATATGGGACATTTAGAGTAAACGGTGCAGAAAATGGACTTTTTTCTTTGAAGTCTTTCCATACGTAACATGTTTCCTTTGTGTCAACCTTATTCTTTATTTTTTAACTTTACTTTCAGTTCAAGATATTTTAAAGATGAATCTTGTTCCATTCCGTCTTATCTGAAATTATGTTCAAGAATTTTTAGTATTTGCTGGAAAATTCAGAAATTATTGGTTGGATGAATAATAACGGCCTTCAGTTATGACTCATAACTATCCCATCAGGGTTTTGAAGGTTTTAATTTTTTACAGAATTAGACTGAAACATCTTCTCCAGAGTCCCACCATAGAATGAACAAGACTTCCTTAATGGTTTATTCATATAACCTGAGTTAGCAGATACCTCAAACAAGTCATGGGGAAAGAGAGGTGGAAACAACAGTCATATGCTATACACTCAAAAGTTGTAAATTTAAAATCATTTGCATACCCCACTGGACTTTTCAACATAGAAAGTTTTTATCTACTGTAGAGGAAAGATTAGGTTAGATAAAGTTAAACACTTTATATTGCAGGTATTCTGAGTCTGCAATGAAAGAAAATTTCCTCAGCACTATAAATTCTTAAGTAGCGAAGTTTTGGTTCTGGAAATTTTAGAGAAGAGAAATAAAAATAAGATTATATTTCAAGCCTATTCTATATTTTTTCATGTCTGCACTATATTTTTTTGCATTAATAATTCTAGGATTTTGATAGCTGTGCATAATTTTACTATAATTCTATTATATATTTTAAACTTACAACTAAAATCTAAAAAAATCAGCAAGGGTATTTGGAAATCATGGATTCAATAAAATTATTAACTCTGAAGACTGAGACAGCAACACTTTAAATGACTGTTGAGATCATTGAATTGTTTTAGTTTATTAACAAAGTGGAAGGCTTAAATGAGGCTTGCAAAAGTAATCATATGGAGCAGTGTAAATTGAAGACTTTACACTATGTACAGATTTCTTGACCCTTTTATGATCTTCTTTTTCTCATTAAAGTACTTTGTGTTTTATACAATCATATACATTATATTTTATATAATAACTATTGATCGATGCCAATTATTACACCAATTATTTCAAGCCCCCATTGAATCTTACTTATTCTTTCACTCTCCATCTATCCACCAGCCTCTGCAATCCTAGTGAATTCTACCTTTCCCTTCTTCCACACCCTTACCTTTTTTCCCATTCCCCTTTTGAACATTTATACACACATTGCTCAGTTATACTTCTATTTTTACAATGATTTTAAACTTTCCTTATGTGGCTGAGTTATTTCATGCACTCTGGACTCTTCCATAATGACTTCATCTTACTTGGATCCACAATCAATACACTTAATATCATCAGTCAGATTAGGAAATGTATTGCACTAGAAAGGCTATAGTTAGAGACCTTTCCAAATTATTAAGGAGTAATGATGTAATTTTGAGGACTAAAGAGTGCATGATGTAGGCCACGGGCTTCTCTATCACTTAATATATACCTGTGAGCTGAACAATCAATAAGGATGGGTGTTGTAGAAGAGTACTGAACATTTCATGGACTGTAAAAGAACAAAGAGATATATATGTGTCTTGGAGAAAGTGCAGCCAGAGCGCTCCTTGGAGACAAAAATAACAACTTCATATGATATACTTTGACAATATTACTAGGAGAGGTATTCCTTGGAGAAGGATATTATTCTCGGAAAGGTCAATGGGAAAGAGGAAGACCCTCAACAAGGGACTACAACAATGGACTTAAGGATGTCAGAGATGATGAAGATGCTACAGGAGAGGATGAGTCTCAGAGTTGTTGTTCATATGGTCGCTATAAGTTTTACTTGACACAATGACACCTAACAATAGTAACAGACTCTTCCATGTTATAGAATATTTTAAGAAATTGTTCCTTTGTGCTGCAAGATATTCCATTGTGTGATTGTATCACACTTTCTCAATCCATTCATTTGTTGACTGACTGACATTTAGGTTGTTTCTATTTTCTTGCTTTTATGAATAATGCTGCTGTGAACATAGGTGTTCATATTTCTGTTCATGTCTCAGTTCAAATTTCTGTAGGGTATATTCCTTCCTGTGAATAGTTGGGACAAATGGAATTTCTTTTTTAAGTTTTTTGAGCAAATGTCAAACTGACTTCCAGAGTAATCGAACCAGTTTTCAATCTTATCGGCAATACATGAGAATTCCAATCTTTCCATATCCTCTAAAACACATACTGCTGGCTGTCCTGTTAAATTTTGCTACTGCTACTGGCGTGAGTTGGTATCCTCCTGTTGTTTTGATTTGTATCTCTCCTATTGCCAGGGATTTTGACCATGTCTTCATGTGTCTGTTGGCTATTTGAATAACTTTCTTTGTGAGGTATCTCTTCTTATCTTTTGCTCATTTTGTGATTGGGTTATCAGTCTTTATTTTGCACACCCCCTTGTATTCTGTAAACTTGTTTTATAAGGTCCTTGAGTAAGATGTCATTGCCAAATATTGTTTGGTGGGCTTTGTTTGCTTTTTTGATTACTTTCTTCTAAGTTTTTGAACTTTCTTTTTACTCCATTGGAAAAGGGTTTTATGTACATAGGGACTTGATTTTTGGAAGGTACCATTTGTTGATTGTATATTTTCCTGATTATGCACTGCTGACTGCAATTCCAAAGACTTGCTGTTTGACGCTACCAGTCGCTCTGTGGGAGAATGATGAGTCATCTCCTTCTATGTGATTAACTGCCACTGAAAACCCATTGGAGATGCATATATGTTGGGTTCTGACTCTATGGTACACAACAGTAACAACATCTATGTCATAGGCTAGAGCTTCTAAGTTTGGTCCCATTTTGTCTCTATGATTCTTACAGTTTTAACCTAGGTCTTTGATCTACCTTGGTTTGATTTTTGTGTATGGTATAAGATGTGGATCCTGTTTTAGTTTTCTGCAGGTAAAGATTTAGTTTTGCCAGCATCATTTGTTGAAGAGGTTGTAATTTCCCATTTGATGATCTTTAATATTAAGTCTTTATACAGTTGTGGAAGAATGCTTCACATATATTTATTCAAAAACACTCATCTTTACAGCCTCGAACAACTTAAATATTTCTTTACTATTAAAAATATAACAACTAAAAAAAGAGAAAAATAGTCACTTTAGCTTTTATTTCAATTTATGAAAAGGAAATCATATAGACAGGAAAATAAACTAAAAGTTTGTTTTTATTCTTACTGTTAGATGCTATTGAATCAAGTGTAACTTATGTTGTTGTCTATCATAGAGTCAGAATCAACCCGTAGCTGACCCTTCAGTGGGTTTTCAGAAGCAATTAATTTCACAGAAAGAGATTGCCAATCTTTCTGCCATGGATGGGCTGATGACCTCAAAATACATGCCTCGAGATTGCAGTGCAGCTTCTCACCTCTAGGCCGCCAACGTGACTCAGAGAGTCTATATAAAAAAATGTGAAAATATTATCCTATCATGCACAAATGCTATTTTCATATTAGCGAAAGCTCAAATGATGAAAAAAGCCAATGGAATTCAGATTTGTAACTCCAAAAGTGGTGGTCAATCACAGCACATTTACTAAAACATACACTAAAAGGTAAAATGTCTCAGGCTTCACTAGGCCATCATTATGAAATGCTAATTATATAGAAGAAAAATTAAATAAAGAATATTTTCCAGAATATGTGTATAGTTTCAAGAAAACATGAAAGAAGTATAGATAAAATAAATTGTCATTGTTTTCATTGCCTTCTAATTGAAACCAACTTATAGTGGACCTACCAATGGCTTTTAGAGGCTATAAACTGCATGGGAGGAGATTGCCCATCTCTTTTCTGAAGAGCTACTTCTGTCTCCCACCATTTACCCATGGGTTGGTAATGCAACTCCTTATACAATTAAGCTTCATATATAGGCTATGAAGTAATATTATTTTATATGTATTGAATCACAGTAGATTATAATTCTCACATTTTCTCCACATCTTCGTATGTCTTCATAGCTCCAAATTACATAAATTTTATGTATTAAATTAATCTGAGAATAACTTATAATCAATCATGCTCTAAAAATAGAATCTTGTTTGAAAGATACAGCTTTCACGTTTTTTTTTTATAATAATACTGTGGCACATTTTTTTCAAATACAAAGAAAGTACTGGTCCATCAAATAAATAAAAAATATGGTTTGTTGATTTCAGAATAGTCTTTTTAAAAAGTGCTTTTCTTTTTTTGTGTTATAGAGATTTCTACTAAGAATAAAAGCAGTATTAGCAAATGTGGATCTAAATTTACATTAAGATGTTCTGAAAGTAGGTGTTATAGAATAAAGCAATACAAGTGGCAATAACATACGTAATGATACAATTTCTTCTAGTCTCTGACTACATTGAATAAATTAATTATTCGTGAGGGAAAAGTGTATAGAATATAATGCATGTCAATGATACAAAATGTGTAAATCAAAATACATTATATAAAGCATGAAGCACAATGTATATTAATAATTATATGCAAATCAGTAAAAGTGAATTAAAAAGAAATATAATCACTCATGATTGATTAATTCAGCTAGAAAAGTAGATCATAACTGAGTCTTATATCTTATTTATGTATGTTGTTGTTGTTGTTGTTAAGTGCCGTCGAGTCGCAGGCGACTCATAACGACCCTATGAAGGAATGTCCTCAACGCTTGGGTGTCCCTCATCCTCTCTCCAGGTTCATAGGGTTTCTGGAGGCAAGCTATTATGGGAGTGGATGCTACTCCTGCTTCCAAACTTGTTTTAATCGGGGAGCTCCACCCCACTTTCTGTCCTCATTGGGTAGCCAATCATTAATGCATTTGACACATCACATTGTTCACAGTGTCACAGGGTTCAGCCTCACCGCAACCAGTGACCGCGGTACGGCGACTTGTATACCAGGGCTATACGACCTAGAGGAATGTCTGAACAAAAACAATGAAAGACAAGCCCAAGGGCCACGGATTAAAAGTCACCCACCTTCAGTCCACTGGGTAATGTCCTCAACGCTTGGGTGTCCCTCATCCTCTCTCCAGGTTCATAGGGTTTCCAGAGGCAAGCTATTATGGAAGTGGATGCCACTCCTCCTTCCAAGCTTGTTTTAATCAGGGAGCTCCACCCCACTCTCTGTCCACATTGGGTAACCAATCATTTATTTATGTATAACAAATTTTAATTCATATATAAGTGCAAAGGGCTACACAGAGTTACTATACCAAAAGTAACTAGTTGACATTGAAAAATTTCAGGAAGCACAGTCAACACTCTTGGTACCAGTAGCCAGGAAATGAAGAGATGAATTACATTGGGAAAGTCAGGTCTCAGGGACCTCTCCAGAGTACTGAAGAGCAAAGACTAAGGTGTACCTGATCTGAGCTATAGTCTTTGCAGTTGTGTGCTATGCATTGGAGAGCTAGACAGTGACTAGGGATGATAGAAAGAGAATTGATGCCTTTGAGCTGTGGTGCTGGAGAAGACTGTTGAATATACTGCTAGGAGAATAAACAGGTTTGTCCTGGAGAGGGTGAAGCCAGAATGCTCCTTGGAGTCAATGATTCTGAAGCTTCATCTGACATACTTTGGGTATGTTGCAAGGAGCGACTGGTCCTTAGAGAGGGACATCATGCTTGGGAGAGTGGAGGGACAGTACAGGAGAGGAAGAGCCTCGATGAGATGGTTCGGTTCAGTGACTGGGGTGGCGGGAGTAGGTGTATTGGAGACAGTGAGGTTTGGCACAGGACTGAGCAGGATTTAGGGCTCTTCTACATAGGGTCACTACAAGTAGCAGGCAACTCAACATCATAGCAACAACAACCATATGAACAAGAGCCAGTAGTAATGAAGGAAGAAGTTCAAGCCAAACCGAATGTATTAGAAAAAAACAAGACCCAAGAAGTCTATGTGATACTAATTGACATGTTTTTAAATACTAGATGGAGCTCTGGATGTGCTCACCAGTTTATATTTGGAAATTTGGATGACAGATACCTAGTCAACTGATTGGAAGACATGCATATTTGTCCCTATTCCTAAGAAAGATGATCCAAAATAAATTATCAAACAATATCATTAATATCTATACACATAAAATACTGCTTATGATCATTCAAAAACTACTAGAATAGTACAATGACAGAGAATTAGCAGAAGTTCAAGATGGGTTTAGAAGAGACCACAGTGTCAGGGATATCATTTCTTATGTCAGATTGGATCCTGGCTGAAATTAAGAAATAACAGAATGCCTATTTATGTTTTATTGACTATATTAAGGCATTTAACAATGTAGATCATAAGAAATTATAACTAACATTGAGAAGAATGGGAATCCCAGAATACTTAATTATGTGCATACAAAATCTATACCTAGAAGAAGAAGTTATTATTGCCATAGAATTAAAAAAAACACTCCATTGTTTAAAATCAGAATAACGTGTGTCAGATTTGTATCCTTTCTCTATACCTATTCAATTGGTATAATAAGCAAATAATTTGTGAAGCCAGACTCTATTAAAAGGAATATGGCACCAGGATTGGAGGAAGAAGCACCAATAATCTGCCTTATGCAGATCACATAATTTTGTTTGTGAAAGTGAAAAGGATATGAAATGGTTGCTGTAGAATAGCAAGGACTACAGTGTTAGATATGGATTACATCCCAAGATCTTCTTGCTTGGATCCACATTTAACACCCTTGGTACCAGCAGTCAGTAAAGAAGGAGACTTTTTGTACTAGGAAAATCTGCCACTGGGGACCTCTCCAAATTATTGAGAAGTGATGATGTTATTTGGATGATTCAGGCACATATGATTCAAGTCAATGTTTTGTTGTGTGTTTTTTTTAATTACTTTCTATTCATCTGAGAGGTGGACAAGGAATTACAGAAAAATAATTGACACTGAATTAAAAGAAAACAGAATTTCCTAGTGGTGGGGAAAAAATTGATTCCTTGAGCTGTGGCGTTGAAGAAGAGTGCTGAACATCTATGGACAGCCAGAACAATTACGTTTTAGAGATAGTGCAGCCAGAGTGTTCTTTAAAGGAAAGAACGATGAGGCTTCACCTCACATACTTTGGGCATGCTTCTAGGAGGAGCTATTCCTTGGAGAGAAATATGATGCTAGGAAGGGTGGAGGGTTTGTGAGGGAGAGGAAGACCCTCAACTAGGTGGAATGACATGGTAACTGCTTCAATGGGCTCTTGTATGTCAGGAAGTGTGAGGATAGTGCAGGATAGAACAGGGTTCAGATCTTTTGTTCATAGAGTTGCTATGAGTTATTCTCAACTCAATGGCACCTAACAACAACACCATCTCAACATATAAACAGTCAAAAATAGGTTAGCTGGAGAAAGGATTGAAGCTTTCAGTGATTTCATCTTCCTTGGATTAACAATCAACACAATTGGTACTAGCCATCAGGAAACTAGGAGATGTATTGCACTGATAAAGTCCACTTTTAGGGACATATCTAAAATTTTGGATAGCATTGATGTCAATTTGACGACCAAGGTGCACCTAGTTCAGGCCATGTTCTTATCACTCACCTACAATGAATCAGAGAACTGGACAATGAAAAGGATGGCAGAAGAATTGATGTCTTTACGTTGTGGTGCAGGAGAAGAGTGTGTCTTGAAAAATGGAGTCAGAGTGGTCCTTGAAACAAAGATGACAAAGATTTGTCTTTCAGACATTGAACATGTAGCTATATGAGACTGTTATTCAGAAAGGGACATCATTCTTGGAAAGATGGAGGATCAAAAAAGGAGAGGAAAACCTTCAACGAGATGGATTGATGTGGTGACATCAGTAATGTGTCTAGTGTGTTAGAGAAGATGAACAAAGCACAGGATAGGGCCGGGTTCAGCATGGCAATTCATAGGATACTTGACTCAACAGCACTTAACAACAACAACAATATGCTTTAGCTGAAACATTATAGTGGATTTTTAAATTTTATTCTTTTTTATGTCCCACTGAGAGTAAAGCTGATGAGGCTAATTTACTGGACAATAAGATTTGGGTTTGCCAATTAAGAGATGTATTATGCATTTTCTGCAAATTTTTGACCTAGATTAGTAGCTCAAAGGATTTGATATGAATATATTCCTAGTGCTTATGAAGATTAAAAAATCTTATTAAAATATAACACTGGAACATTGGTAAAGGTGCATTAAATGAATCCATAATTTGCCTTTCTGAAGACTTTCTTAACTTACTGATTTAATAAAATACCTCCAGGTTAAAAAGAAATGTGCATGAATAATCCCAATTTGAAAAGTCTTGGTAAAATATTTTTTAGTTTAGAACTTAGTTTTCTCTTGCAAATGCATTTAAAGAAAAAAAGGTAGAGCATAACTTATAGAACTTTGTCACTTTATCTGAAATTAAGATAAAATTCTGTTTCTATTTTATTTATTTATTTAACAAGAAATATTTAATACTTATATGTGACAGTTACAATTATAAGTAAATTTCAACATTTATACGAACAATCAACATTTATACACACAATCCATTGTGATTGTTATTATTAACAATATTCTATATGGACCATGCTTGGAAGGGTGCAGAGAAAACACAGAAGAGCAAGACCACAGATGAGATGGATTAACATGATAACTAGCACAACAGGATTTGGTGTGTCAGAGTCAGTGAGACTAGCCAGGCATAGGACAGGGTTAACAGCAGTTGCACATAGGGTCATTATGAGTTGCAGGTGACTGGGTTGCACATAACAACAAATGGATCTTATCTCACCATCAAGAAAACAAAGATTCTCATGGTTGGACCAATTGACAGCATCATGATAGAGAGGAGAGTGAGATTGTTAACAATTTCAGCTTTTTTAGATCCCAGTCAACACTTGGCACCAGTAGGCAGGAAATCAGAATAGGAGTTGCTTGGGGGAAATCTGTTAAGAACCTTTCCAGAGTGCTAAGAAAACAATGACGTCTAGGCAGAGACTAAAAGCTAGATCTTACTTGCTAATCAGAGAGCTGAGCAGTGACTAAGGATGACAGAAGAACAATAAATGTCTTTGAGTTGAGGTGCTAGATAAGAGAACTGAACACACCATGGACTGCCAAGAGAACAGACAGGTCAGTCCTGGAAGGGTGAAACCAGGTTGCTGCTCTGGGTCAAGAATTTTGAAAATCCATCTTGTGTACTTTTGTCATGTTGTCAAGAGGGACCAGTCCTCGGGGAGGGACAACATTCTTGAAAGTTTCAAGGGTCAGTGAAGGAAAAGACCTTACACAAGAAAGATTGCCACAGTGAGTGTGGTAATGGGGACAGGTATATTAGAGACAGTAATATTGGCTCAGGATTCAGAAATATTGCTCA
The DNA here is from genome assembly GCF_000299155.1 of Elephantulus edwardii. Taxonomy (NCBI): domain Eukaryota; kingdom Metazoa; phylum Chordata; class Mammalia; order Macroscelidea; family Macroscelididae; genus Elephantulus; species Elephantulus edwardii. The sequence goes on along the minus strand of NW_006399887.1, from coordinate 9,239,686 downwards.
CAGTGTTGCCATAAGGTGTAGTCAATTTGACAACACACAACAATTATTAGGGTGGCAACTCTGATGGTCTACTGATAAAAACTTGTGCTGTATTTTCAAAGACAAGTGTTTCAATTCTACGAGGTCCTCCAAGGGAGAAGGATGGGTAATCTCCTCCCATGTGATATACTGCCTCTGAAACTCCACTGGAGGGTCAGCTATGAGATGGTTTCAACTCAAGGGCACACAACAAGAACATTCATTGAAAAGGGTCGCCTGGTGTTACAAAGTTAAGCTTATGGACACTATCTGGAAGTTTGGCAGCAAGACACCTTGAAAGAAAGACCTAGTGATCTATTTACTGAAGGTAATAGACATGAATGCCTAATACATTCAGTACACACAGTCACCATAATTTCATCCTACAGTAACTTATATATATAACTTTGTGAGTATATGTTGTTGTTATGGGCCATGGAATTGCCTGTGACTCATAGTGACCCTATGTACAACTTCGCTAAATCCTGCTTTATCCTGTGGAAGTCTTATTGTCTCTGGCACATCTACCCAGATTTCCCCAGTCACTGAATCAATCCATCTAATTGAAGGTCTTCCTTTCTTTGTCTGTCTGTCCAGCCTACCAAGCATGACATCAGTCTCCAAGGACTGGTCCTGTCTTGCAACATGTCCAAAGTATGTCAGACGAAGTTTCAGAAACCTTGACTTCAATAAGCAGCCTAGCCTCACATTCTCTAGGACAACCTGTTTGTTCTCCTAGCAGTCCATGGTATATTCAATATTTTTCTCCAGCACCACAGTTCAAAGGCATCAATTCTCCTACTATCATCCCTAGTCATTCTCCAGCTTTCTAATGCATAGCAAGTAATTGCAAAGACTGTGTCCTGGATCAGGTACACGTTGGTCTCCATACTGACATCATTGCTCTTCAGTACTTTGTGGAGGTCTCTGAGAGCAGACTTTCCCAATTCAATTAATCTTTTAATTTCCTGACTGCTAGTAGCAAGAGTGTTGATTGTGGAGCTAAGCAAACTAAAGCTGTAAATAATTTCAATCTCTTCACTATTAAACAGAATGCTGCTGATTGGCCAAGTGGTGAGAATCTTTGTTTTCTTGATGTTGAGCTGCAACTCATATTGAAGACTGCAGTCCCTGACCTTCTGCTTCAGGTCCTCCTCAGTTTCAGCAAGCAGGGTTGTGACACACACACACACACACACACACACACACACACACACAAAGTGAGTTTAGAACAGCTGGAACAGGGTAGGACAGGGTTCAAACTTACTATTTATAGAGTTACTATGAGCTGTACTCAACTCAATGGCATCTAATAGCAAATAAATGATAGACAGATAGATAGATAGATAGATAGAGGATTTTTCCAAATTATTGAGGAGTAGTGATGGCAGTATGCCAGTTTGAAAACTAAGGTGTGTCTGAATCAGGCCATGGTCTTTCCAATTACTAGCTGTGCATCTGAGAGCTGGGAAATGAATAAGGATGATAGAAAAAGAAATGACTCCTCTGAGCTGTGGTGTTGGAGAAGAGCACTGAACATCCCACGGACCACCCAAAGAACAAATATGTCTTGGAGAGGGTGCAGTCAGAGTGCTCTTTGGAGGCAAGAATGCTGAGGTTTTGTCTCACATACTTTGGACATGTTGCTAGAGAGTGTTATTTCTTGGAGAGAGATATGATGATGGGAAGGGTGAAGAATCAGCGAAGGAGAGGAAGAACTTCAATGAGGTGGATTGGTTACTGCTGCAATGAGATGTTGTATGTCAGGAAGAAGGAGGGTGGTCCAGGATATAACAGGGTTTATATCTTTTGTTCATAGAGTCGCTATGAGTCATGCTCTATTCGACAACACCTAATAACAATGTAAGCTTGTATGTTGTTGTTGCTATGTGCCATCGAGTCATTTGTGACTTGTTTCAACCCTATGTACAACAGCCCTCAATCCTGCTCTATCCTGTGCCAATCGCACTGTCTCTAACACACCTACCCACACTACCCAGTCACTGAATTAATCTACCTCATAGAGAGTCTTCCTCTCTTGCACTGTCCCTCCACCCTCTCAAGCATGACATCCTTCTCTGAGGACTGGTTCCTCCTTGCAACATGTCCAAAGTATGTTAGATGAAGCTTCAGAATCTTTGCCTCCAAGGAACGGCCTGATTTAACCCTCTACAGAATGAATCTGTTCATTTTAGCAGTCCATGATAGATTCAATACTCTTCTCCAACACCACAGCTCAAAGGCATCAATTCTCCTTCTATCCTCCCTAGTCATTTTCCAACTCTCTGATGCATAGCAAGTGATTGCAAAGACCATGGCCTGTATCAGGCATGCTTTGGTCTCCAGAGTGTCAACATTGCACTTCAGTACATTGGAGAGGTCCCTAACAGCAGAGTTTACTAACACAATAAAATTCATTATTCATTATTATTTCATTATATTAGTATATGAATTCCTATTGAAAGGTTTGTTTTACATAGATATATAAAATACATTTTAAACCATAATTATTTACCACAAAGTCATTTTGTATATATATATATTTCTTTTTGTGTTGTTGATTGCCATCAACTTAAGCAAACTCATAATGACTCTATGAACAAAATGCCTGAAGCATTTCTAGAACTAGGGTCATTTTTCAAAATTCATAGAGTTTCCAAGACATAATGTTTAGGAATTAGATGTTACTCCTCAAACTCAAATGCAAATGTGTATTGTTGTTGTTAGTTGCTGTCAAGGCCATTCTGACTCATCCTGACCTCATGAGCGGAAGCTAGCAACTTCGCCCTGTCCTGCGTCATCTTTACAGTCCATATTTTGCAACCCATTGTTGCTGTCACACTGTAAAATCCATCTTGTCAAGGAGCTTCCTCTCATTTGCTCTATCTCTAGATATTACTGGTTTGCGGTAAATAATTGTGGTTTGGTGTATTCAGGAATATGTTAAATAAATATTTCAATCGGAATTCGTGTAAGGAGAAGGGAATAATATTTACAAAGTTTGGAGAATTAATATAAGTTTTCTGAAAGAGACAAGAACAAAAGATGTTAACAGCAATTCCACTGGAGAATTTCTGTGCCAGTTGCTTTATCTTTACAGTCTGTTTCTTTTTCAATTTTATTCCATACCACCTTTATTATTCAGATTCTTCCAACTAATAAAATTAAGGTGGTAAGACTGCTTGGTGAGGATTATAATGACAATACTGAAAAGCAGTAATTATAGATGCTGAAGTTTTTGAAATGGCTTGTACAAGACAAGAATCCCAAAATACTAACATTGACTAAAATATTCTCCCTTAAAGAGTGTTAACTCAAAAGGATATGTTTAAATGCATCACAGGTGCTTCTAACTATGCAATAGTGTCTATCACAGTTTTGAAGAGTGTAGAAAAAAATTATCACTTAGAAAAAACTGAGAAAACTTCCTCTTTTGGTAAAGCTTAAATTCTATAGACATTGTATAACCTATAATATTATTACTTTGATGTTAAGTGCTAGTGAGTTTAAATAAACTAATTGCTGGCCCTCCAGCAGTTTTTCAGAGGCAACAAATAACACAGGATAAGATTACCCAACATTCGTTCTCAGAGCAGCAAATGGCTGCAAACCACTGTATCTATGGGCCGGCAATGTGACTCTTTAATAGCCTTTAGTTCAATTTATAAAGTCTTGACATGGACACTCAGGTACCATATTATCTACTTGACAACAGAACTCAGTATTACTTCCTACTCTCATCTCCATCTTTCATGGAAGACACTAGAGACATTACTGAAGAAAAGATCACAGATGTCCACTATTTCATTTTACCTGGATCCACAATCAACATCCATGATTGGAGCAATCAAGAAATCAAAAGACTGTTAAAAAAAAAAAAAAGAAATCAAAAGACTGTTGTAAGCGCTTCTCTACAAAACTAAAAAGCCAGTTTGTCTATTTAAAGACTAAGACGTACCTGATCAAATAGCTGATATTTTCACTCTCTTTCTATGCCTCTGAAACTGGGACAATAAATAATGAGGACGGAAGAAGTATCAAAACCTTTGAATTATGATGCTGGTGAAGAATATTTGAACTGTGGTGCTGGCGAAGAGTATTGGATATTCCATGAATGGATAAAAGAACAAACAAGTCTGTATTGTAAGAAGTATAAGCAGCATTTTCCTCACTGCTAAACATAGTGAAAATTGGTCTCATTACTTTGGGCATGCTCCCAGGAGGGCTTGGTCCTTGGGAAAAAATACATCATGCTGGGAAAGGTAAAGAGTCAATGAAAGAGAGGAATAATCTCAAGAAGATGAACTGACAATTACTTCAATAATGATCTTGAATCTGACAGAGGTCAGAGTGATGGTACAGGATAAGGCAGGTCTTTCATGTGTTCTAATTAGAATTAATTTGAGTTGTAGTCAACTCAACAGCATCTTTTTAAAAAATCTAAAAAGATGCTGTTGAGTTGACTACAACAACTCTTACTTATATATTATTATTATTAGGTATCATAGAGCTTCTTCTGATTCAGCATGACTATGTACAGTAGAATGTAACAGCCAGAAGTGTATAATCAGGAATGGAGAAAATAGATGAATGGAATCTTCTAAAATTCAAGTCCTTGTGTGTATCAAAAAATTTTCCTGATAGGTTCAAAAAAAACCCTACATACTCAGAAAAAATAATTTCACGATGACATCTCAGACTAGGACCTCATAACCAAAGTTTATGCTACAGGGTATCCACAATGGACTCTAGTGTGCCAGGAAGTGTCAGAATGATAGGACACAGTTCAGACCTGGTGTTCATAAAGTCGCTCTGGGTTGTACTTGACTTGATGGCACCTAACAACAATAACAAGGCATGCACAGGAAAAAGGACTGATAATGCCCTACTACATATTTTGACATATGGAATAGTAAGTAAATTTAAAAAAGAATATGCATATGGCCTTGCCATGTGAATTCTCATGTTCAACTTACAAATCAAAGTGTTTGAAATGTGAAATTTGATATAAAATATCCTTTTAGAACACTGAACACTCTCTTACCTAAACAATTCAATCCACAAGTGGCAATGCTTAAGGATGCTTTTTGCAGAATGTTAAATGATCCAAGAAACATTAAAAGAAGATGGAAGGAGTATACAGAGTCCCTGTACCAGAAGGTGTGAGGTAAAAAAAAGGTCCTGGAGAACAAGGTGAAGTAAAACAAAGAGATTTATTATCAGCTCTTTGGTGGGTTCCACACCCCTAGGCCAGAAGGGGGCAGTGGGAATGGGAAGTCACAGGTGTGGTAGCTACCACAAAGGTTTTATATGCCAGAGGTTGGAGGGAGGGCAGTCTGTCCATTAATCAACTTTCTGTGGATGATGCTGATTGGATACCCTCTGCCCATTCCTAGATATGGAGCTACTCAGGACCCTCAAGTGGGTAACATCATAGCTAATGTTAGGTAGGATGTGGCCAGTAGTGGTGCTCTCTTCTGACTGACTAGAATGTCTCTCAAAAGGTGTGCCAGTGTGAAATGTTGCCTCGCTCCCAGGTGGCCTTTCTTAAAGAATTGGCTGACACAGAAGACTTTCATGATACAAAATATGAGCAAGAGCTTGTGATGATGAAGGAGTAAGTTCAGGTTGCTCTGAAAGAATTGGGGGGAAAAAGTTTCCAGGCGTTGACTGCCTACCAATTGTCATATTTTAGCAAACAGACGCTGTCTTAGATGTGCTAAGTTGTGCCAAGAAATCTAGAGGACAGTCACCTGGCCAACTGACTGGAAGAGATCAATATTTTTTCCATTTCAAAAAAAGGTGACTCAAAAAATGTGGAAATTATTGAAAATATCATTAATATCACATGCAAGCAAGATTCTGTTGAAAATGATCCAAAATTGAGTGAAACAGCACGTCAGCAGAGAACTACCAGATGTGCAGGCTGGGTTTAGAAGAGGCCGTGGTACTAGGAATATTATAGCTAATGTTAGGTGGATCTTGGAAGAAAGCAAAGAATGCCAGAGGAAAGTCTCTCTGTGCTTCAGTGACTATTCAAAGGCTTTTGACTGTGTGGAACACAACAAACTGTGGCTGACTCTGAGAAAAAAGGGAATCACAGAACACTTAATTGTACTTTTGTGAAATATATACTTAAACCAAGAGGCAGTCATCAGTACAGAAGAAAAACAAAACAAGGAAGAGTGTTCTCCAGGGATGTATTCTGTCTCCATACCTTTACAATCTGCATGCAGAACAGATCATCCAGGATGCTGGACTGTACGAGGATAAATATGACACCAGAATTTGAAGATTCACCAACAACCTGCGTTTTACAGATGACACAACCCTGGTTGCTGGGAGGAGGGCCTGAAACGCTTGTTGCAGAAGGTCAAGGGCTGCAGCTTTCAATATAGATTGAAGCTCAATGCCAAGAAAACAAAGATTCTCACCACTGGGCTAATTTGCAGCATCATTGTGGATGCTGAAGAGATTGGGATTGTTAATAGTTTTAATTTGCTGGGCTCCACAATCAACACTGTTGGTACCAGCACCAGGAAATCAAGAGACCAATTGCATATGGAAAGTCACTTCTCAGGGACATCTCCAGAGTACTGAAGAGCAACAACATCAGACTGGAGACTAAGGTGTTCCTGACTGGGCCATAGTCTTCACAATTGTATGCTATGTATCGGAGAGTTGGACAGTGACTAGGGATGATAGAACAAGAGTTGATCCATTTGAACCATGGTACTGGAGAAGAGTGTTGAATATACCATGAGGAGGGCAAGCAGGTTTGTCCTAGGGAGGATGAAACCAGGCTGCTCCTTTGAGACAAGGATTACTAAGCTTTGTCTGACATACTTTGGACATGTTGCAAGCAGGGACCAGTCCTTGGAGAGAAACATGTTTGAGAGGCTGGAGGGACAGTGCAAGAGAAGAGACACTCGATAAGATGGATCTATTCAGTGACTGGGGTAATGGGAGTAGTGTGTCAGAGACAGTGATATTGGGACAGGATAGAGCAGGTTTTAGGGCTCTTGCACGTAGGGTCCCAAGTGACCCAATGATGCATAACAACAATTCAGAAAGTACACACTTCCACTCCTGGTAAATAGGCAGATTAAGATACAATTTACATATGAATGGGAAAAACAACTTCAAAAAGGCAAATGCTAATCTAGGAAAGATTCATATACTGTCCTGGAAACACATAGTTTAAACTCTTTTACAATACTAAAGAAAGGAAACAAAGAACTCTAAGACAAGGTAAATAGTTCTGCAGACCAGAGAAAATGGATGTCAGCTTTATAACTATATAACTATAGTTTTATAACTGATACATATTTATAGAATTCTGAATTTATTAATAGCATCCCATCAGCACTGGAGGAGACTGAGCCCTCATACTGGGAAACACTAATGTAGAGAAACAGTTGCAAACAGCTACTAATAATTGGACCCTGAAATGAAAGTAATATGAATGTAGAAAAACTGCAGATTTTAAAAATGAAATGTTGTTGTTGTTATGTGCTGTCGAGTTGCTTGCGACTCATAGGGACCCTATGTACAACAGCCCTAAACACTGCTCTGTCCTGTGCCAATCGCACCGTCTCCGGCACTCCCATCCCAATTATCCCAGTCACTGAATCAATCCACCTCATAGAGGGCCTTCCCCTCCTGCACTGTCCCTCCACCCTACCAAGCATGATGTCCCTCTTCAAGGACCCGTCCCTCCTTACAACATGTCCAAAGTATGTTAGACGAAGTCTGAGAATCCTTGCCTTCAAGGAGCTGCCCAGTTTAACCCTTTCCAGGATGAATCTGTTTGTTTTCCTAGCAGTCCATGATATTCTCAATACTAACCACTATCATGCAAATATATACACCAACAACTAGATCCAGAGAAGAGGAAATAGAAGGTTTCTACAAATTTTGCAGTCTTGAATTGATAAAATATGCAACCAAGATTCATTAATAATAATTGCTGACTGGAATGTAAAAGTTGGGAACAAGATGATAGATCAATAGTCTGAAAATATGGACTCCATGACAAGAATGAGGCTGTGGATAGAATTTTGTACAATCAATAAATCATTCATTGTCAATTCATTTTATAAAAAATAAAAACTGTGATAGGAACTTTACCTGATGGAATACAGGGGAATTAGAGGAGTTAGATTTATTGTTGTTGTATATCCTCAAGTCAGAACCAACCCATAGCTGACCCTATCCTCCTGCAGACTTTCAGAGGTAGTTAATTGAGTAGGAAGAGATTGCTAATCTTTTCTCCTGCAGAGCAGCTGGTGGTAGATTAGAACTAAGTGCCTTCAAGATTGCAGCACAGCTTCTTACCATACATCTGTGGAAAGAGTCATTAATGAAGCTCAATATCAGTTGTGAAAACTGTAAAGTCCAGGTACAGAATGTAGAATGCATTAGGGCTGGAGAGCCCTTTCCTTCCTCTCCTAGAATGGCTACTGAAATGACCCAACCAAAGGAAGCAGCAGCTGTGGCTCTTACTCTCTTTCAAAGATGTGAAACATCTCTAACTCCTTTCCCAGAAATAATTATTTGAGACCCCAGCTCCTTTCCATATCTTGTAAAAAAAATAATCTGTGAACATCCCCCTCCCCAAGTTCTTTGTAAAACAATATAAACTCCCTCTCTGTCTTTTTGTGAGGTCTGGTTTTCTCCTTGATAGTCAGCCCACCAGTTTCTCCTCGATAAACTGTCTTCCTTATCCTGAAATTGTTTCTGTCCTTCCTTGGTGACCTTGCAGAATGGACCATCAACAACTCATGTGTGAGTTCAAATTGAAGCATAAGAAAACTAAAACAGATTCCCAAGAATCAAAATATGAACTTGAGTCTATTCCTTCCAAATTTAAAGACCATCTCAATAAAAAGTTTGAATCCTTGAACAAGAATGTACAAACTAAATGAGCTGTGGGATGATATAAAGAATATCATTCAGGAAGAATATAAAAAGGCCATTACAAAGACAGAGAGGAGGACCAAAAAACCCCAACCCCAAGATGGATGTCAGAAATATCAGCATATTGCAATAGGATTCCATAAAACTTAAGCAAAGGAAAGAAATCAGGAAGTTAAGGAACTGAAAAGAAGATTTCAGAGGGCAACTTTGGAAGACAAGGCAACATATTATAGTGAAGTGTGCAAAGATTGGAGTAAGAAAATTGAAAGTATGAACTTTCTTGACATTTCTTAAGCCTAAGGAACTGAAGAACAAATTCAAACCTCAAATTGCAATACTTAAAGATGCTATGGGCAGAATATTGCATGATTCAGAAAGCATGAAAAGAAGATGGAAGAAGTGCACAGAGACATTTTACCAAAAAGAATTGACTGGCACAGTAGAATTTCATGAAAATTATATAGTCAATGGTGATAAAAGAGAAAGTTCAAGCTGCTCTGAAGTAATTGGCAAAAAATAAGGCCACCAAAATTAATGGAATATCAATTGACATACTTGAACAAGCAGAGGCATTTTAGGATGTTCTCACTAGGTTGTGCCATGAAATTTGGAGAATAGCTACCTGGTCAAATGATTGGTAGAGATGCATATTTATTCCCATTCCAAAAAAAAGATGACCAAGCAGAGGTGTGGAAATTATTGAACAATATCACTAATATCACACACAAGAAGCAAAACATAGCTTAAACATTATCCAACAACTATTAAGAGTGTATCGACGGAGAATTACCAGAAATACAAGCTGATTTTAGAAGAGGCTATGGAACTATCATTGCCAGTGTCAAATGGAAGTAGACTGAAAGCAGAGAGTACCAAAAGAATATCTGTTTGCATTTTATTGACTGTGAAAAGGCATTTGCTGGTGGGTCACAGCATATTGTGGCTAACATTAGGAAGAATGAGAATCCCAGAATACTTGACTGTGCTCATGAAAAACATATACTTAGGCTACTAGGTAGTCAAATGAACACAGCAAGGAAGGACTGAAAATTTCAAAATTTTAAAAAGAGAACAAACCAACCACTAAGGAATTCATGGATAATGTGGCTTTTCTCCAAAGTTTTTCAGTTTATATGTGGAGCATAACATTCAGAAGGTTAAACTCTATGAGAAGAGTGTGGCATTAGGATTGGAGGAACATTCATTAACAATTTGCATTATATAGACAACACCATCTTGCTTACCAAAACTGAGGAAGACTCGAAGCATTTACTGCAGAACGACAAGAACTGTAGTATTTTATATGGATTGCAACTCAACATCAAGGAAGCAAAAAGCAACAACAACAACAACAAAATAAAAACAACAACAAAAAAAAAACCCAGAAAATCTCACAATAGACCAATTGGCAGCATAATGATGTATGGAGAAGAGATTGAGATTCAGTCCATGATCAACACTACTTGCATCAACAGTAAGGAAATCAAAAGATGTTATTATTCTGCCATTGAAAAACAAGGAACTCATGAAATATTATACAAAATGGGTGACACTGGAGTACACTATGCTGAGTGAAATATTTCGGTCACAAAAGGGCAAGACACCGCATAGTGCCACTGCTATAAAACGGGCCTGACATCAAAGTTGGGGGAAGCCTAAGAAAAGAGGGGATAAATAATGTACTGCATTGAAACAGATGAAAGAGAGAACTGTTCAAAAGGAATATGATTAGGTATTATTCTCTTGACAAGAGTCCAGAATAAGAGCTACATAGTAAAGTGGACTGGGGGTGGGGAGAATTGTATAACAATGAAATAATTTGGTTTTTTTTCTTTTCAAAGAGAAAAGTGATCCAGGGAGTGGGGAGGGCAGGCAGGGAGGAAAATGTGCAACAATGTATAGATGGAAATCCAAAGTCTCTGTAAACTTGCATTAAAATTTCAATTAAAAAATGATTTATTACTCTGGAAAAGTCTGCTGTCAGGTACCTCTCCCAGTACTAAGGAGCAATTATGTCAGTCTAAGACTAAAGTAGACCTGATTCAATTCATGTTCTTCACAATGACTTCACAATGACTTGCCATGCATCTGAAACCTGGGCAAGGATTAAGAATGACAGAAGAAGAATCTGTGCCTTTGCATCATGGTGCTGGAGAATAGTACTGATCATAGTCTGTCAAGAGGACAGATATAACCTGGAGAGAATGAACCAGGCTGCTCCTTGGAGGCAAAATTGGGAAGCTCTGTCTCACATACTATGAGCATGTTGCCAGGAGGGACAAGTCTTGGAGAAGGATGTCACACTTTGAAGGATGGAAGGTCAGCATGGGAAAGGACAACCCTGAATGAGATGGGTCCACACAATGACTATGGTCACGGGCAGGTGAGTCAGAGACAGTGAGATTGGCTCAAGATAGGACATAATTCAGAGCTATTGCTTAAGTAAATAAGTCTATTAGAAGGCAAATAATAATTCCAATAACATGGCTGAATATAGATATCTGAAGATAATAAACCCTCTCCAATGAAATCCGTCATATTTCTATGTATTAGAGCCAGTTATTCTCAATTATTTTCTGTTGTACTTGACTCAACAAAGCTTAATAACAACAATGCTTTCTGGTTAAATTTGTTTTTATCAACAAAATCAGTATTATATTAAAATAATACTTCAAAGCCTTTTAGTATATATCACAAATAATAAACATTATATTTCCTTTTATAAAATGATAATTAGAACCCGTATACTATCCTGAGGAATGCTTGATTTTATTTCTATAGTTCCCTTATTTGAGTAGTTTTCAATTTATAGATTAGCAACAATTCTTCATCAATGTGTATCTATGCACAAATGTTTCTGTGGCAAAGTACACATAACAAATATTCTCCACATTTTTTCAATTGTGTGTGTGTGTGTGTGTGTGTGTGTGTGTGTGTGTGTATTTCCTTCTAGAAGAGAATGGAGGGGCGTTAGGTCTTTTATTCATAGAGTCACTATGATTGAGTTGCCCTTGACTGAAATCAACAACAACAGAAGAGAACGAATATAATCCATAAAACACGATTGCTTTCTGACATATGTCTATTTTTGTTCTGTTGTTTCAGTTAACACTACTGTCTTGCCCACAGTATTTATTTTATTGCTCATTTTGTCATTGCCCTGTCCACTTGTACTGCAGACATTGAGTAAACCTTTTATTGCTAATGCCTCAGGGCATTGACTTTATTGACTAGCATAATTTTAGTCACAGACTGTAATGCCTTCAATTGTTACAAGTACTGTGCCTGTGGCTATAAATCCCCTTTATGTTGCAGATGGCTTTTAAGAGTTAGTTAGATGAATACTCTCAATCAGCATTTTGCTGACATAATACTAGGCATTTCACACCAGAATGTTAAGACAATACAGAGTATCAAGCTTTTGTATTATTGTTGTTGTTGTTGTTGTTATTGTGTGCCCTGGAGGCAGAACTGACCCATAGTTGACCCTCCAGTGGGATTGCAGAGGCAGTTAATTGCATAGGAGATTGTTCATCCTTCTTCCACAGAGCAGCTGGTAGATTCAAACCATGTGCTTTCAGGATTGCAGCACAGTTTCTTACCACTAAGCTACCAGAACTTCCTGCTGTTATTGCTTGTTAAGTGCTGTTGAGTGTACAAGAGCTCAGAACACTGTCTATCCTGTGCCAAGCGTGTTTCCAACATGCCCACCACCCATTACCTCAGTCACTGAGGCAATCCATCTCATCCATGATCTTTCTGTTTTGTGCTGTGTCTCTTCATTCTTCCACCCATGATGCTCCTGTCCAAAGGCTGGTCCCTCCTTGCAACATGCCCAAAGTATGTTTGAAAAAGCCTCAGAATCCTTATCTACAATGAGCAGCCTGGTTTTACCTTCTCTAGGTTGTTCCTATTTCTTCTCCTAGCAGTCTACAATATATTCAATATTCTTCCCGAGCATCACAACTCAAAGGCATCAATTCTCCTTCTATCATTGTCCCTAGTCACTGACCAGCTTGCGGATGCATAGAAAGTAATTGCAAAATTCATAGCTTCAATGAGGAGCACCTTAGCCTCCAGACTAACATCAGTGTTCTTAAGTACTCAGAAGAGGTCCCTGACAGCAGTTTTCCCAATCTAATTTTTCTTGGACCAAGAGGCAGTCATCAGAACAGAGCAAGGAAACACTGCATAGTTCAAAATTGGGAAAGGCGTACGCCAGGGATGTGTCCTGTCTCCATACCTTTCAACTTGTATGCAGAACAGATTATCTGAGAGGCTGGGCTCTATGAGGAGAAGTATGACATCAGGATTGGTGGAAGATCTATTAACAATCTGCATTAGGCAGATGACACAACCCTGCTTGCTGAAACTGAGGAGGACCTGAAATGCTTGCTGCAGAGGGTCAAGGACTGCAGCTTTCAGTATGGATTAAGGCTCAATGTCAAGAAGACAAAGATTCTCATGACTGGAACAATTGGCAGCGTCAGGATGGATGGTGATGAGATTGAGATTGTTAACAACTTTAATCTGCTTGGCTCCATGGTCAACACTCTTGGCACCAGTAGCCAGGAAATAAAAAAACGTGATGGGAAAGTATGCTGTTAGGGACCTCTCTAGGGTACTAAAGAGCAATGGTATCTCTCTGGAGACTAAGGTGTGTCTGATACAGGCTATGGTCTTTGCAATCACCGGTTATGCATCAGAGAGTTAGACAATGACTAAGGCGGATAGAAGGAGAATTGATTGATGCCTTTGAGCTATGGTGCTGGAGAACAGTATTGAATGTACCCTGGACTGCCAAGAAAACAAACAGATTCATCCTGGAGAGGGTTAAACCAGGCTTCTCCTTGGAGGCAAGGATTCTGAGGCTTCGTCTTACATACTTTGGACATCTTGTAAGGAGGGAGAGGTCCTTGGAGAGGACATCATGCTTGGGAGGGTGGAGGGACGGTGCAGAAGGGGAAGACCCTCTATGAGGTGGATTGATTCAGACCCTAGCACAGCGGCTCTGAAAACTGCCCTATCCTGAGCCATATCTCATTAATTTGGACACATCAACCCCCTAGTTACTGTATCAGTCTATCTCTTCCAGATTCTTCCTCTCCTGGGCTGTCCCTCAATCCTTCCAAGTATGATGTCTTTCTCCAAGGATCCGGTCTCTCCTGGCCACGTGCCCAAAGTATGTGAGATTGAGTTTCAAAATCCTAACCTCCAAGGAGAGACTGGTTTCATCCTCTCCATGGCAGACCTATTTGTTTTCTCTGCAGTCTGTGGCATGTTCAAGACTCTTCTCCAACACCATAGCTCAAGCTTCTGTGATCCTTAAGTCATTGTACAGCTCTCTGAAGCATAACAAGCAATTGCAAAAACCATGGCCTGGATTAGGTGCACCTGAGTCTCTGAACTGACATGTTGCTCTTCAGTGCTCTAGAGAGGTCCCTGACAGCAGATTTTCCCAGTGCAATTAATCTTTTGATTTCCTGATTGCTGGTGTTAAGAGTGTTGATTGTGGAGCCAAGCAAGCTGTAATTATTAGCAACCGCAATCTATCATGGTGCTGCCAATTGGCCCAATGGTGAGAATGTTTGTCTTCTTGATGTTGAGCTTCAATCTATATTGAAGACTATAGACTTTGACCTTCTGCAGCAATTGCTTCAGGTCTTCTTCTATTTCAGGGAGCAAGGTTGTGTCATCTGCCTAGTGTAAGTTGTTGATGAGTCTTCCTCCAATCTTGATGCTACATTCCACCTCATAAAGCCCTGCTTCCTGAATGATCTGTTCTGCATATAGATTGAAAAAGCATGGAGATAGGATGCATCCCTGACATACTCCTTTCCTGATTTTGAACCATGCACTGTTTCTCTATTATGTTCTAAGGACTGCTTCCTGGTCCAAACATAGGTTTTGCATAAGCACAATCAAGTGTTCTGGGATTCCCATTTTCCTCAAAGTTAACCACAATCTGTTTACCCACAGAGTAAAATGCCTTTTCATAGTCAATGAAACACAAACAGCTTTCTTCTGGTCCTCTTTACTTTATGCCAAGATCCATCTGACATTGACAATAATGTCTCTGGTGCCACGACCTCTTCAAAAGTTCGCTTCTATTTCTGGTAGTTCTCTGTCCATGTTACAGTCATTGCTGGATAATCTTCAGCAGGATTTTCCTAGTGTGTGATATTAGTGATATTGTTCAATAATTTCCACACTCTGGTTACTTTTTCTTTGGAATGAGAATAAATATGGATCTCTTCCACTCAGTTGGCCAAGAAGTTGTCCTCCAGATTTCTTGGCACAACTTGACAAGCACATCCAGGGCAGCATCTGTTCATTGAATTGGGTGTCATTAATCAAATAGAACGTAATGATCTTCTGATCAAAACCTTACCATATTCTGTACCATCATCATGATCTCTGTCATGTTCAATCCTATTTTTACAGGCAAAGTGAGAATCTATTTCAAAGAGGGTTTTCCTCTTTACTACTGATGCTTTCTCTTTTCCAGCATGACGTGTTTTTCCAAATTTCCAAGTAGTGTCTCTTCCCCCAACACGTCCCAAGTAAGGAGACAAAGTTTTTCCACCTAGACTCTTTAGTGCATGATGGTGTGCTTCTTCCAACACAAAATGTTGTTGTTGTTTTACATTTCATGAGTTAATTCTTTACACAAATTCAAAAACATTGATTCTTATTCCATAATTCTTATTCATTGCCTAAGTTTTAGATGAATAGAAAACATGAGAATACTATGGCTTGGATTAAGCACAGCTTAGTCTTTAAGTTGAAATCTTTTCTCTTTAAAACAAGATACTTCACAACATTTTTTTTTTCATTTTTATAATGGTTGTGCAAATACAACATATTTTTCTTAATGTAACATGCACTTTTATTTCTTAACTTCTGCTACTGTGGGTGTTGTTTGTGGATCTAAGTACTATGAAATAGTTGATAGCTTTCCCCCCATCTCTTATGATATTGTTTATTGGTTCAGTAGTTAGGGGTTTGTTTGTTTGTTTGTGTTTTCCATTTTCTAGCTGTTGAGATGCATTCCATATTCAGAACTGCAACCTTTGATCTTATGCACCAGGTGCTTCAAGTCTTCTTCATTTTCTATAATCAAACACATCTTGCTTTAGCTGCACAATGTAGGTTGTTGATGAGTCTTCCTCCAATTCTGGTCCCATGTTCATCTTCATATAGTCCAGCTTCTGGAATTATTTTCTCAGCATACAAATTAAATAAATAGATATGGAAAAATTATAAAACTCTGACACATGCCTTTCTTAGTTGAAATTCTTCTTGTTTAATGCATTAGTTCTTCATGAACATAATTCAATGTCCTGGAATTTCCATTCTTAATATTATCCATAATATTTTGTGTTTCACATAATCAAATACCTTTGTGTAATCAATAAAATGCAATTAAACATCTTTCTGTTATTCTCTATTTTCAGCCAAGATCTATATGGCATCAACATTAATATCCCTCTTTGTACGGACTCTTCTGAATCCAGCTTCGATTTCTAGAAATTCAGTACCCATTCTGGAAGACACTGTTCCAGCTACTTGTGAGTAATCTTCACTGCTATTCTACTTGCAAATGACATTTATATATTGTTAAATAACTTCTGCGCTGTATGGCATCACTTTTTTTGAAAAGGAAACAAATATGTATCACTATGTTATGTGTGTAGAGCAAATAATGATAATGTAGATGGGATTGTGTGTGTCAGAGATTGTGAAATTGGCATAGGACAGGATAAAATGGGGTTCATATTTGTTGTTCACAGAGTCGCTCACTGTGACTTATACTTAACTCAATTTGCACTTACCAATTAAAATAAAAACACCTCTAGTTCATTCTGTTGTTGTCTTAGCTATTTCAAGTTACTAAACATGACATAATTATATGATTTTATGTATCTTTCCCTCTGTCTTTTGCACTGTAATATCAATAAAGTCACATACTTTGATTTATTCTTAGTTTTTGATTGAATGTGAAAATCAAATGAAATGGATCTGAAATGTCTCATTCAATGAACCTGACTACTTAAAAATAGGGTAGAGTTGATCTTGAGGTTAAGGAGTGAAAATGTAAGAATACAACCTGAAACATTAAGGACCTATAATTGTAAATAATAATATATAATATGGACTTTGAAATTCTGTTTTATTATTCTTTGAATTGAACAGCTTCATTGGTCAGTGTATTTTAAAAAATCACTCTAATTTGTTCTAACAAATCACATTCTACTTTGAGAAATAATATTCTTAACAAAAATATTTGTCTAAAAGTCCTTCTTGAGTAAAATTACTTTTTATAACTAGTTTGAAAATTTTTGCAATATCCTCATCCAAAACACTCTTTACACAGACATAAGAAAGAGAAGAAAGAAACAAAAACCCCATTTGGAAATAGAAAGGTTGAGAAATAATTGGAACATACTAGACTGTAAACATCCTGCACATCCATGGAACTGGTGTTATCCTGGGAGAAATTTCCTTTCTATTTTACTCTTTTAAAAGCCCCTTTGTCCTTTTGCTGTCATCTGAAAAATTGGTGGAATACAAGGGCTATTACTTAGTAATTATCCCCAATGGAATTTCTAAAGTGCGTATCGAGGAAAATCCCTCTTCACAAGGACTCAGATGAAAAATAATTTTACTACTCATATAAATGTAGTACATATATTCTGTTGGCAAGAAAACTAAAAAATATAGTAGGATTGTGTTTCTAAATATTGTCATTATGACAGGGAATGGCAAAGAAAATGCTGATGAAAGACATCAGTCAACACTGGTTTTGACAAAGACTGTGGCAATATAGCAATAGAAACTGACCCTCGAAGAATGCACTATATGACAATAAAAACAGACTGTCAAGGA
>NW_006399887.1:9204917-9206105 GCF_000299155.1 Elephantulus edwardii | reverse complement strand
AGTGTTGATTGTAGAGTCAAGAAAACAGAAGCAGTCGATAATCTCAATGTTTTCATCATCCATCGTGATGCTGCCAATCAGCCCAGTGCTGAGAAACATTGTTTTCTTGATGTTGATCTTCATCTATACTGAAGGCTGCAATCCTAGATCATCTGCAGCAAGTGCTTCAGGTTTTCTCAATTTCAGCAGACAGGGTTGTGTCATCTCCAACAAGGTAAAAAGCAAAGCCACAGACTGGGGAAAAAATATTTGGTAATGACATAAGATAAGAGACTTATATCTAGAATTTATAAAATACTTGAGCACCTCAACAAGATAAACAATCCAATTGGAAAATGGGCACAGGATATGAACAGACACTTCACCGAAAAAGACATTCAAGTGGCAAACAAACACATGAAGAAATGTTCAAAATCCCCAGCTATAAGAGAGATGCAGATCAAAACAACTATGGTATTTCATCTCACCCCAATAAGAATAGCAAAATTGAACAGAGCAGCAAGCAACAAATGCTGATGAGGTTGTGGAGAAACTGGAATCCTTATTCACTGTTGGTGGGAGTCCAACCACTGTGGAAGGTGGTGTGGCGCTTTCTCAAAAAGTTGCAAATAGAGATACCATTTGACCCGGCAATTCCACTACTGGGAATATACCCCAAAGAGACCATGATTGCCACCCAAGGAGATATAGGCACACCCATGTTTATTGCAGCTTTGTTCACAATAACTAGGAGTTGAAAACAACCTAAGTGCCCATCAGAAAACGAATGGATAGAGAAACTCTGGTATATTCCCACAATGGAATACTACGCTGCATTGAAAAAACAAGGAACTCATGCAACATTACTAAAAATGGATGACCCTGGAGGACATAGTGCTGAGTCACACAGGGACAAATGCTTCACGGTGGTACTGTTGTAAAGTGGGACTGACATCGGGATTGGGGGAGACTGAGAAGGATGGGATCATTGACTCTATTGAAACAGATGAGGGAGAAAGCTGTCTGAAAAGGATATGTGATTAGGTATTACTGTCATGACAGGAGTCCAGAACAAAGGCTGCATAGTGGAGTGGACCTGGGGGGAGGGAATGCATAACAATGAAAGAATTTTTCTTTTACTTTCCAAATACAATAGTGTACTGGCGGGGTAGGGGTGGGCAGGGAAAAAAAGGCAACAGTGAATGAATG
>NW_006399887.1:9201211-9204147 GCF_000299155.1 Elephantulus edwardii | reverse complement strand
CATACTACCTTCCATAGTGGTTGCACCATTTTACACTCCCACCAACAATGAATAAAGTTTCAAGTTTTTTCTCAACCTTGCCAGTATTTGCTGTTTGCTCTTCTGTTAAATTTTGCTATTCTTACTGGGGTGAGATAATATCTCATAGTTGTTTTGATTTGCATCTCTCTTACAGCTAAGGATTTTGAATATTCTGTCATGTGTTTGTTTGCCATCTGAATGTCTTCCTTGGTGAAGCGTCTGTTGATATCCTGTGCCCATTTTTTAACTGAGTTGTTAATCTTTATCTTATTTAGGTGCTTGAGTATTTTATAAATTATAGATTTAAGTCCCTTATGAGATATATCACTACCAAATATTTTTTCCCAGCCTGCGACTTTGCTTTTTACCCTGTTGGAGAAGTTTTTGGATGTGCATAGGGATTTTATTCTTAAAATTCATCTATTTTATCCTTTCCTGGTTGTAGCTTTTTCAGGATGCTCAGAAGACTGTTTATGTTGTGGATTAGGGTTTCTAAAATTCCTCCAAGCTTTTCTCTAATGAAGTTTATAGTCCTGGGTTTTAGTCCTACATTCTTGATGCACTTTGAGTTGGTTTTTCTGTAAGCAATGTGGTGTAAATCTTGCTTGAGTTTTCTCCAGATATTTTTCCAATTTTGCCAAAACTATTTATGCAAAAGGCTGTAGTTTCCCCAATTAACTGATTTCATCTCCTTATCAAAAAAAACAGTTGTCCATAGGTAGATGGACTGATTTCTGTATTCTCAATTCTACTCCATTAATCTATGTATCTGTTGTTGTACCAGTACCATGCTGTCTTGACCATCATGGCAGTGTAGTAGGATTTGAAATCAAGAGCGAAATGCCTCCTACCTTGATCCCTTCAGAGAAGTAAGTCTGCATGTAGTCCTGAGTGGCTTGTCCCTGATTTCCTGTTTGGCCTGGCTGATAATTCCAGTCAGCATTTTGGCCTTGGATTGCACTTGTCCCATCTACTAGCTAAGGGTTATTGACGTGGAACTATTTTATGCCTTGCTGCTGCCAGCATTCTTGGTTGTTTTTTTTTTTTTCATCAGGAGAACAACAGAAGGACAAGAAGACCATTAGGTCCTGTCATGGCATATCAAAGCTAGAAATAATTTTCTGGAATTCATTAATTAATTTTCTTCAGCCAGTAGAAAAAGATCTTAATTTTTCTTTGCAGTTTTGCAAATCACTTATGAAGAAAAGAAAATGCCCCTGCAAAGCTTTCCTTTGATTCTGCTCCACCTCTTGAAGAGGAAGCAAGGAAGGATACATTTGGGGGTGGGGTGCACTAGGAACAATATATGGTGGTGGTGTCACCTCAGTTGAGGGAGTATCTTCATTTAAAGATGTCTCTTAGCCCAGAGTCTATTTTAAGCTCTCTAGAAAGGTTTCTGCTGTTGGAGTAGTGTCTTTCTTGGGTAGACTAGGCTTAAGGTCTAACCCAAGTCTGTATTTTGTACATAAAGATATTTGATATTTTAAAAAACATAAATGTCTGAACATCAGGTATTTCACTCCACTTCCCCTGACTTTTGCAAAACAAGTCTAATTAGAAAATGGTGTTATAGGTAAGACTACTCCCCAACGGCCATCTTTCAGAGTCCCTCAAAGTGTAGGGTGTTCATAACACGTTGGGAAAAAAAATCTACTTCTTCTTTAGGGTGTCCTGTTGGAGTCCAAGAGGCACTACAAAGGTGTAACTTCAACTCTAGGATAAGGTTGCTCAATAGTTATCACTAAAGGAGAAAGGAGAGGTTTTCTTTAGTAAAATTACTCAGAACAGTTATCTGTTCAATTTTAACATCTTGAAAAGGGCCCTCAACTGGCTCATTGGGAATTCCCCATCATTAGTCAGCTGAATTCTCTCAAGACTATCCCAGTTTCAGGCTGGCAGGGCTTCTACCCGACCTTCACAGGCCTTCAGGAGGTGGGGGGAGGGGAGTCCAATTGACCAATGAAATGGGGAGTAATCACTATCCTCTCCTCATGAGACTCAGGGTCTAAGTTAGTAAATTTCTGCATTGCTTCCCTTGCCTATTCCTAAGAGCTGTGGGGTTCATTTTTCTTATCTTGTGTTATTTTTAGAAAATTAAAATAATTTATGACTTTACTAAAATATTCCTCATTCTCTGTATGAGTTGCATTTGCACATAATCTGTGGCTGCTCCTTTTAGCTCGAGCTCTTCCTATTAATTGATAGTTCTAGAGTAAGTTTTATTCTGGGGACTGCCTGAGGTCGATTTACTATGTGTGAGTTAGTAGCAGGCAAATTATTGACTTGGTGTCTACCAGTTCTAGTAGTTGTGTGCTTTCTATCAGGAAAAAAACCCAAAACCAAAAACAAAAACCCAGAAGAAAGAGAATAAAACTTTTAAATCATTTTATTAAAAGAATAGTAGTTATATTCTAAAATTCTATGAATTTCTCAGAGTTTTGAGGAAAAATTACCGGTTTGTCTTTATAATCTTTTAAATATCCCATAATAAAGGAAACATGGACTCTCATGGCATTTTCTTAAAACCATAATTGCCTGAATATAAGGTATCTGATGCTATTTGCTGTGTTGAAGGAAAAATAAAACTGCTCATAGTGTGGTAATTTAAGGAGCTATTGATAGGCTAAACTTTTAAATCAATTCCTTAGAATGTTAAATTTCAAGCTGTTGTTGTTGTTGTTATTTGCTACTCATAGCGACCCTGTGTACAACAGCCCTAAACCGTGCTCTATCCTGTGTCAATCTCATTGCCCCTGACAAACCCATCCCGAGTACCCCAGTCACTGAATCAATCCACCTCATAGAGGGTCTTCCGCTCCTGCGCTGTCCCTCCACTCTACCCAGCATGATGTCCTTCTCCAAAGACCTGTCTCTCCTTACAACATGTCCAAAGTATGTCAGGCGAAGCCCCAGAA
>NW_006399887.1:9195508-9199096 GCF_000299155.1 Elephantulus edwardii | reverse complement strand
GGAGAAGCTCAATATCAGCTGTGAAAACTAGACCAGGAGCTGATTGTGGAACAGACCACCAACTACTCATATGCAAGTTCAAACTGAAGCTGAGGAAAATTAAACCGAATCCACAGGAGCCAAAATATGACTTTAATTTCATACCACCTGAATTTCAGAATCATCTCAGGAACAGATTTGAGGTCTTGAACACAAATTTCAAGCTATGAACTTTATAATTTTTTTCATAAATGACTTTACCTGATGCTGAAGGTCATCCTATAACCATTTTGGAAAACAAAGCATTTATGGGAAGATCCGGGACTGAGCCCTAACGTCTTAGTGGCTGTCCTCTCCCGTGGGCCTCTGCCCACCCGTGTCTGTTCCTGGAGGCATCCTTCCACCACAATGAACATGGCACTTCTGTCCAGGAAAGACTACTTTATTTCCTGGCACTTCAGAAAGGCCAACTTACTGGATTTCATAGGTGGTCGATTAACAGGACCTGACTTCTGTGACAAATCCTCCTATATCCTTGTTCCTTACACTTACTCTGGGTACTAAGTTGCGTTTTCTCTATTATCTGCTCTCAAATTCCTAGGTCACATTATTTATGCAGTTGTTAAAAGACTGGTTTGTGTGTTTATCCCTGACATTCCAGAAGACGAAAGGTATACAGACTAGACAGCCTTGTGACTGTCAAACTCAGTCTATTTTAATTTTTTTTACCATTTTAGAGATTTTATTCTTTAGCTTTAGAAATAGCTTCCAATTTATTTAATTATTTGCACTTATTCTAGTACTATATCCATTGCATATGAGCTTATTTCTTGCCCTCTTCATCTTCTAAATTAATAACTTCTTTTTTTAAAAAAAAGAATGGCTTTATTCATTTATCTGTTGCCTCCTTTATCCTACTGAATTTGTCAGAGTTCATGCACCCAAAACTATTGCCACATTATATTTAAGATTTTAAAAAATCATTTAACTTGGAAGTTTGCTCTACTCTGCACTCAGCCTGAAAATTCAGGACCAGTGGAAAGTTCCCTAAAAGAAAAGGGATCAAACAAACAAAAACCTTTCTGAGCTTCTCTCCCTTAAAAATAAAACAAACAAAGGCACATGTAGGCTTCTTCTTTGAGCTTGTTTACTCTTCTTCTCTAATCTTCTCTGCCTATTGCAGTTCTCTGCACCACCAGTAGTGGCTGCTGCTTTAGGAAGGGCCTGGAGTAAGTCTGCAAAGTGCAAAGGTGATTGCTGTTGTTATGTAGTAAGTACTAAAAATAGGATTTTTCTTTCTTTTCCTCTCTCCTTAATACTGGTCTGTGCAAAATTGGGATGAGATCAGACAGTGAACCCAATTAGCTGCTAAAATCTGTACCTCAAATTCATACTTACCAGTTATCAATAGAAAAAAGAAAAAGAAAAAAACAACCACACAAACAATAGAAGCCCATGGACAAACCTCTCTCTTATTACACCACAAATCTGCACCAGGTAGAGGAGAAATCGTAACTAATCACCAACAAACTTTATTTCACCCACATTAACTAATATTATTAACAAAATTAAAGGTTTCCTTACAATCCCACTGTATGCTTCATGTAGGAAATGTGGGAGAACGCAGAAAGAAACAGAGACAGAGCTGATTGCTTAGGCAAGAAAGTAAGAGGATAAGTCTTTCAAACTAAAGAAAACATTTAAGATCATGGCTCTTTGAACCGCAAGATGTTCTAGTTGGACTTGGTGTTTTGCTTGGATGACTTGTATCTCAGTTTTCAGTTCAGAGAACTGGGCACAGATGGAAGGTACAGATTCTTCCATCCCTGCACATACCTCCTATTTCCCAATGAATCTTACCAGGAATTTCCCCATGCCCCAGAATTCACATCCACACGATGGAATCAGACACCCTGATCATTACTAAAGGGAAGAATATTAGGTATCTGCTGCCATCTCAGGGGTGGAGAAACCCCTCCATGAGTCCTAGAGCACCAGTATAATCCCCTGGTAGGTACACTCACCAATGGGACACTTAGAAGGGAACTGATGAAACCATCTCCATATCTCACAGGAGGGTGGCTACCTGATCTCCCATTGAGACTTTGGCAGACTCAGTATCCAACAATCACTCTAAAGGGGAAATAGGGTTCAAAGGGCCAGGCTTTAGAAACATAGAAGCATGAAAGCTCACCAGTTGAGGGGTCCTCAGTGATCAGGAGTCCTCAGAAATTCTATCCCAGATGAGTCCCCAAAATTTCAAGGGTATGATTTTCAAAAGAGGTCCAGGGGCCTCTTCAAGTAAGAACTAAAAAGTTCTGACTTGTATGTATATACAAGAAAGACACCAATACCAGGTGAGAGCAAGAGAAAAAAACTGAGGTTCATTAGATGTTCAAAACAGACTATGAACAGGTCAGGACAGACTGACCTGGTTTTATCTTAAAATAGGGCTTATGTATCTTTTGTTAGCTGGGAGTGGTGCTTACACAGCTGATGGTACATTTCTTCTAATAGACATATGATGATTTCAACCATCTCATTCGTCTTTTCCTTGAGTCTATTGTTTTGCCACATTTCTTGAGAGTCTGTTTTTATTGTCATATAGTGCATTCTTTGAAGGTCAGTTTCTATTGTTATATTGCCACAGACATTGTCAAAACTAGTCCTATTTGATCCCCTTTGTCAGCATTTTCTTTGCCATTCTCAGTCAATAATTACTTACATTATACAAAATTCCCTTGTAGAAAAATGCTTTTTTGGAATATATTTTTATAAATATGCCATTTCATGTTGTATTGAAATATAATTAATCAATATTTTTGTTTTTTAATGAGTAAAACTTTTAATAACATACCATCAAAAGATGAGCCAAGTATAGATTTTAAAAAAGACTAATGGAAAAAAATGCTTTTTTGGAATATATTTTTATAAATATGCCATTTCATGTTGTATAAAAATATAATTAATCAATATTTAAGTTTTTTAATGAGTAAAACTTTTAATAACATACCATCAAAAGATGAGCCAAGTATAGATTTTAAAAAAGACTAATGGAATAAACTAGAGAATCAGAAACCTACCAGCCTACCTACAGTCAAATGATATTTGAGAAGAAAATGAAACACTTGAAATAGGGAAACATCAGCCTTTTTAACAAATAATGTTGACAAAACTGCATATATACGTGTAGACTACAAGGAAACTCTGGTGGCGCGGTGGTCAGGAGTTGTGCTGCTAAGCCAAAGATTTGCAGATCAAATCTACCATCAACGGCTTTGTAAAATTTTCCATAAAAATTCATGAAGCACCATATGAGGAAGAACCAATTGGTAACAAATGAAGACATTCAAACTGCACTGAAGACACTGACAACAAATAAGGGCCCAGGAAAAGATGGGATACCAATTGACATTTTTCAACTAACAGATGTAACCTTGGATGTGCTTACCAGTTTATGCTAGGAAATTTAGAGGATAGCTGATTGGCCAACTGACTGGAAGAGATTCATATTTGTTCCCATTCTGAAGAAATGTGATAGAATGTTGAAATTATTGAACAATGTAGCATTGATTTCACATGCAAGCAAGATTCTACTGAAGATTATCC
>NW_006399887.1:9192779-9195408 GCF_000299155.1 Elephantulus edwardii | reverse complement strand
GTAAATAGTTAAATTTAAAAATTAGAAGGAATGACAATTTAAACAAAAGAGAGATTTAAATAATTAAGATATATGTGCTTCAGTTACTGTAGAGATGCAGGAGAGAAAATTTTATGCATTAGTCTTTCATTTTGATTTATTTTTCTAAATCAAATACACACATATTTCTAAAACAAACTAGTTAGCTTTGTTGTGAGTTGAAAATGATGTTTGCTAGAGATAATAAAACAGAAGACCACAAAGTGAACAGCTTTAAAGAATAAAAATTTATTATTTGGATACATCAGAAAGCTGGACAATGACTAGGGATGATAGAAAGAGAATGGATGCCTTTGAGCTGTGGTGTTGGAGAAGAGTATTGAATATGTCATGGAATGCTAGGAGAACAAACAGGTTTGTTCTGGAGATAGTTAAATCATGCCACTCCTTGGAGGCAAGGATTCTGAAGCTTCGTCTGACATACTTTGGACATGTTGCAATGAGGGACCAGTTCTTGGAAAGGGACGTCATGCTTGGGAGAGTGGAGGGACAGCCCAGAAGAGGAAGACTCTCAATGAGATGGATTAATTCAGTGATTGGAGTAATGCGTATAGGTGTGTCAGAGACAACAAGATTGGCACAGGATATAGCAGGGTTTAGGGCTGTTGTACATAGGGTTGCTATGAGTCTCAGGTGACTAAATAGCACACATAACAAAACAACAACAAGAATACCAGAAAAATGTCTATTGTTGGTTTTTTGACTATACGAAGGCATTTGACTGGGTGAATCATAACAAGTTGTGGCTGACATTGAGAAGAATGAGAGCCCCATTGCATTTGAACATCCCGTGGACAGCCAAGAGAACCAACAGATATATCTTAGAGATGTTACTGCTGGAGTCCTCTCTGGAAGCAAGAATGATGAGGCTTCACCTTACATACTTTGGGCATGTTGCTAGGAGGAGACATTCCTTGGAGAAGGAAATGATGCTGGGAAGGGTGGAGGGTCAGTGAAGGAAAGAAAGACCCTCAAGAAGGTGGGTTGACGTGGTTATTGCTGCAATGGGCTCTTGTGTGTCAGGAAGAATAAGGATACAAGAGGGTTCAGATCTTTTGATCATAGGGTCACTGAATTTTAACCAACTTGACGGGACCTAACAACAACAGCAACAAGGAATAGATATTATTAGAAGATGGATGATCTTTTAATTCTTTGACATTCTAAAAGCTATAAACAATGTTTGATATTTAGAGAAAAACTCCTCCTATTCAATTTATTTACAGGCTCAGATATCCATTGAAGAGTCAGCTGAGTCAATTTCAACTCAAGGGCAATAAAATTCTAGTTTCTTCATATACATGGAAATTCAAGACACTTGTCTTTCTAATTTAGTTTTTAGGTGGTGTACACTGTGAAGTCAATATCAACTCATATGCAAACAGTAATACTGAGGAGAAATTCCCCAAAAGAGTCTCCAAAACTTTGATATTTAAAGAAGCAGATTTCCATATCTTTCTTCAATGAAGCAGCTAATGTATTTGTTACATTAGTTTGGGATGGAATAGGTGAACATTTAACTACCATGTGACCAAGGTTATCTTTAGAATTAAAATATTTCAAATTTATAATTCTTCATGTGAGTTAAGAATATACTCTTAAAAAGACCACAGTATTCTTTTCCATATCTTTCCTTAATTTATTTATCCATGCATTCTTTATTCAACATCGTCATTCATGGAAAATTTTCCATATTCTAGGAATTCTTGGTGCTTAAAATAGAGAAATAAATTAGACGGTGGAAGTTCTTGTCATCCAAATACCTAAATTCATGTAGAAAATATGGAGAGAAAACCTGTTGAGAATATAAGGAAAATCTGACAAAGTATTAAGTAGAATGTATGAAAATAGATTAAAGTAACAGGCCTCCTATTTAAAAACACATTTGGTCAGCAGTATGGGGCTGCAATCTAGGTGTTGAGTATTCTGAAGCAACCTGCCATTACAGAGGTTTTCTCTCTGGTTCTGGTGAGAATTTGGTTCTTGTGAGAATTTACTGGTCATTGGCTGTGAGTTGATTGTATTTGGCCTCCTATTTAAAAATCCATCTTGGCCCATGGGCCATAGGCCCTCAGGCCTGGTTTTAATTGTTTCTTTGTCAGACATTCTTCTAAGTGGTACAGCATTAGTCTGTCCATATGCTGTGCAGAGCTAACTCGGGGTTGCTGTGATGCTAAACACTGTGACACTGATGTGCCAGATGTGACAATGGTCGTGCATTGTAGACAGTGCATGGTGGACCTCCCTGATTAAAACAAGCTAGGAAACAGCAGTGACGTCTACCTCTGAAATTGCTTGCCTCTGAAAACTCTATGAACTTGGAAAAATGATTAAAATTATGCAAGTGCTCAGTTCTTTCGTTCATAGGGTCGTTATGAGTCGTCTCCAACTAGATACCATTTAACAACAACAACAAATATACTGATGTGTCTTGATACATGTTTTAGGTTATAGAATCTCAGAAAGTGATTTCTCCGTCACTGAGTAAGCATTTGACTGAAGATGGACCCACCAGAAAGTTTTCAGAGACATAAATTATAAGGAGAAGATCGTTTACTTTTCTCCCATGAAATAAGTTGTTGTTGTTGTT
>NW_006399887.1:9171565-9189799 GCF_000299155.1 Elephantulus edwardii | reverse complement strand
TTCATACCACCTGAATTTCAGAATCATCTCAGGAACAGGTTTGAGGCCTTGAACACTAATGAGCGAAGACCAGATGAGTTGTGGGAGGATGTCAAAGTCATGAAATAAGTTGTAGATGATAAATTAGAGCTGTCTGTCTTGGGAACTCATTATACACTAGGTAATCAAAGTTTTATCAGCAAGAGTATGCTTGTTTAAAATGATGTCACACACTGATATTTTCAAAGAATTTTGTTCATATTATATTTAAAACCATTATTTGCTTACTGGAATGACAAATTTCAAAGATTTCTGACAGGTTTTCAGAGTCATTTTCCAGTTATTACTTTACAAAACAAGTTAAAATAGGACATAGATAAATTTAACTCTATGGTTGTATTCTTCTCTTATCTTTATTAATTATCCAGCTCTCAGAAGCATAGCAAGTGATCAGAAAGACAATGGCTAAACCCAGATTTACCTTAGTCCCCAAACCGACATCATTGCTCCTTAATAATTTGAAGAGGTCCTTGACTACAAACTTTCCTAGTGCAATAAATCTCCTGATTTCCCAACTGCTGGTATCAGGGGTTTGATCATAGATGCAAGTAAGATGAAATAATTGACAACTTTAATTTTTTCTCCATCTATCATGATGTTGACAATAGGTCCAATGTTAAGAATTTTATTTTGAAAGGTGGACAATGAATAAGAATGACAGAAGAGTTGATGTATTTGAGTAGTGGTACTGAAAAAGAGTACTGCATATTCCATGGACTGCCAAAAGAACAACCTAATGTGTCTTGTAGAAAGTACAGCCAGAATGCTTCTGAGAGGCAAAGATGATAAAGCTTCATCTCACATACTTTGGTCATGTTGCTAGGAGAGGCTCTTCTTTGGAGCGAACATCATTCTTGGAAAGGTGAAGGGTAAACCAAAGAGAGAAAGATCCTCAACCAGATAGATACACAGTTACTGCTTCAATATTTTCTGTAGTATCAGGAAGTGTGAGGAAGTTACAGGATAAAACAAGGTTCATAAAGTTGTTCATTATGTTACTATGGCTTGTACTCAACTTGAAGACACCTAACAACAGCAATGACATATTATTATTATATTAAAGAATTACTTTTCAGATTTTATTTTGTACTAAAATTATTACTAGAGCTTTTAAAAATCAGATATATTGACACTCATATATTGAGGCTCAAGAATGCAAATTCTTTTCAAAATTTCCAGATCATTCTTGGAATACTTTATTCATTCATTTTAATTTTTAAAAATGTCTTGAAATTTATTTTGTTTTTTTAAAATTTACTGGCTTACCTACAATCTTTGTATAAACTGTCCCTCATACAAGATCCCCTCCACTTCCCAACCCACCCACCCTCCACCCATCAAGCCTTATGACTCCATGATCACCACTCAGTCATTCCCACCCCTCAAATCCCCCCTTCTCCTCCTTATATCCTTATGTACATTTTACTAGTTATCTAGTAAATCTGTAATAACAGTCTTATACAGTATTTTTCCTTATAGGACTGAGCTGGTTCACTTAGCATAATACTCTTAAGTCCCTCCCAAGTTAGGTAGTGATTTACAAAATTATTGCTCCTGTGTGCTACATAACATTCCACTGTGTGAATGTACCATTATTTCTTGATCCATTCTATTGTGGTTGGACATTTGGGGTGTTTCCATAATCTTAATATGGTGAATAATGTGGCTATGAACATAACTGTACATGTCTCCATTTGTGTCTCAGTTCTCATTTTCTTGGTGTATATTCCAAGCAGTGGAATAGTTGGGTCATATGGAATTATTATGTTCAGCTTTCTGAGTAAACATATAGTATTCCAAAGTGGCTGTACCTTTTTACAGTCCCACCAACAGTGTATGAGTTCTCATCTCCACATTCTCTCCAATATTTATTATTTGCTGTTCCGTTAAACTTTGCTACTGTTATTGGAGGGAGATGGTATGTCAGTGTGGTTTTGATTTGCATCTCTCTTATTGCTAGTGATTTTAAACAATTCTTCATGTATCTGTTGGTTATCTGAATATCTTCCTCCCTGAAAATTGTTTCCATGACTTTTGCTCATTTTGTAATTATGTTACAAAATTCTTATGTTAAGTTTTCTTATGGAGGCCCTGTACGATTCTGTAAATATTTGATATGCGACCCTTGTTTGAAATGATATTTCAAAATGGTTTTTCCCAGTTGGTAGGTTTTCTTTTCACTCTGCTGGAAAAAGTTTTTGATGCACACAAGTAGTTAATCTTTAGAAGGGCTCGTCATTCAATTTTATCCTTTCCAGATTGTACATTTCTGGCTGTATTTGGCAGTCTCTTTATACCATAAAGATCTCGATCCCAGTTTGTGTCTTATGAAATTTATGGTTTAGGGGTTTAGTTCCAGGTCTCTGATCCACCTTAAGTTGATTTTTGTGTATGGTGTGAGATGTGGATCTTGTTTCAGCTTTCTGCAGGTAGCAGCAGTGCAGTTTTACCAGCACCGTTTATTGAAGAGGTTGTCATTTCCCCATTTGATAGATTTTATTTTCTTGTCAAATATTGATTGACCATTGATAGCTAGGACTATTTCTAGGTTCTCAATTCTGTTCCATTGGCCCATGTTTCTGTCGTTTTACCAGTACTATATACTCTTACCATGCTCAGTACCATGTTTTACTTAATACCCCTGTGTAGGAGCCTTTGTGGTCAGGGAGATTATGCCTCCTGCTTCATTTTAGTTTTTCAGAAGGGCTTTGCTTATTTGAGGTCTCTTTCCTCCTCAAATAAATTTAACAATTTCCCTTTGATTTCCTTGAAAAATGACACCATAGTAACCACTCCAGAAAATGTCATAGAATGAGGGTACACTATGAGAATTATCCATCATTGGATTTTGACTGAAAGTAGAATATTCCAGAAAAATATTTACATGTGTCTTATTAATTTTTTAAGGATATTCAACTATGTGGATCCTCATAGATTATGTATAACATTGAGAATAATGGACATTTCAGAATACTTACTTGTGTTTTTGAAGTTCCAGTACACAAATAAAGAGATAATTTTTCTAATAGAACATGTTTTAAAATAGGGATGGTTTATGTTTGGGTTGTTACTTTAACCATACTCCATTTCAGTTGCTTCAGATGCTCACAAAGTCTGCACAATCATTAAAGAATTCATAAAAATTGATGGATTTCAAATATGGTTTTAAGCAAGAATAATTAATAGCCATAGACTGCCAGAAAAAAAAAGTATTTAAGAAGTAATTAAAGCCAAAAAGCTACATTCAGAGAAAAGGTGTGGAGATTTTGTCTTACATACTTACTTAAAATATGTTAAAGGAATCAAACACAGAAAGACCTCATAATTTGTACAGAGCTAGTGAAAAAAAGAAAGAACCTTTTAATAAGATATATTTGCACAGTGCTACATCAATCTAATGAAGCATTTAGGAAGTCAGTATAGGAAAGGGCTTACTTCTGCTATAAAATGGGCTAATATTGAGTCAAAATCAACTCTGTGACTTCAAACAACAACACTTTTTAGAGTTTCACCTCCTTCTTAGGTTATATTAGCCTAAAATTCTGCTGAAATCTGTTTACCATGGTGCCTCTCCTGTAATTTGAAATATAGTTTCATAACTTCAAGAATAACCACAACATAAAATCCACCAGGAGGCAACAAACTGACAGATGGTTGTGGAACATTGTGTATAATAACATAAATGGTCATATATTTTCCTAGGAAATGTTAAAAAGCTAAACTTTATTGGATAATTTTTAGTTGAGGAAACTGGGGCATCACATAAACAAATTATTCAAGAGCAGAAGTAAATTTGAGAATTCTCTGCGACTTATTTGCGCTTAATAAGTTACTGTATAAGATTTTTGTTCAGTTACATTTGTTGAATTAATAGACAAATAGATAAACCAATATTTCCCCCATGCAACGGCATATTTCATTCACCATAAATTGTTAGATTTGTAAACAAAGTTTAAAAATATTTTAGTAATTTAGGTCCCAAAGAAGAAGGAGTGGGAGCAGAGGGGTGATGTTAGCAGAAGGAAAAATCAGAGAGTTCACACAGTTTGGTGGGTGGAAGGAGGGGGTAAAGGAAACGGGAGAAATCTGTGGGGAATCTGAAAAGGAGGGATAATGGTGGGTATAGTTCAATGGTGAGTTAGAAAACACAATGCATGGGAACAATTGTATGAAACACAGTGTGAATGACGGACACTGTGAAATAGAATGTATTCTAATTTTGAATGCAATTCATTCTAAAAATAAAAAAAAACAACCCCAAACACAAGAGTCATATTACTAAGGTATATTATGCAATATAGAACTCAAAATATTGGGTCGTTTCTAAGTTTTATTTTTTTTTATTTAAACAAAGAAACACTATTTGATTGGTTCATTGTTGCCTGGTTACTTCAGAATTACTTGCTATGCATCAGAGAGCTGGACAATGACTAATGATGACAGGAGAATTGATGTCATTGAGCTGTGATACTGAGGAAGAGTCTTGAACATGAGTAGTGATGCTGATGAAGAGTCCTGAACCATGGACTACCATGAAAACAAATAGCTCTTTATTGGAGAGAGTGAAACCAAGTTTCCCTTTGGAGGCTAGGATTTTGAAGCTCTGTCTCACATACTTTGGACACATGTATGGGAGAGATTGGGCCTTGGAGAAGGATATCATGCTTGGAAAGGTGGAGGGAAAACACATTAGAGGAAGCCAACATATGAGATGGATTGGGGCCAATTGGAGTAGGTGTGTTGGAGTCACTGATACTGGCTCAGAGCTGTTGTATATAGGGATGCTATGAGTCACAGGAGACTTGAGAACACATGACGACAACAACAACAACAATGAGCAAAAGAAGCACAGATGTGAGAACTGTCTTCTGAGATTGTGTGAAGGTTTGCTCAAGAGTATGAAACTGTAGCTCAGTTTGTATGAAGAGGAAAAGACTGTTTCATTATTAATAGGCCCTCACATCTCTCATTATTTTACTCTTACTTTTCCTGTTACTTTCGAAATGATAGCATTGTTCTTTTTGGGTGCCATCAAATCAATTTCTATGTACTGTGGCCCTATAAAGAAAAGGTCTGAACCCAGTCCTGTCCTGCACCATCCTCACACTTCTTCACACACCAAAGACCATTGCAGTAGTCACTGTCAGTCCACCTGTTTGAAGGTCTTCCTCTCCCTTGTAGACCTTACACTCTTCCAATGTCATGTCTTTCTCCAAGGAATAGCACCTTCTAGCAAGATGTCTAAAGTATGGGAGGCAAAGCCTCATCATTCTTTCCTCCAAACAGCACTCCTGCTGCATCATCTCCAAGACATATCTGTCTTTTCTCTTGGCCATCCATGGGATGTTCAGTACTCTTCTTCAACATCACAGCTCAAAGGCATCAATTATTTTTCTGTCACCCTTATTCATTGTCCAGCTCTCAGATGCATAGCTAGTAATTGGAAAGACAATTGCCTGTATTAGATGCACCTTAGTCCTCAAACTGACATCACTACTCCTCAATAATTTAGAAAGGTCCTTAACCGCAGATTTTCTCACTGCAATGTGTCTCCTTATTACCTGACTGCTCATTCCAAGGGTGTTAATAGTGAATCCAAGCAAGATGTACCTTTTGACAGTTTCAATCTCCTCTTGATCCATCATGATACTGCCTATTGTTCCAGTGGTAAGAATCCTTCTTTTCTTGATATTGAGATTCAATCCATACTGAAGGCTCTATTGCTTGATCTTCTGCAACAAGTGTTTCAAGTTCTCTTCACTTTCAGCAAGTAAGGTTGTGTCATCTGCATAATGCAAATTATTGATGAGTCTCCTTCCAATTCTGATTCCACATTCCTTTTCATAGAGTCCAGCTTCTCAGATAATTTTCTCAGCAAATAGATTGAACAGGTGTAGAGATAGAATACAACCCTGAAGCACTCTTCCAATTCCAAACCATGCAGTGCTCCCTGCTCCATTTGCACAACAGCCTCCTGATCCAGCTGTAGGTTCCACATGAGCACTATCAAGTGCTCTGGGATTCCCATTCTTCTCCATGTCAGCTACAGCTTGTCATGATCCACACAGAAAAACAACTTTGCATAGTCAATAAAACACAAATAGACAGTTTTCGGCTAATCCATGTTGGTTCCCATTCCAAAGAAGGGTGGTCCAACTGAATGTGGAAATTATCAAGCACTATCATTGACATCACATGCAAACAAAATACTACAGAAGATCATTCTAAAATGGCTGGAACAGTGCACAGATAGGGAATTGCCAAAAGTTCAAGTGGGATTTAGAAGAGGCCATGGCACCAGGGTTATCATTGCTGATGGCAGATGATAACATTTGTACAAAATAATAGTCTACCAATTTCCTCTCTTCTGAAGCCCACTGAATATCCTATGGATGGCCAATAGAACAAACAAATATGTCTTGGAGAGGGTGCAGCCAAAGTGTTCTTGGGAGGCAAGAATGATGTGGCTTTATTTCATGTATTTTGGGCATGTGGCTGTGAGAGGTTATTCCTTGCAGAGAGACATGATGGTAGGAAAAGTGGAGGGTAGGAGAAGGAGAGGAAGACCCTCAAATAGGTAGATTGACACAGTAAAGCAATAGACTCTTGTGTGTCAGGAAGTGTGAAGATGGCATAGAATAGAACAGGGTTCAGATCTTTTTTCCATAGGTCTACAAGTTGTACTCAAGTTGATGATACCTAACAACAACAATAGCTATAATCTCCTTTGTGAGGCTCTTAAGGCATAAAATAGGTTTCACTCCCATAAATTAAAAAAAAATCTTTTTTAACCTAACTTTGATCTAGTATTCCCATCACTGATTTTGGAAACGGACTTCACTGCATTGGTGATAGAGTCGTCAAGAAACTTAGCTGATGTGCAAAAGGAATCCTGCCAGAAAATCATGTGACATTCCACTTTTGTAAAGATTTGAACCTTGGAAACTCTTTGGTGCAGTTGCACTCTATGTAGAACAGAAGTTTACCTGGTCATGAGCCATCTTAGCAATAGCTGTGGTTCGTCAACCTATTAATACAGTCAGCATGCTAATCCATCGCCCTAAAAGTCTTCCCTTTTGTTTTGTTCTTATTACTATGCGCTTTACTAGACAAGATGTCTTTCCCCACATGTTGTATTTATCCAGACAATATGGCAGAAATAAGTGACTCAAAGCCTTACCCTCTTCATCTTGAAAAACAGTTTGGGTGCATTTCTTCCAAGACATATTTGTTTGTTTTTAAAAAGTTCATTGTGCATCGTTTATTCCCCATTCCTCACTAGAAATGCAATTTAAAAGCATTGATTTGTCTTTGGTCCTCTTTATTAATTGTTTATATATCCCATACATATGAGGTAGTTGAAAATACCACAGCTCTGTCAGGCACCTCTGAGTTTTCAAAGTTATGTCCTTGATATGTATGACTTTAGACAGAGCATTGGCAGCAGTTTTGGTCAATGAAATATGTAATTTAATTTTTTTTACTGGTAATTTCAAGTACATTGTGGATCTGAGCAAAGTGAAATTGTTGACAATTTACATTTTCTCTCCATGTACAATAATATTGTTATTTCGTCCATTTATAAAGGTTTTGTTTCATTCAATAACATATATTGAAGGCTTTATACTGTTTTTCTATAAGTGCTTTAACTCATCTGCAATGTTGTACCAACCTGTAACAGGTTGTTATTG
Organism: Elephantulus edwardii; assembly: GCF_000299155.1. Classification (NCBI taxonomy): domain Eukaryota; kingdom Metazoa; phylum Chordata; class Mammalia; order Macroscelidea; family Macroscelididae; genus Elephantulus; species Elephantulus edwardii. Next base: position 9,182,069 of record NW_006399887.1, on the reverse strand, counting down.
AACCTTCCTCTAATTCTGATGTGATATTCAACTTCATACACTCTAGCTTTTTGGCTTTTTGCTCAGGTATAAAAATTAAGTAGTTATGATGAAGACATAGAATTCCTGCTGCACATCTTATTTGATTTAAATCGTGCGGTGTACCCTTGTTCTGGTCAAATGACTGCTTGTCCTATCTACAGATACTTCATGGGTTCATTTAAATGTTCTGAAATTCCCACTCTTTACAATGTTCCCCATGATTTATTTTTATTTACAAAATTGAATGCCTTTACAAAGTCAATAAAACATCTTTTAGATAATTTTTTCACTGCTAAATAAAAGAATTTAAATAAGGAGCTGTTTGTAAGAAAAATGTAGATAGAGCTTCTGTCACAGAAATCCAAGAGAAGGTTGTTTTGAGTAGAAATTGACTCAATATTAGTGAATTTTTTTAAACTTAATCTAACATTCATCTGACAACAGCAATGGTGTTCCTTGCTATATACCCTGTCGTGAACCTAGCTTGGATTTCTGGAAGTTCCCTGTTGGTGTAACGACTACTATCATCTTTTTAGGTTGCCATCAGTACGCCCTTTCTTGTGTTTTTTTTAACTGACAATATTGTTTTATAATTACCAAATTCTATTTCATTTCACAACTTTGGAATGGGCACAAATATAGATCTTATATTTTTGACTAGGGGGTTAGTTCTCTTCTTAATTTTTAGGCATAGACAAGAAAGATGTGTCTAGTGACACATCTGGTTATTGAAACATCTCAGATGATACTCTGTGAACCCCTGAACTTTTTTCAATGTCATCAGTGCCGCACGGACTTCCTTTTCAGTATCTTTTGTTGAAGATATGATATCTTCTACACAGCTGCACTTATTTCAATTCTTTTTTATACATTTAAGCTGTTAAGTCTTCCCATCTTACTTTGATGTTTCATAGATTGTGAATATTTGCCCATATTGTTGTTTTTAGGTGCTGTTGACCTAAGTATGACACAAAGCCAGCCTAGGAAAAACAGATCTGAACACTGCCATTCTCACACTTACTGACACGCCAAGGCTACTATGGCAGTTACTGTATCAATCCACCTGATTGAGGGTTTTCCCCTCATTTGCTGACCCTCTGCTTTTCTGAACAGTTTCCTTCTCCAAGAAATAGCCCCTCCTACTAACATGCCAAAAGTATGGGAGGTGAAGCTTTATCAAATTGGCCTCTAGAGAGCATGCTGGTTGCACTTTCTACAAGATACATATGTTTGTTCTTCTGGCAGTCCATGTGATATTCAATACTCTTCTTCAAATTACAGCTCCAAGATATCAATTCTTGTGTCATACTTATTCATTGTTTAGCTCTCAGATGCATAGCTAGTGATTGGAATGACAATGGCCTGAATTAGACACCTCAAACTGACTGATTGTTCCTGTTATTGTTAAGTGTCGTCTAGTTGCCTGTGACTCATAGCAATCGAATATACAATAGCCGTAAACCTTGCACTATGCTTTGTCAATCTTATTGTCCTCTGATACACCTACCGCAATAACCCAGTCACTGAATTAATCCATCTTATTGAGTGTCTTCCTCTCTTGCCTTGTTCCTCCACCCTCCCAAACATGATGTCCTCTTCAAGGACTTGTCCCTCCTTGCAACATGTCAGACAAAGCATCAGAATCTTTGCCTCCAAGGAACAGCCTGGTCTCACTTTCTCTAGGATGAACCTGTCCTAGAACCTGGTATATTCAATATTCTTCTCCAGCACCACAAATCAAAGGCATCAATTCTCCTTCTATTATCTCTAGTCATTGTCCAGCTTTCTGAAGCATAGCAAGTAATTGCAAAGACCATGGCCTGAATCAGTCACACCTTAGTCTCCAGACTGGCATTATTGCCTTCTGTACTTTGGAAAGGTCTCTGACAACAGATTTTCCTAACTAAATTTGTCTTTTAATTTCCTGGCTCCTGGTACCTAGAGTATCCATGTGCATACAACGAAATATAGAGAATACCACCATCATTCAAATATATGTACCAACAACCAGAGCAAAAGAGGAGGAAATAGAAGATTTCTACAACCTTTTTATCTTTAAGGACTGCAAGCAAGTGGGTCTCATTTTAATCAATAAATATATCAACCATTTTTTCCAATTGTGTAAGTGCCACAGTACATCTTTAAAAACGTTGAGAAAGAACAGAAATGACTGGCACAGCTTCCGACATATAAGGGTCTTTTTTTCATTATTATCGTTGTGTGTGTGTGTGTGCCATCAAATTGGATCTGACTGGTACAGGCCGACATACCAATTTTTATAAAAATGTCACAGAAACAGGTCACATTTTGTTGTTATATTGTACTTGAGTGAGAAGAGATTCAATAGCAACTCATAATAAACTATTAGTTTTAGGTTGGTTTGCACGAAATATTTTGCAATAAGTTTAATAGAAAAGCAAAACTTAAGACATCAAGCAAAACATTAACAGCAAATAGAAAATAAACAAAAAAGACATTTGTTAATGCCCTTTCCCCAAGAAACCTTTTTTTCTCTTCAAATTAGAGCATTAACAATCACATTGTAGACTATCACATGGGTATGTACAGTGGACTGGGAAAATGTTCGGTGAGAGGAGTACACTTACCTTTTGGAGATAAGAAAAAGTGAATACCTACATCCCTGGTGCCTTTATATGCATCACGTGGGCATGGGTGTGTGGAGAAGGAAACACAAAAACTAGATCTGGAGTGAAAATTCAATCCAATGAATTTGCATCTATATATTAGAGATTAGTGTATCTCTGACCTAGGTTTTTGTTTATCTAGTTTGAAGGATGAGGAAAATACACAAGTAGTGGATGGCATGGATGATTTCTACAAACTTTTTCAATCAAAGATTGATCGAACATACAATCAGGGTGTATTAACAATAATGAGTGACTGGAATGCAAACGTTGGGAACAGAGAAGAAGGATCAGTAGTTGGAAAACATGGACTTGGTGACAGAAAATGAAGCTGGAGATAGAATGATAGAATTTTGCAATGATTGTTGTTGTTGTTAAGTGCTGTCAAGTCATAGGTGACTCATGATGAACGAAAGTCCTCAACACTTGCGTGACTTTCATTCTTTCTCCAGATTCATAGGGTTTCCGGAGGCAAGCTATTTATGCAAGTGGATGCCACTCCTGCTTCCAAGCTTGTTTCAACCGGGGAGCACCACCAAACACTGTCTACCATGGGTAACCATTATTGCATATGACACATCAGTGTCACAGTGTTCAGCTTCACACAGCGACCACAAGTTACCTCTGTATGGCAAGTGGACACACCAGGCTACACAACCTAGAAGACTGTTTGAACAAAAACAATGCAAAACAGGCCTTAGGGCCGTGGATTAGAGTCACTCACTTTTGGGTTGGTAGTATCACTTTCGGTCCACTAGGCCAGCTAAACTCTCTCTGTGTTGTTAAGTGCCAATGAGTCGCAGGCGACTCATAGCGAACCTATGCACGAAAGTCCTCGACACTTGTGTGCGTGTCTTTCATCCTTTCTCCAGGTTCATAGGGTTTCTGGAGGCAAGCTATTTACGGAAGTGGATGCCACTCCTGCTTCCAACTTACTTAATTACCCAGGTAAAACCTGTGTCAGAGTGACTTTTCTATTATTCATAAAGAAGTAATTCCCAAAGAAATGTAAAACTTCCAGAGATATATATGAAAATGTTATAAACTGATTTGCTAATAAGAGTAATAATACCTTAGAGAATGTTACTGAATGATATATTTTAGCTTCTGTAATTATAGAAATTAGTAAGAAAGTTATGCAGGATTGATTATGTAAGTGTCTGATCAAATGAATGTTTTAGCTCCACAGTAATTTACGCATACCTTTCCTTTGAATCAACAGGGCTTCTTTGCTGTTGTTTTTGTATATCATCAATTTAGAATCAACTCATAGCAGATCCTTTAGTGGACTGTCCAGCATCCTCCTGAGGAGCTAGTGAATTCAAACCACCTGGATTGATTTGGCAGTACAGTTCAATACCAGTAAGCCACTGGGCTTCTTGATGCACATGGTTATATTATTGCCATAGCTGATCCTGTTAAATCTCTTCCATGATCCTATTTTTTTTTAAATTCTATGTTAGTAAGCAGGATCTCTGAAAGTGTGGTCTAAAAAGAGCTGCACTGATAGTTACAAGGTAATCTATTTTTAGCACTTTGAACTGTCAGGCTTTACTTTTTGAGAAAAATGGGCAATCTCTTCCCTTGTGCTTTAAAGCTTTTGGAAATTCACTGGAAAGTCAGTTATAAGTCTGCTCTGACTCAGCAGCAATGATCATCTGCTAGCAAAAACAAAGAAGAAGGTCAGTTGTATTTTTTATGCAAATAATTTTGTGGGGCATAACCAATTTTGGATAATTACAGAGAATGAAAATTGTAGAACACTTAATTTTGCTCTAAATGGATCCTGTAACTAGACAAAGAAGCAATTGTTCAAACAGAATGAGGGGACAATGCTTGGTTTAAAATCAGGACAGGTGTTTATCAGGATGGTAGCTTTTTACCATAGCTAGTCATTCTTTGTTCTCATTACATACTTTAATAATCTGGCCTATATGAAGAGGAAAACTTCTTCAGCATTGGAGGAAAAACCATAAATATCCTTTAACATGTACATCCTTGCTTGTTGAAACCAGCCAGGACTTGAAGCACTTACTGATTAATCTTGAAGACTACAACCTTTGTTATGTATCATACCATAACATTAAGAAAACAAAACTCTTCACAACTGCACCAAAAAAGAATTGTTCCATATTCAATCTTTTCTGGAAGTTGCATATGACCAAGAAAGGAGCCCAAACTACAATGAAGGAATTGTTGAAAATACAAGGCATTAAGAATTATTTGAATAACAATCAAAATGTTTACAAAAACATATGTAGTACTGAAGGTATTCAATGGTTTGTGCAAGGATACTGGAAGAATTACCTTGCCAACCACTTGTAAGAGGTCTGTATTTGTGTGCTTTCCAAAAGAAGGCAATGTAACTGAATATGGAAATTGTTCAGTAACATTGTTAAGATCATAAGTAAAACATTGATGGAGTAAAACATAATGTTTAAAAGATTGGAGCTGCATATTAACATGAAATTGTTAAAAATTAAAGGCAAATTCCGGGAAGAATAAAGAAAGAAAGATAATATTGTCTTGCTGGCTTGAAACAGAGAATACCAGAAGATGTTTATCTATGTCTTATTGGCTGTAAAAAAGTATTTGACTGTGTAACTCTTAACAAATCATATTTAACATTGTAAAGAAAGGGAATTAAAGAACACATAATTGTGCTTATCTTGAACCTGTACATACACCAATAACACTTAATTGTCCTTATTTTGAACCTGTACATACATATTTTTTACTGCATGATTTAAAAATCAAGAAAGTAATTTAAAAATTCAAGAAAGTCTTTCTCCATGTTGTTGTTGTTGATTGACATCAAGTAGAGCACAACTCATAACAACTGTATTAACAGAAGGCCTGAAGTTTTTTTATAACAATTGCCATTTATCAAAGTTCATAGACTTTCCAGAGGCATGCTGTTTAGGAAGTGGATGCCACTCCTGCTTCCGATACCTACTCAAAATTTATGCTACGCAAATAGCTTAAGAAACTGTGTGATATAAAGACTAATGTAATATTGAGATTGGAGGAAGACTCATTAAAAATATCTATTACACAAAGACAATATATCATTGCTTGATGAATAGGAGAATATTTGAAATACTGAAGATCAAAGAAACTAGTGGCTTAGCAGTGAGGAGTTTTACTGCTAATTGGAAGGCATGAGGTTTTAATTCATCAACTGCTCCACTGGAAAAAGATGGATAAGCTCTCCCCCTGAATTAACTACCTCTGAAAGGTCTGCCACAAATTGATTCCAAATTGATTGTACATAATAACACCAACTGGAGATCAAAGTCTTCAGTATGGATTAGGTTACCTTGCAATATATAAAATAATTCCCACCATTTTATCAATAAACAGCAGGCTAAGTGGATAAAAAGTTATTAAGAATTCCATTTTATGTGGGTTCATCCTGCATATCTGTATACATTGCTTTTGTTGATAGATGCCATTGAGTCAATTGTGATGCAGGATGACCCTAAAACAACAGACCTGAACCCTGTCCTATCCTCCTCACATTGACATACTCATTGCTGCGGTGACGGTGTCAGTACACCTCTTTGGGGATCTTTCTCTCCAATGCTGACCCTCTAATATCACCAAGCATCATGTTCCTGTCTAAGGAATAGCCTCTCCTAGAAAGAGTATGAGAGACTTTCCACATGAGAAGCTTCACCATCTTTGCCTCCGAGGAGCACTTTTGCTGCACTTTTTCTAAGACATGTTTGTTCATTCTTTAGGCAGTCCTTTGATTATCCATTAAGGAATCAATTCTTCTATTAAAAAGTTTATTCATTGTTGAGCTCTCAGATGAATAGCAAGTGATTGAAAAGACTGCAGCTTATAAAAGACCCACTTTAGTCTTCAGACTGACATCATTGCTCTTCATTATTTTGATATTTCCTGATATTATGACTGCTAGTGCCATAGGTGTTGATAGTGGGATGAAATAATTGATAACTTCAATCCTTTCTCCATCTACCTTGATGTTGTCTCGGCTAGCTGGTGAGAACTTTTCTTGATATTGAGATGTAGTCCATTTTGAGGACTGCATTCTAAAAAATAAGGATGCTACATTAAAGACTATAGATTTCCAGATCTAAATTATGGTATTTTAAATTGCTTCATTTTCATGTGAAAGTTGCTAAATTAATAATGAAGATGAAAGAAAAATAGATAACTTGGAATTGTAGTTTTGATGTAGCATATTAACATGCTTGCTTGTTTTTGTTATTCAAAATACACATCTTTGGGTTGACAACATGATTCCTCAATGTCAATAAAACAAATATTCTTACCACTGGACCAGCAGTCAACATCATGATGGATGAAAAGGACACTGAAACTGTTAATAGCTTCATCTTGCTTGGATCCACAGCTAACAAACTTGGTTCCAGCAGTCAGGAAAAAAAGGAGACACATTGCACTGCGAAAACCTGCAGTTGGGGACCTCTCCAAATTATTGAGGAGTAATGATGTCAGTTTGAGGATTAAGGTCTTATTGAGGCCATAGTCTTTATGACTACTTGCTATGCATTTGAGAGCTGGACAATGAATAAGGATGATAGAAAAAGAATTGATGTCTTTGAGCTGTGGTGTTGGAGAGGAGCACTGAACATCTCATGGACAATCAGGAAAACAAATTAGTACATCTTGGAGATCGTGCAGTTGGAGTGCTCTTTGGATGCAAGAATGATGAGGCTTCACCTCACATTTTTTGAGCTTGCAGCTAGGAGGTGCTATTCCTTGAAGAAGGACATGATACTGAGAAGGGTGGAGGGTCAGCAAAGGAGAGGAAGACCCTCAACTAAGTAGATTGATGCAGTGACTGCTGCAAGGGGCTCTTGTGTATCAGGAAGTATGAGGATGGCACAGGATAGAGCCGGGTTCAGATCTTTTGTTCATAGGTCTCTATGAGTCATGTTCAACTTGACGACACCTAACAACAATAACAAACCACCAGAGGGCCCTGTGAACATACTGCTGCTGTTGCTGTTAGATGTTATTGAGTCAAGTATGACTCACAGCAACCCTATGAACAACACAGATCTTAAACCTGTCCTATCTTAGACATCCTCACAATTTCTGATACTCTTGAGGCCATTGTTGCAGTTACTGTGTCAGTCCCCCTGGTTGAGGGTCTTTTTCTCTTTTGCCATACCTTCACCTTCCCAAGCATGGTGTCCCTCTCCAACGAATAGCCTCTCCTAGCATCACGTCTAAAGCTTTATCATCTTTGACTCCAAGGACTACTCTCACTGCATCTTTGCCAAAACATATTTGTATGCCAGTGCGCTGGTTATTCAGTATTTTTCTCCAGCACCACAGTTCAGAAGTATGAATTCTTCTTCTGTCATCCTTATTAATTGTCTAGCTCTCAATAGCATAGCAAGTGATTGAAAAGACAATGGACTCAATAAGGTGGATCTTACTCCTCAAACTAACATCAATAATTTGGAGAGGCCTCTAGCTACAGATTTTATCAATGAATATGCAGATTTCCAAAATCGCCAAACTAGTATGTCTGGGAAGAATACAGATATGATGAAATTTCACGTCACATACGTTAGATATTTTATCTGGAAACGTCTGTCATTACAAAAGCACAATAAACTCAAAAAATTAGAATCAATAAAAGAAAAGAAGACCATATCATTCAACTCAGTTACTACAATAGTGGGTTTAAGCACAGTTGAAATTGTAGCAATGAGACAAAACTAGGTAGTCTCCTTCTGTTGTTATGAGTAGAAGCCAGTCTGACATCTCACAATGAAAGGGCAGTAATTTATTTACTTCAGTATTATTATGATAGCATTCTTTTCTCAGAGTGTGATATATATGACCCTAACTTTTATCTGGAGAAAACTGGGTAAAGATTAAGAATTTTAAGATTTGTTTAATTAGGTACTTGCATCAGGTGAGGATAACATCGGGCCTTGAATTAAGGAGAGTTTTCTTTACAATGACAAGGAAAGGCTCAGAAAAATTTCATAATATAAAAATTACTATATTTTTCTACCCAAGTAGAATTTAGGTCTTCTGAGCCTATTACTGTTTGTATTTTATGTACAAATCTTACAAGGGAGGTACAACAGCTATACTAAAAGTATTTATTGTTTCCATTTCTTATAACTGCCACTATATAGCTCACAAAATATTTTTTAATGAATTAAAAAGGAAAATTTTAAGGCATATAATACCAGGAAATGACAAAAGAAAATACATAATTACAAGGAGCTTTTTAGTGACTATTGCCATATAGCCTGGGAATAGCCTTGCTCCCTAAAGCCCATTTGAACGATCTAGTTTCTCTCATAATTTCTGCTCCTAACTCTTTTTACTTTGATCCCTATAAAGAAAAGCCTGGAGCAAAGACTACTGTGCTACTGCTTTATTAAATGTGCAATCCCTGGGAATAAGAAAGAGTACATATTATCCAGTTGATATTGTTGAACTAGAAAGATTGCTCAGTCTCTCTGGACTATCCTTTAAGAAACTGTATAAATTGCATTTTGAGAGTATTTGTTTGTGTAGAAAAAGGAAATAGCTTTTTTCTGCTTAGCTCCTGTACATCACTGGTGAAAATGTTGTTCCACTGAGTTTTAGAACCTATACTTTGATGTTGTAAAAAGTATAGGCATAGAGGAAAGTCCTGGGCTTCCCATGACTTAGCATAAATATAAAATCCTTGACAGAGATTTTGAGAGACTAGTTGAATAGATAAGTTTGGATATGATTGAATTTTCACTATAAGATTTCTGTAAAAGCCCATGTATCCTATGCTAACAGAGTGAGGCAAAACAAGACTACGGTTTCCAATTAATGAATTAGAGATGAATAATGCAAAGTAATGACTGTCATGCAGTTGTAAATCCAATTTTATTAGTGAACAATTAAAATAGTGTGCATGGTTTGCTCAGTCACTCACTACCATCCACTTGATTTCAACCCTCAGCAACATTCCATATATTTATTTCCATGGTTATAAATTTTGAGGAGACTGCCCAGCTTTTTCCTACTAGGTTGCTGTAGAGACATATGGCCTTAGGTTATCAACATACCACACTTTAACCAGACTTGACCCAGGGGGGAGGGGTAATAGATTGTTCAATATGAATTTCTGAGACAATATCTTTGATTTTCATACAAGGATACATTGTTGGTGATGATGGTGCTATCAAGTTGATTATGATTCATAGTGACCCTATGATCAACAGATCAGAATCTTGCCCTATCCATCAGTATTGGCAAAATACTCGTCATTGTGTCAGTCCAGTCCATCTTGTAAAAGATCCATTTTATCACTGAGTCTCTACCTTTTCCAGATTAATATTTGTCTCCAGGACAGATTTGTTTGTTCTTTTGGCAGTTAAGAATATATTCAATAGTCTTATTAAACAACATCATCATTAAAAACATTGATTCTTCTTTTATCTTTCTTATATATTTTTTCAGGGTTTTTATGCATATGGAACACTTGAAAATAACATATTTTGGCTAAGGCACACTTTAGTCTTTAAAGGAATACCCTCAGTCTTTAGCATATTTGAGAATGGTCAGATGGCAAATTTTCTGAATATCTTGATTTATTGAATGCTACTACCATGCATCTCCCTGCCCTTCTTCTTCTCCATATCAATATAATTTGTATGCTGAGCAAATTATTTGAGAAGCTGGTCTCTATGGAGAGGAATGTGGTGTCAGAATCAGCAAGAGACTCACCAATAACCTGCGTTATGCAGATGACACAACTTTGTTTGCTGAAAGTGAGGAGGACTTGAAGCATTTCTTGCAGAAAATCAAGGAATGCAGCCTTTGGTAAAGATTGATTCTCA
>NW_006399887.1:9169269-9170627 GCF_000299155.1 Elephantulus edwardii | reverse complement strand
AAAATAAAATAAAATAAAGAAAGAAAAGATTGATTCTCACTATCAAGAAAGCAAAGATTTTTTACCACTGGACTGTAGGCAACATCATGGTGGATGGAGAAGAGATTGAAACTGTTAATAACTTTTCCTTATTTGGATCCACAATTAACACCCTTGGTACCAGCAGTCAGAAAATCAGGAGATGTGTCACACTGGAAAAGTCTGAAGTTAGGGACCTCTCCAAATCATTGAGAAGTAATGATAGCAGTTTGAGGACTAAGGGGCATTTGACTCAGACTATAGTTTTTCTGAACACTTAATATGCGTCTGAGAGCTGGACAATGAGATGACAGAAGATTAATTGATACCTTTGAGCTGTGATGTTGGAGAAGAGCACTAACATCCCATGGATGTCCAAAAGAATAAATATGTCTTAGAGATGGTGCAGCTGGAGTGCTCTTCGGAGGCAAGAATAATGAGGCTTCTCTCATATACTTCAGGCATGTTGTTGGGAGGGGTGATTCCTTCGAGAGTGACCTGGTGCTTTATAGGGTGGAGGGTTGGCAAAGGAAAGGAAGACTCTCAACCAGGTGGATTGATACGGTGACTGCCACAATGAACACTAGTGTGTCAGGAAGTGTGAAGATGGCACAGGATAGGAGAGGGTTTGAATCAACTGTTTTTAGGGTCTCTGTGAGTTGTACTCAACTCAATGGCACCTAACAACTATTGTCATGCATCTTAATTTTGTATATAACTAAAATAAAATTACTGACCACTTCAAACATTTCTTCATATATCATGATGTATGGATCACAACGAACAGTGGCTGACTGAGAAGAATGGAATCCCAGAACATTTGATTGTACTAATATGAAACCTATACTTGGACCAAGAAGCAGTCATCAGAACAGAGCAAGGATATACTACACTGTTCAAAATTAAGAAGGGGGTCCGTCAGGGATGTATTTTGTCTTCATAACTTTTAAATCTGTATGCAGAACAGATCATCTGAGATGCTGGGCTGTACGAGGAGGAATGTGGTATCAGTATTGGTGGAAGAATCATCAACAACCTGTGCTTTGTGGATGGCACAACCCTGCTTGCTGAAACTGAAGAGGACCTGAAGCTCTTGCTGCAGAAGGTCAAGGACTGCAGCCTCCTACATAGATTGAAGCTCAACATCAAGAACACAAAGATTCTCACCACTGGGCTGATTGGCAGCATCAGTATGGATGGTGAAGAGATTGAGATAGTTAACAGTTTTAGTTTACTTGGCTCCAAAGTCAACACTCTTGGTAACAGCAGCCAGGAAATCAAGAGATGAATTGCATTGGGAAAGTCAGCTGTGAGGGACCTCTCAAGAGTACTGAAGAGCA
>NW_006399887.1:9167249-9168879 GCF_000299155.1 Elephantulus edwardii | reverse complement strand
TATGAGTGTGTTTGAGATGGCTAGGTTGGCACAGGATAGAATGGCGTTTAGGGCTTTTTACATAGGGTCGCAATGAGTCACTAGCAACTCAATGGCACATAAAAAAAACAATTGGCTTAGTGGTGAGAAATTGTTTTCTTAATTCTGAGATATAATTCATATGAAGGTGTGGTCTTTGGCAGTCTTCGGTAACTGTTCCAAATATTCTTTAATTTCTGCAAACAAAGTTGTATCAGCTCCATAAAGCTTTTGTTGATGAATTTTCCTCCAATCCTGATGCTATGATTTTCTTTCATATAATTCAGCTTCTCAAATTATTTGCTCAATCTACATATTGAATAGATATTAAGAAAAGATATAATCCTGATTCAAACCTTTCTTGATTTTTAAATGATGCAATATTCCCTGGTTCAATTTTGGCAAATGCTTCTTGATCTGTGTAGAGTAACAAAAATTTTAAGATTTCAATTAATTTAGTTTGGATATATTATCAAGAGGAATTAGTTCCTGGAAAAGAATATCACACTTAATAAGGCAGCCCAAGAAATTCAGCGATTTCAAACTGATCCCATTTCATAACAAACTTTCATTGGAATTCCAGGTGTGTAAATCTTTATAGGAAGTTGACTTTCCATCCTCTTTCTCCTGTAGAATGGCTGGTGAATCGAACCATTGAAATTTCAGTAACCGGCATAAAACATAATACACTTTCCCCAAATCTTGGTAAAGTAGGTCATCTAAAAAGATTGTTGATAAACAGATGGAAACATACAAGCGATTTCAATAAAGTACTCAAACATAAAGATGCCACCCAGGATAGCACGGGATCCGGCAAATTTTTGTGTTGTACATAAAGTCATTTTCAGTTGTTTTCTTGTGTGCTGTGTTTGTTTCTAATTGCATAAAAGCTCCCCATCTTGAGTTTAGGAGGCTCTAACTCCAAATCCCATGTACCCATATTCCACACTTTAGGAAAGGCTTTTTTGTCTGAGACAGTACTGAGGAAATATCCTTGTCCTGAAGCTTCTGCTCCAGGAATATTCACTTGTAATCTAACATTTCTCTGATATTCTTTATACCAGCATACCAGACTCCTGCCCTGTGTGAAGGCCACAGCTTCCTGATGTTAGTTTGGGTTGAATGTCTTATCTTGCGTTGGATGCCTGACTGTCAACAAAGTCTATGGAATTCTGGGAGGATAGTTGTTACATGATATGGGAAGGCAAAGGTAGTTCCTATAACATACATTTCTTAACTTTTCTATGTAAAATAAATAAATAATAACAAAAGTTACTTATGAATCTCTGATATAAGAGTCTCCAGGTTGTGATCCTATTGCCAAAACAAAGATGATATTTATATCAGATGACACTAAGTTAAAGTAAAAGATAAAAGAAACAGATTGAATGACAGGAAACAGGGCGCACAACAGAAGTGGGACAGCACGGCAAAAAGTGGGACTGTGAAGCTTCTACAGGTATTTGAGGGGAGGGAAACCCTACTGTCTAGACCCCTTAAATCAAGCAACACGGAGGTAATGAGCACCTCAATACAGGTGAAAAGCCTCTTCCAGAAGGGAAAAACAGGCATACTTGGCCAATCATGTTGTTGTTGTTGTTGTTATGTGCCA
>NW_006399887.1:9161416-9164682 GCF_000299155.1 Elephantulus edwardii | reverse complement strand
AGAGACACCATTGCTCTTCAGCACTTTGGAGAGTTCCCTAACAGCAGACTTTCCCATTGCAATGCGCCTTTTAATTTCCTAGCTGCTGGTGACAAGACTGTTGACTATGGACTTGAACATATATGGATGAAAATATAACAGATGGGGAAAAAAAGGAAGAATAGAAAAGGAGGTACAAGTAATTAAATAATCATCACAAGACAGAGAGGGTACAACCAATACAGTACTGGAAATAACAGAAAAAGCAGGAAAATGCAATCCAGAATATTAAGACCAAGATGGAAGAATTATCCAACACTATGGTAAGATGAAAAAGTAGAACTGAAGAGATGGAAGAGAGAGTCAGTGAACTTGAAGACAAGAGCCTCACTAGAAGCACACTTGAAGAAAAATCAGAGATGAGACATAAAGAAAAAATGAAGAAAACATTAGAATTATGTGGGATGACATCAAACAGAATAACATATGTATGATTAGAATACGGGGGTGACAGGGAAATCACTAAGAACACTGTGGAAGAAGTACTAGAAGAAAACTTCCCATGGAAAGAAGAATGGGAAAATCCACGCTCACGAAGCACAGAGAACACCTAATAGACTATACCCCAAAAATGAAAGCATCAAGACATATCATATTGAAATTCTCCAAATTAAAAGATAAGGATAGAAGTCTAAAAACAATACGAGAAAAACAAAGAGTTAACCTATAAAGGGAAACTACTAGAATAAGTTCTGGTTTTTTAGCAGAAACCATGCTAGTTAGAAGGCAATGTGATGCTATATACAGAAAGTTTAAAGATAATACTTGTGAGCCAAGGATTCTACACCAGGAAAACTATCAAATTTGAAGGGGAAATTAGAGTCTTTGCAGAAAAGAAGGATATTAAGGCATTTGTGAAAACAAGACCAAAACTACAAGAAATTTTAAGTGAACTTGTACCCACAGAAACACCAAAGGAAAGTGAATGGACCATATTAGCCGGAAAGAACAGAAAAAGAAACACGGCAAAATGGCAAAAGTAAAACTTGGTCAGACAATAGTCACACTTATTGTGAATGGATTAAATGCATCAATTAAGAAAAAAAGAATAGTAGAATCAATAAACAAATTGATATGTTGTCCACGAGAGACACGTCTAAAAAAAAGGAAGAGAAATACAAACTCCAAATCAAAGGCTGGAAAAAAATATAACAACTAAATGGCAAACTCAAAGAAACAGGAATGGCAATACTAGTCTCTGATAAAATAGATTTTATGATGAAAACCACCATCAAAGATAAGGAAGTACATTACATACTGATTCAAGGCACAATAGATCAAGAAGACATAACCTTGGTCAACATCTATGCACCAAATGATATATCTGCAAAATATAGAAAATAACTATTAACTGAGTTGAAAAAAGAAATACACAGAACCACAATAGTGATAGGAGATTTCAACATACAACTATCACCAAAGGATAGGTCAACTCAAAAAAATCTCAACAAAGATGCTGAAGATCTAAACTATACAGTCAGCAAACTTGAACATCTGGATGTATTAAGAGGACTGCACCCAACTAAAACTCATTTCACTTTCTTCTCAAGTGCACACAGTACATTCTCCAGAAGTGATCACATATTAGATCACGGAACAAGCCTGAATAAATTAAAAAAAAAACCAAAACAAACAAAGAAACGCAAACAATACAATAATACAAAGTGTTTTCTCAATGCACAAATGCCATAAAATTAGAAATTAACCACAAAAGAGTAAACTTGCAAAACCACCCATGGAGAGACTAAATAACTCTGTTAGAACATGATTGCATGATAAAGAAATGTTGTATGCCATCAAGTCACCTGTGACTCATAGCGACCCTTTTTACAACAACCCTAAAGCCTGCTCTATCTTGTACCAAACTTAGTGTTTCTGACACACCTACCTCTATTACCCCAGTGACTGAATCAATCCATTTCATCAAAAGTCTTCCTCTCCTGTGCTGTCGCTCCACCCTCCCAAGCATGATGTCCTCCTCCAAGGACTGTTCTCTCCTTTCAATATATCCAAAGTATATCAGATGGAGCTTCAGAATCCTTGCCTCCAAGGAGCAGCCTGGCTTCCCCCTCTCAAGGACAAACCTATCCTTTCTCTTAGCAGTCAATACTCTCCAACACCGCAGCTGAAAGGCATCAATTCTCCTTCTATCATCCCTGGTCATTGGCCAGCTCTCTTATGCATAGCAAGTGATTGCAAATACTGTGGCCTTTATCAAGTGCACCTTAGTCTCCAGAAAGACATCATTGTTCTTTGGTAATTTAGAGAAGCCTCTAACAGCAGGCTTTCACAGTGCAATCCATCTTTTCATTTCACGACTGCTTGTGTCAAGTGTTGATTGTGGAGTCAAGCATACTAAATTGATCCTCAATTCATACTGAATGCTACAGTCCCTGATCATCCACAGCAAGTGATTCAGATCCTCCTCAATTTTAGCAAACAGGGTTGTGTCATCTGCATAACACAGATTGTTGATGGGTCTTCCTCCAATACTGATGGCACATTTCTCCTCATAGAGCCCAGCCTCCCAAATAATCTGTTCTGCATATCCACTCAAAAAGTATGGAGACAGAAGACATCCCTGGCCTACACTCTTTCAAATTTTGAACCTTGCATTATTTCCTTTCTTTGTACTGATGACTGCCTCCTTGTTCAAATACAGGTTTCACATAACACGATCAAGTGTTCTGGGATTTCCATTCTTCTCAGAGTCAGCTAGAGTTTGTTGTAATCCATACAGTAGAACACATTTGCATAATCAATGAAATACAGATAGACGTTCCACTGGTACTACTCTGCTTTCAGACAAGATCCATCTAACATTAGCTACAGTATGTCTAGTACCATGACCCCTTCCAAACTCAGCCTGCACTTCTGGTAGTTCTTTGTTTACATGCTATTCTGGTCATTTTTTGATCATATTCAGCAGATTCTTACTTGCTTGGGATATTAAAGATATTGTTTGACAATTTCTACTCTCTGTGGGAACAAACATATATTTCTTTCAGTCACTTGGCCAAGTGGTTGTCCTCCTGATTTCTTGGCATAATTTGGTGAGCACATCTAGGGCAGCATCTGTTAGTTGAAATATGTCAATTGCTATACCATCAATTCCTGGGGCCTTATTTTTTGCCAATTCTTTCACAGCAGTTTGAACTTTTTCATCATCATAGGCACTTGCTTATATGTTGTTTCATGAAATTATTATGTGTCTGTCAATTCTTTTG
>NW_006399887.1:9155803-9156726 GCF_000299155.1 Elephantulus edwardii | reverse complement strand
ACTCAGTGTAATGTCCTTAAGGGTCACCCATTTTGTATAATATTTCATGAGTTCTTTGTTTTTCAATGCAGCATAGTATTCCATTGTGTGAATATACCAGCACTTCTCTATCCGTTCGTTTGTTGATGGACACTTAGGTTATTTCCAACTCTTTGCTAATATGGGCAAAGCCGCAATAAACATGGGTGTGTATGTATCTGCTTGGGTGGTGGTTATGGTTCCTTTTGGGTCTGTTCCCAGTAGTGGAATTGCTGGGTCAAATGGTATTTCTATTTCCAACTTTTTGCGAAAGCACGATACAGCCTTCAATAGTGGTTGCACCATTATGTGCTTCCACCAACAGTTAATAAGGGTTCCAGTTTCTCCACAACCAGCATTTGCTGTTTGTTGCTCTATTGAATTTTGCTATTCTTTCTTGGATAAGATGATATTACACAGTTGTTTTGAGTGCAACCATTCTGGAAGGCAGTTTGGCACTTCCTCAAAAAGCTGAACATAGAAATTCCATATGACTCAGCTATTCCACAACTTGGAATATACCATGAGACAGTAAGAATTCACACACCAACCGAGATTTGTATGCCAATTTTCATAGCAGCTTTATTCAGCTATGGCAAGAATATGAAAACAGACCAAGTGTCCAACCACAAATAAATGAACTGTGAAGTTATGGTACACTCATATAAAGGAATACTATGTAGCATGCAAGAGCAATGATTTTTGTAAATTATTACCTAACTTGGGAGGGACTGGAGAACATTATGCTGAGTGAACTCAGTCCTACAAGGATAATTATTGTATAAAACCATTATTATAGAATGACTATATGGATCCAAAAAGAGTGGGAGATGTTGGATGCAGAAGGATGAGGATATGCAGGGGGATGAGAGGTTAATCAATGGGTTATACAATCTGATCGAGAG
>NW_006399887.1:9153820-9155303 GCF_000299155.1 Elephantulus edwardii | reverse complement strand
AGTAGATTTTCCCAGTGCAACTTGGTTTTATAATGTCTGGACTATTGTTGCCGTGTGTGTTGATTTTGGGATCCAAGTAAAAGAAAATCTTTGACAGATTTAAGAAAACAAAATCCTCACAACTAGATCCATTAAAAAAGTATCATAATAAACAGAGAAAAAAACCTTAGAATTTCTAAGAACTTCATTTTACTTAAATCCAGAAGGAACACTCATGGGAGAAATTGATAAAATTTAAAGATATATTTTAACAGGAATATTTATGGCTAAAGGATTTCTTTAATTTGCTAAAGAACAATGCTGTGACTTTTAGTCACATTATACCTCACCTAAGTCATTATATTTTCTAATGTTGCCTATACATGTGAAAATCGGATAATAAACAAGGAAACTGAAGAGATATTGATGACTTTGCATTGTGCTGACGCTAGAACATATTTAATATACAGTGGATTCTCAGAAGAACAAGTTTTACCAAATATTACAGCTTCTCAAACACATGGCCTCATGAAGAATTCTAAATGTACTCATTCAGAAATAATGCATATCATATTTGTGGGTTTGTTTTTACATTGATCAAAGAGACTCAGGTTCATTTTTTTCTTTAGAAGGACAAGAAGTATTCACATGTAGTATGAAAATATTAGTAAAGTGTTGAAATATCAGTCACACTAATTTGTTATCTGCTAGTAATTAGACTAAATTGGACTCTAACCGAGATCGTTCTCCCATTGTTGTGTTCTTAACTGCGGAGTTGTTCTATCAATCTAAAGTATAAATTAATTTTACTCTGAATATTAAACCTCAAGATACTTAGAGGAAGAATTTAAAGAAAGGATCAATTATAAAACCTATACATTTCAAAAACTGATTTGAGATTCTTGTGTACATGTATACTCAGTTATCTGTATTTGGTAACAGTTGAGGAAGCATAGAAAATCTGAGATAAATTTAAGAAAAATCAATAATAATCCCAAAGCGGATTTTGTTCTAGGTTCATTTTGACAAAACTCAGCTGCCTAGTTTTTTTGTGTTTTGTTTTGTTTTTAAATAATTCTTTTTCTAGAGTGAGACAACATGCTCATGCTAACTATGTTATTAAAAATGCATTCTGTGTCTCACACAAAAACCTCTGAATATTGGATTCAGATAAGCAATCAATCTGGATACTTGGCATTCTGTCACATTGAAAAGAGAATCTCCTGAGAGGTCTGCCAACAAAAGAGTACTTCTCTGTCAGGATAGAAAAGTTAATTAATGATTGATTGACCTGCTAAAACGCTAGTTGAGATACACAGCTCACCCTTACTGCTTAGTCACTTGAGAATTTCCATTTCACTTTCCTATTAAATGGATGTATTAATATTCTGACTGCTTATTTTACTGTTGGTATAACCATGAGTAGAGTTACTATATTAGTCTTACTGAGCAATTAATATTCTTTTCTATGATATCCTTATTTTTATAAAGGGATATGTCATAG
>NW_006399887.1:9151400-9153001 GCF_000299155.1 Elephantulus edwardii | reverse complement strand
AGAGCCCAGCCTCCCGGATAATCTGTTCTGCATATAGGTTGAAAAGGTATGGAGATAGGATGCATCCCTGGCGTACACCCTTCCCAATTTTGAACCATACGGTGTTCCCTTGCTCTGTTCTGACGACTGCCTCCTGGTCCAAGTGTAAGTTTCGCATCAGAACGATCAAATGTTCTGGGCTTGAAAATTATTTTAAAGTTACTTTTGCGCTGTTGTTGCTGTTGTCATGTGCCGCCGAGTCGCCTGCGACTCATAGCGACCCTATGTACTACAGCCGTAAACTCCACTCTGTCCTGTGCCAATCGCACTGTCTCTGACACTCCCATCCCAATTACCGCAGTCACTGAATGAATCCACCTCACAGAGGGCCTTTCTCTCCTGCGCCGTCCCTCCACCCTCCCAAGCATGATGTCCTTCTCCAAGGACAGGTCTCTCCTCACAACATGCCCAACGTATGTTAGGCGGAGCCTCAGAATACTTGCCTCCAAGGAGTCACCCAGTTTTGCGCTAGAGTTTGTTTTTAAGTGAGTATTTAAAAATTTGTTGATTTTGTTGTTCAAATTAGAAATGTTTAAAGCCTACTGGCATGTTAGGTTTTTATATAATTATAAAAACAAACAAACACACATCTACAGCAAACCTAGAAACAAATCCTCAGCCTTCTGACTAATGGTGACTCTCTACCAGGTTTTGGAAGCTTTAAGTCTGAAGGAGAAACTGAGTCATCTTTTTACCACAGAGAAGCTCAAGAATTTAATTTGAACCACTGACCTTTTAGTTTACAGACCAACACTTAATCTACTATTCCACTGAGACTACTTCAACCCATAATTATAACTATTTCAATTAATATAGTAGTATTTTATTGCAATAAACCCTCTAATTGTTAGGATTAATGAAAGGATTTTTAAGTCTCAAACTCCCTTTTCTGTGGAATTGTGGATCCCACTAATGGTGACCTGTGTTATGCAGATGACAAAATATTGTTTGCTGAAACTGAGGAAAACATGAAGCATTTGCTAAAAAAGTAGTTTTCAGTTTGAAATCAGCTATGAGATATCATGTTACCTCAATAAGAATAGCAAAATTTGATAGAACAGCAAACAACAAATTCTGGCAATGTTGTGGAGAATCTGGAACTCTTATTCACTGCTGGTGGGAGTGTAAAATGGTGCAACCACTATGGAACACTGTATGGTGCCTTTCTCAAAAAGTTGGAAATATAAATACCATTTGATCCAGCAATCCCACTACTGGGAATATACCCAAAATAATCCATAACTGCCACCCAAGCAGATATATGTATACCCATGTTTATCGCGGCTTTGTTCACAATAACAAAGAATTGGAAACAACCTAAGTGCCTATCAACAAACGAATAGCTAGAGAAGGTCTGGTATATTCACATGATAGAATACTGCACTGCATTGAAAAACAAGGAACTCATGAAATATTATACAAAATGGGTGAACCTGGAGGACATTATGCTGAGTGAAATATCTCAGACACAAAAGGACAAGTACTACATAGTGCCACTGTTGTAAAACAGGACTGACATCAGAATTGGGGGCAGGGACCTATGAAAAGAGGGGATAAGTAAT
>NW_006399887.1:9140430-9150587 GCF_000299155.1 Elephantulus edwardii | reverse complement strand
CAGAGCTCTCCCCTTTCCCACCATTTTACTAACCACATTTTTGGACTTTTTTGTCTGAGTTATTTTATCTGAATGTAAATAAAAACTTCTTCCAGAGGGGAAAAAAAAAGAAGATCAAAGACTTTCAATATGGATTGAAGCTGAATGTCAAGAAAACAAAGATTCTCACCACTGAGCAAATTGGCAACTTCAAGATAGAGAAGAGATTGAGATTGTTAACAGCTTCAGCTTTTTGTTTCCACAATTAACACTCTTGATACTAGCAGTCACGAAATCAAAAGACAAATTGCATTGGAAAATTCAGCTGTCAGGGACATCTCTAGATTAATGAAGAGTAACGAAATAATGATGTCAGTCTGGAGAATAAGATCCACCTGATACAGCCCATGTTGTTGTTTTGTACTATCAAGTTGGATCTGACCCGTAGCTAATGGAAGGTTTTTAGAGGCAGTTAATCACATGAGAGGAAATTGTTTATCCTTCTCCCTCTGAGAAACCGGTAAATTCGAACCATGTGTCTTCAGGATTGTAGTGCAGATTCTTGCCTTTAGGTCATCAGTGCTCCCTTATGCAGGTCAAAATCTTCTCAATCATTTGCTATGCGTCAGAGAACTGAAGAATGACTAAGGATGATAGAAGAAGAACCGATGCCTTTGAGTTGTGGTGCTAGAGAAGAATGTTGAACATACCATCGACTGCCAGGAGAACAAACTGGTCTGTTCTGGAGAGGGTGAAACTAAGCTGTTACTTGGAGCAAAGTATTTGAAGCTCCGTCTCACATACTTGGGGCATGTGGAAAACAGGAGAAAAGAGTCTTTGGAGAGGGATATCATACTTGGAAGAATGGAGGTACAGTGCACAGAGGAAGACCCAGGATGAGATAGATTGATTCAGTGACTGGAGAAATGAGATTAGGTCTGCTGGAGATGATGAGATTGATTAAGAGCAAGGTGGGATCCAGAGCGATTGTATATTGGGTCACTGTAAGTCACAGGTGACTCTACAGCACATAACAACAACAGTGATGATGACCCTTCATTGGATTTTTAAGGCTGTGGATCATGGAACTAGACTGTACCACTTTTTACCCAAAACAGTTGATGGCTTCAACCTGGTACCTTTTCAGTTAGCAGTGCAACACATAACGCATGACAACACTGTTGTTTGTATTACCTTCCTTCGAGGTGAAAACATTTCTTAAATGCCTTATGAACAACGAATTTGATCCCTGTTCTATCTTGTGCCATCCTTACCATCTCTGGCACACTTAAGCCCATAGCTGCATTAGAGCTTCTTATAGGGCTATACTCTTCTACATATTACTAGTCACAGGGATACAAACACAAATGAATAGTAAGCACTTACTCTAATTAGCATGCAGAAATCAGTGACATGTTAAGTAACAACTCCTGAATGAAGATAAAATGTCACAACAGAAGGGCAACTTTAGACATTATCTCTCCACCTTCAGTGTCAGAAAATACATTAGTGATTTACCAAAAGCCATTTGGGGAAGCATTAAACAGTGCTTGAAGTCTTTTTTTAAAAGCTGTGCACCTGACAGGCTAAGGTTTCTGGGATTAGTCACACAGATTAGCTTTTCAATTAACACCACTTTTTTAGTATTAGACTTCTTCTTCCAATGAAGATTAATTCATATTAGTTTCTTAAATTTATGTAACTATACAGCCAAAGTCATTCTTTTGGCTGATTAACACCAGTTACAAACAAAATCGGAATATACAGAAAAATTTTAAAATAAATGAAGATCACTGTTAAAATGTTACATTTCTACAGTAATTATTCTTTATGTTTACAGGCCAAAAATTTACCCTTAGTTTTAAATTATATATCAATGAGCATTAATACTTGATAACATTCTAAGTACATTTTTCCAAAAAGCCTTAATTAGTAGCATCTAAAAAACCCCCAAAACCCACAGATTCTTAATAACAGATTTTGAAGAATTTTTTACTTACTTTAAAAATCTATTTAGTACATTTAAATCATTAAATTCCATTTCCTTTCTGGTAACCAGAATAATTTAAAAGTTAGAATACATATGTTGGGTTTTTTTTTTCCACTAAAAGAACATAAAAGCTTTCAGTGTCCAGAAAAACTTTCATCTAGAATGTGCTTTTGACTTTACCGTCTGGTGGTGGTTGTTGTGAGTCACTTGTGACTCATAGCAACTCTATGTACAACAGCTCTGAAGCCTACCCTCTCCTGAGCTAGTCTCACTGACTCCAACACACCTAACCCCATTTCCCCATTTACTATGTCAATCCATTTCATTCGGGGTCTTCCTCTTCTGTGCTGTCCCTCCACATTTCTAAGCATGATGTCATTCTCCAAGGACATATGCCCAAAATATATGAGACAGAACTTCAAAATCCTAGCCTCCAAGGAGAAACTTGGTTTTGCCATCTCCAAAACAGACCTGTTTGTTCACTTGGTGGTCCATGGTACGTTTAATACTCTTGTCCATGACTACAACTCAAAGGTGTCAATTCTTCTGTCATCCTTATTCACATGTTTAACAAAATAAAATCCATTATAGAAAAAGGACAGACAATATTCTTCACATATATGATCTCTAAAATATAAGAAGCAGAATGGAAAATAATATGGAAAAACAATTGATGATGCATCATGAAAAAAAATTCTAGCCATGGTTCTGATATTTTATGCCTCTTTGAAACAGGATAATTAACTGACTTTGTGAGCCTCGACTGTCTGATACAAAATGAAGAGAACCTTTGTTGTGTCTCTCATCACTTTACAAAGAGCAAACAATATAACATGTGAAAAATAACCTTTAAAAATTTGATATGAGTATTGCTATTAATTCAAATTATGTGAAATACCTGAATTTAAAACAATTTCCTCATTCCCATGAGTTTATGTAGGTTTCAAGTTAATGAACAATATTGCCTTATTTCTTTTGTGATTAACTTCTAGAGGAGTTTCTTCACTCATTTCCTCACCTTCACCTACAAGAAAATCATGTGGTGCTGTGCATTATGTATAGCAATGTTACCAGAATGTTCAGCGGTTTGAGTCTCCCACTATTTCATCGGAGATAGATAAGGCAATTTCTCACATAAAAATGCCCCAAAAAAGACTTAGTAAACTCAATGGAGGGTCATTATGAGTCACAATCTGCATGACCAGCGGTGTGCTACCTTTTAACAGGCTATCAATTTGTTCTGTATGTGAATATTTCTTCAGGAAATACATTAAATTAAATTATCAAATATAATCAGATACCAAATAAATACTTTTTGGCACCAGCAGTCAGAAAATCAAAAGACAAATTACATTGGAAAAATTTGCTTTTGGGAACTTCTCCAGAATGCTAAGAGCAAGGAAGTCAGTCTAAAGACTAAGATATGCCTGATCTGTGCCATGGTCTTTGCAATTACTTGTGATGCATCATAGAGCTAGAACAAGGATGACAGAGGAAGAATGAATGCCTTTGAGGTGTGATACTGGAGAAGAGTATTGAACACAGCATGGACTGCTAAGAGAACAAACCGGTTCAACCTAGAGAGGGTGAAACCAAGCTTCTCCTTGGAGGCAAGGATTTTGAAGCTCCGTCTGACTTATTTTGGGCAGGTAGAAAGGAGAAGTCAGTCTTTGGAGAAGTATATCGTGTTAGGGAGGGTGGAGAGATATCTTAGGAGAGGAAGACCCAGATGAGATGGATTGACACAGTAATGGGGATAATGAGGGGAAGTGTGTCAGAGACAATGAGATTGGCTCAGGATAGAGCAAAGTTACGAGCTGTTGTGGGTAGGGTCTCTATGAGTTGTAGCCATCTTGACAGCACATAAAAACAAAAATATAGCCCCTGGTGATAAAGATATTACTGGGGTTTTTAGTGTATGGATTTTTTTTAAAAAAATTGATGTTTATAATTTGTCTTTTCAAATTAGAACCTAAGAAAAATACAATAGCAGAGATATTCTAGTATTTTTGTTTGTTTGCTTGTTTGTTTAGTATTTTTACAACGTCTATGGAATTGATGGAATACCAACTGACATATTCCAGCAAACAGATGCTCTCCTGGATGTGCTCACCAAGTTGTGCCAAGAAATCTGAAGGACAGCTACCTGGGAAACTTAATGGAAAAGATCTATATTTGTTCCAATTCCAAAAAAAAAAGGAGAAGAAAACTGTGTGGAAATTATAAAATAATTATCAGTTATATCACATGCATGCAAAATCATGCTGAAGTTTATCCAAAACTGACTGGAATGGTACATTGACATAGAACTACCAGAAATACAGGCTGGGTTTAGAAGAGGCTGTGACACCAGAGACATTATTGCAATGTTGGATGGATCATGGCTGAAAGCAAAGAGTACCAGAGGATTGTCCATCTTCATTGTCTATACAAAGGCATTTGACTGTGTTGATGACAACATATTGTGGCTAACTTTCAGAAAAATGGAAACAGTCCTCACAGCACAGCAAGGAAACATTGCAAGTTTCAAAATCAAGGAAAGGAGTATGTCAAGGATACACCCTATCTCCATACCTTTTCAATCTATATGTGAAACAGATAATTCGAGACGCTGGACTTCATAAGGAGGAATGCAGGATTAGGATTGGAGGAATATTCATTAACAACAAACATTACGCAGATGACACAACTTTGCTTATGGAAACTGAGAAGGATCTGAGATGTTTGCTGTAGAAGGTCAAGGACTGTAGTCTTCAATATGAATTGAAGATCAACATCAAAAAGACAAAGATTCTCATCACTGTGCCAGTTGACAGCACCATTATCTATAGAGAAGAGATTAGATTGTAAACAATTTCATATTGCTCAAATCCACAGTCAACACTCTTGGCATCAGTAGTCAATAAATCAGAGGTGAATTACAGTAGAGAAATCTTGTAGTCAAGAATCTCTTCAAAGTGCTAACAAGCAACACAAACAACAATGTCAGTCTGGAGACTAAAGTGTGCTGATTCAGGCCATGGTCTTCGCAATTACTTCCTATGTATCAGAGATGTGGACAATGACTAAGGATGGCAGAAGAAAAATTGATGCCTCTGAGTTGTGTTGCTAGAGAAAAGTATTGTACGTAACAAATAGAACAAACAGGTCTTCCCTGAAGATAGTGGAAAAGGCTGTTCCTGGGAAGCTCCATCACACATACTTTGGGCATGCAGCCAGAAGGGACCAGTCCCTGGAGAAGGACATCATGCTTGGAAGGTTGGGTCAACAACACAGGAGAAGAAGACTTCATAGGAGACGGATTGATACAGTAACTGGGAAAATAGGAGTAAGTGTACTAGAGACTGTGAGACAGGTTTAGAATAGGGCAGAGTTTAGAGCTATTGCACATAGGGTTGCTATGAGTCACAGGTGACTCAGTGGTACATAATAACAACAAAATTCCACCTCCATGTTTATTTCTTTTGACACTGCTACCGTTATTTATACCATTCTTCGCTAATATGTTCAGGATCTGTCTTCATCACTTTATGTATTTTACCTCATGGGATCATTAAAAGGCTCTAAAAAAAAAAAAAGGCTCTATTATTATCTTTGCTTTGCAGTTGAGAAAAACCTGTGCCCCAAAGAGATTAATTCAAAACTAATTAACACATTGAGGTTAAATGGGCATTTGTGGGAGAATTCACCATAGGATATGGAATAACTCAGGCAGGACAAGTTCCAGCCTAACATTATATGTATGATAACAAGTGTTCAAATTGAATTAGCATTCCACTGTTTTTCAGTTGAAAATAGCAAACAAGGTGCCAGAATCATAATCTTTAAGTAATCCTATTTTACACAGAGGTGTTGGTCAATTGCCATTGACTCAATTCAGTGTCATGGCAACACGTGTACCAGAGTAGAATTCTGTTCCATAGATTTTTCTATGACTGGTTTTTCAGAAAGAGTGTTTAGGTTGGTTTTTCTTTTTTTTTCTCCATCGGCCCTCCCTTCTGAGTAACCTATCTGCGGGCTGTAACTGATAACCTTCCGGCTGGCAGCTGAACATATTACGCTGTTTGTAACAACCACAGATTCCACTCTGTAATCCATTAGGATAGAAATTACTGGGTAAGTTATTGTTGTGTTCTTATTATGTGCCATCAAGTCTCTTGCGACTCATAGCGACCTTATGTATAACAGCCCTAAATTCTGCTCTATCCTGTGCCAATCACACTGTCTCTGATACACTCATCCCAATTACACCAGCCACTGAATCAATCCATCTCTTAGAGGGTATTCCCCTCCTGCACTGTCCCTTCACCCTCCCAAGGATTATGTCCACCTCTAAGGACCTGTCCCTCCTTACAACATGTCCAAAGTATGTCAGACTAAGCCTCAGAATCCTTGCCTACAAGGAGAAGCCCGATTTAATCCTCTCTAGGATAAATCTCTTTGTTTTCTTAGCAGTCCATTGTACCCTCAAACTCTTCTCCAGCACCACAGCTCAAAGGCATCAATTCTCCTTCTATCCTCCCTATTCATTGTCTAACTCTCTAAAGCATAGCAAGTGACAGCAAAGGCCATGGCCTATATCAGAGGCACCTTAGTCTCCAGAGAGACACCGTTGCTCTTCAGTATATTGGACAGGTCCCTAACAGCAGACTTTCCCATTGCCATATATCTTTAATTTCCTGGTTGCTGGTGCCAAGAGTGTTGACTGTGGTAAGTTATTAGAAATTAAAAAAATTTAAAAAGGATAAATTTAGTTTTGCATTCTAAATTCTAGAATTGTAGCATGATGTTTCTTCTATGAATTGGTCATCACCTAGACATGCTTGTTAAAATCCTTTCTATTTCTTTTCTGGTGATTCATTAATTGGGTTAACCCCTGCCTCTCAGTAGTTTTGCAATCTTCATTAGTGACTGTCCTCTTCTATAAAATAGTAATAATTAGTGACCTATTTAGAGTTATTATGGTAAATTGATTTGGTAATTCATATATAGCACACCTTTCTGAGCCTCTCCTACCTTTTTGTACAGGATTTTTATATTACAATAATTAATGGAGATTATCGAATCACTGAAAATATTAAGGGTTTTTTAAAAAGAAATATTTTTTATCGAAAAGCCTTATAGGTTTAAAACCAAAATTATTCTTGGTATTTTGGGTCTAATAGTTGCCTGGCCTCTGCCTTCTTGAGGAGAGGCAGGGATGGAGCACTCCGGACTGCTTGTGGCTTACTTTTTGCCCCAAGTGGATGTCAGCAGAGCAGACATGCCAGGTGAACTGGGAGTTTTTGGCCCAGAGTTTACCAGCATTTGGGCGTGCCATAATGGTAAAATACGGAAGGGTCTATTTTTCATTGTTTTTGTTCAAACATTCTTCTAGGTCATATCACCCTGGTGTGTCCATTTGCTGTACAGAGGTAACTTGTGGTTGCCGTGAAGCTGAACACTGTGACACTGATGTGTCAAATGTGATAACGGTTACCCATGGTGACAGTGTTTGGTGGCACTCCCTGGTTGAAACAAGCTTGGAAGCAGGAGTAGCATCCACTTTCATAATAGTTTGCCTCTGGAAACCCTATGAACCTCCAAAAAGGATGAAAGTCACACAAGTGTTGAGTACTTTCGTTAATGAGGCACCTATGACTCGACGACACTTAACCACAACAACAACAGTTGCCCCAAATAGTATTTCTATACAATGTAAAGAAGCCAACTGAAAGCATAAGTTGATGATTAAAGGGAACCAGTATTGAGGTGGATTCTACCATGTGAAATATTTTTTGTATTTTAATTCTTTTATATGTGATCAAAAATGATCCTTTGTGGTTATAGAGTGTAGATTATCTCTGCAATAAAATTTGCACGACTTTGGGTGAGAAACTAAAGAGAAATGCATTGTTATCTCACATACTGTTCTTCTTTGGCAGTTCAAATCCACCACTGGCTCCACGGAAGAAAGATTAGTAATATTGTCCCATGATATTTATAGCTTTGGAAACTCAATAGGGGATCATTTATGAGTCTTTTGTAAGTCAAGTAAAGTGAGTTTTATGAGAGTTTAATTATCTTAATAATATATTCCTAACTTCCCCTGCTTAAAGTTTGGATATTATCATCTGTAAATCTAGTGGTTAAAGTAAATATTCAAGAGTACACACACACACATATTGATCTTTCATTGCTTGAAATATTATGAAAGTCTTCATTTAAAGACTCTTTTTTAAAAATTAATTTGATTGACAATTTACAGAATCTCCAGACTTCCATTCATCCATCCCTGTACCCTTCTCCCTGCTCCCCCACCCCCAGTACACTTTTATCTTTGAAAAGTAAAGGTTCCCTCATTGCTCTACAATACCTCCCCCCAGGTCCACTCCACTATGCAGGCTTCGCTCTGGACTCCTGTCATGACAATAATGCCCAATCACATAGCCCTTTTAAACAGTTTTCTCCTTCAACAGTTTCAATGCCCTATACATTATTTATGCCATCTTCCACAGTCTCCCCCCAACCCCGATGTCAGTCCTGTCTTACAACAGTGGCACTATGCAGTATTTGTCTCCCTGAGACTAAGATATTTAAATCAGCATAATGTCCTCCAGGGTCACCCATTTTGGATAATATTGCATGAGTGCCTTTTTTTTTCCATGCAGCGTAGTATTCCAGTTGTGAATATACCACAGCTTCTATAGCCATTCGCTTGTTGAAGGGGACTTAGGTTGTTTCCAATTCCTTGCTATTGTGAACAAAGCCATGATAAACATGGCTGTGCATATATCTGCTTGAGTGGCAGTTAGGGTCTTCTTGGGGCATATTCTCAGTAGTGGAATTGCTGGGTAAAACGGTATTTCTATTTGAAAATTTTGAGAAAGTGCCACACTGCCTTCTACAGTGGTTGTACCATTTTACACTTACACTAACAGTGAATAAGGGTATCAGTTTCTCCACAACCTCACCAGCATTTGTTGCTTGCTGTTCTGTTAAATTTTGCAATTATGACTGGGGTGAGATGATATCTCATAGTTGTTTTGATTTGCATCTCTCGTAGAGCCAAGGATTTTGAACACCTCTTCATGAGCTTGTTGGCCATCTGAATGTCTTCCTTGGTGAAGTGTCTGTTCATGTCCTGTGCCCCAGTTTTCAATTGGATTGTTTAACTTAATCTTGTTGTGGTGCTCAAGAATTTTATAAATTCTGGATATAAGTTCCTTATCTGATATGTAATTACCAATACTTTTTCCCCGTCGGTGGCTTCTCTTTTTACCCTGTTGGAGAAGTTTTTGGATGTGCATAGGAATTTGATTCTTAGAAGATCCCATTCATCTATTTTGTCTTCTCCTAGCTGTAGATTTTTCAGGATACTTGGAAGACTGTTTATTTTATGGGTCAGGACCTCTAGAGTTCTTCCAAGGTTTTCGTTAATAAAGTTTATAGTCCTTGGTTTTAGTCCCAAGTCCATGATCCACCTAGAGTTGTTTTTTGTGTGTGGAGTGAGGTGTGGATCTTGTTTGAGCCTTCCGCAGATATTTTTCCAATTTTGCTAACACCATTTGTTAAAAAGGCTGTCATTTCCCCACTTAATTGATTTCATTTCCTTGTCAAAAATTAGTAGCTCATAGGTAGATGTGCTGATTTCCAGGTTCTCAGTTCTATTCCATTGATCTGTGTGTCTGTCATTGTACCAGTACCAGGCTGTCTTAACCACAATAGCCATGCACTAGGATTTGATATCAGAGGGTGAGATGCTTCCTACTTTTTTCTATTTTTAAGGAGTGCTTTGCTCATTTGGGGCTTCTCCCATTCCAAATGAAACTTGATATTGCCTTTTCCATCTCATTGAAGAATGGGATTGGTATTTGTGTTGGGATTGCTTTGAATGTGCAAATTGTGTTTGGCATCATTGCCATTTTCACAATATTTAGTCTTCCTATCCACGAGCAAAGGATATTTTTCCACTTCTCCAGGTATCGATTTTCTTTGAATAGATCCTTTGTGCTTCTGGTTAGATTTACTCCCAAGTACTTAATCTTGTGATTCGCTACTGTGAAAGGTATTGTTTTTCTTAGTTCTGGCTCTGTATTCTCTTTGTCACTGTAGAGAATCCAACTGATTTTTGTACATTGATCTTGTATCTCGCCACTTTGTTGAATTGGTCAACCATGTGCTATATTCCTCTTGCTGAGTCTTTAAC
>NW_006399887.1:9138671-9139945 GCF_000299155.1 Elephantulus edwardii | reverse complement strand
TTGGATTCTATTCGCTAGTATTTTATTCAGGATTTTTGCATCTGGGTTCATGAGAGATATTAGCCTATAGTTTTCTATTTTGGTAGTGTCCTTTCCTGGCTTTGGTATCAAGGATATATTTGCTTCATAGAATGAATCTGGGAGAATTCCATCTTTCTCTATTTCCTGAAATAGTTTCTGTAGAATTGGTGACAGTTCTTCTCTGAATGTTTAATAAAATTCACTTGTAAAACCATCTATTTCATTTATTTCTGCTCTAATTTTTTATAATTTCAGGTTTTTTTAGATGGTTTCAGGTTTTTTGATGTTCTTTTTCAATTTGCTGGATATGTTGAGTTGGAGAGTCAATGGTCAATTTTTCTGCCTTTTGATGTGTTTGCATATTGCTGTAAATTGACCTTTGATTAGGGCTTTGGCTGTTTCCCATTGGTTTTTGGTAAGTGGTATTTTCATTGTTATTTGTTTCAGGAAACTTTTTAATTTTATTTTTTATTTCTTATAGTACCCATTTATGTTCAAGCAAGGTGTTGTTTAGCTTCTTTACTTCTTGTTATTAACTTCTAATTTTGTAGCATTATGGTCTCACCACTGGGCCAATTGGCAACATCTGTATGGATAGTGAAGTGATTGAGAGAGTTAACAGTTTTTGTTTACTTGGTTCCATAGTCTACACTCTTGGTAACAGCATGCAGGCAATCAAGGGATGAATTGCATTGGGAATGTAAGCTGTGAGGGACCTATTAAGAGTGCTGAAAAGCAGCCATGTCAGGCTGGAGACTAAGGTGTCCCTGATCCAGGCTATAGTCTTCATAATTACATGCTATGCATTCGGAAGTTGGACAATGAATAGGGATGATAGAAAGAGAATTGATGCCTTTGAGCTGTGGTGTTGGAGAAGAGTGTTGAATATACCATGGACTGCTAGAAGAACAGATTTGTCCTAGAGAGGGTGAAGCTGGAATGTGCCTTGGAGTCAAGGGCACTGAAGCTTCGTCTGACATACCTTGGGCATGTTGCTAGGAGAGACTGGTCCTTGGAGAGCGACATCATGTTTGGGAGGGTGGAGGGAAGGCACAAGAGAGGAAGACACACGATGAGATGGATTGATTCTATGATTGGGGTGGTGGGAATGAGTGTGTTTGAGACAGTGAGGTTGGCACAGGTTAGAATGGCGTTTAGGGCTCTTGTACATAAGGTTGCTATAAGTTGCAAGCAACTTGATGGCACGTAACAACAACAAAATGGTCTGAAAATATTCTTTGTATTATTTCTAT
>NW_006399887.1:9132655-9137987 GCF_000299155.1 Elephantulus edwardii | reverse complement strand
TCTCCTTTGTATTTGAAGGATAATTTTTCTGGGTACAGTATTCTTGGTTGACAGTTGTGTTCTTTGAGTGTTTGATATGTGTCCTTCCACTCTTTTCTTGCTTGCATGGTTTCTGCTGAGAAATCGGCACTTAGTCTTATCTGCTCTCCCTTATAGGTTACTCTTTGTTTCTCCCTTGCTGTTTTTAGGATTCTCTCCTTATCTTTGGTTCTGGAAAATTTAACTATGATTTGCCTTGGTGTATTCTTTTGGAGTCTATTCTATATGGTGTTCACTGAGCTTCTTGCGTATATATTCTCTCATTCTTCATTATACCTGGGAAGTTTTCCTCTAGTAATTCTTCCATAACTTTTTTGGTGTCTTTATTTGCTTCTTCTTGTCCTGGGATTCCAATGACGCACATGTTATTTCTCTTGATGGTGTCCCACATTATTCTTAGGTTTTCTTCTTTTTCCTTCTTTTTTGAGTCTGCTTTTTGCTCTAGAAGATCAGTGATGACAATTCTGTCTTCTATTTCACTTTTTCTGTGTCCACTCTGCTCATGTGTCCCTTCATCATGTTGATAGCATCTGAAACATTGGACCTCATGTTTTGGATTGTTGTTTCCTGCTTTTCCAGTGCTGCTAATGCCTCGTTTGTTTTCTCTACATTTTTCTGAATTGTTTCATTGAGTGCCTACTGGTTTTTGCTTGCAGTATCCTGTAATTCTTTAAGATTGTTGATTGACTGGATGTGTAGGCACAGGTATGGAGTCAAATGGGGTAGGGCAAGCATGGAGGTGTGGCAACCACAAGGGCAGATCAACCACTTGGGCAACCTAACTCAGACTTCAGCTGTCCAGGTATGCTCATGACTGGGGTCCCTACTCAAATTCCAGCTGTCTGCTTCCCCCCCCTCCGGTGGCTTACACTCAGTGGTGCCTGCCCAGTGTGACGCAGTACAGTGGCCCCTGACCTAGCAGGGTCCTGGGTCCAATCAGACCCAAGAAGTAAAAGTCAAATTCCCACTAACCCACTAGCCTCTGGCTGGTCTGCAGTGTCCACAAATGTTCAGACAAATTACCACTGGTCTGCTTGTTCCTGTGGCCCAAGAGAGATCAGCCAAATTCCTACCAGTGGGCCCACCCTTGGGTATTCTCCCAGGCAATTGACAGTGCCCAAGAAACTCCAATCAGGATCCTACCAACCTTTCTCCTACCACATCAGTACCACAACAGCTCGATTGGTGGCTTCAGGTGATGGCTGGATCTGTAGCATGGCTTTGTGTTCCTGTAGCTCTGAATCAAATTGCTCCAACAAAAGTTCTGATTCAAAATCCTACTGTCCACCCCTGTTGGTAGGTCTTTGTCCTGCTTCAAGGACTCTCTAGTGGCCCTGGGGTTCTGCCGGGGTGCAGGGCTGTGGTGAGGCCACCAGAGTGTGTGAGGATTGCAGGGACACAAGACTGTGGAGGTGGGTGGGGACATAAGGGCGTTGTGCTGTGGCAGGGGTGGGATTGTGGGGCTTGGGTGACACCAGGAGTTTGGGGATGCCAGTCCACTCACAGATGTTAAGCTGCCAAGTCACTGGTCCTTAGCACATC
Source organism: Elephantulus edwardii (assembly GCF_000299155.1). NCBI lineage: Eukaryota > Metazoa > Chordata > Mammalia > Macroscelidea > Macroscelididae > Elephantulus > Elephantulus edwardii. The sequence goes on along the minus strand of NW_006399887.1, from coordinate 9,136,406 downwards.
AGACGTCCTGTGTCGCTGGAGAGCGTCACCTGAGTCGCTGGAGTACGCCGCCAGCTCATTTGAAGAATCTTAAACACATGGATGCATGTCTCTAAAAGTAAATCTGTATTAAATATTTTCTTAACAATCTCAGGAAGCCTGTAACAAATATTTGAAAAAAAGAAAAGAAACATAAGCAAAGTAGGATGTAATTTGTTGACATCTTAGTGTCTTTGAAAGTGTTAAAAATTTCCATTATTCTGGAATAGTTGAAAAAGCCCAAAAGTTAAGTGTACCCCCAAGAGAAAAAGAAGAAGATTATGATAGTCTGTGCAAAATATTTATAAATATTAATCTGAAAGTAATTCTTTCTTAATATTAAAAGAGCTGTTTTATGTATCATAATTTTTTAAAAGTTAGGATAGTAATTTGGAAGATTTTTTTAACGTAAAAAGGCTTTATTTGCAGGAAGGGTTCTCAGTCAAATAAGCCCATGTAGTTGTCTGACTCCTCAGACTCCTCCTTCTTCTCTTCTTTCTTCTCCTCTGCTGCAGCTGGGGTAGAGCCGGCAGCAGGTGCTACAGAGCCAGGGGTTGTGGAGATGGCCACAGCACCACCAGCAGGCACGCTGGCAAGTTTACCATTACCTCTTCCAAGCAGCGTATGCCCACAGCTGGACAAAGATATTTACAACAGGCTGCTGTCCTTCCCTGTGTCCAGATTCCTGGCCACAATGAGCTCACAGAGTAGACTATTTGCAAAACTGACAGGGCCAAAGCCCCAGCCTGCAGTCACCCTTGGTCGGCATTGCTAACGCTGTCAGCTGACATCAGGGACCACATGCTAAAAACAGCAGTCAAAATTTTCCATCTCCATGGAGATCCTGGGCAAAGGTCTTTGCGTTTCTACCCAATCCAGCTTTGCGGAGTGTCCATGAGTGCCCACAGCATGAGGGAGCCACTGAGCCCATGCTTAGTCCAGAAGAGGCCTCTGGGATGCTCTTAATCCACAAGTGAAACCTGGGGGCCACAGGCTGGCCAACAGGGATTAAGATGGACGGGAAGATATATATATAATTATCTCATTGTTTTTGTTTTGATGCAGTATATTTTGTATTCATTTTTAGGGTTCTTATGGTGATCTAACAATAATGAGTTGGGATAATGCCAATGGGAAGGTTGTTTGTTGTTGTTGTTATATGTCAAGTCTCTTACCAGTCATAATGACTTTATGTACAACAGCTCTATACCCTGCTCTATCCTGAACCATCCTAATATTGTCTCAGACACACCTACCGCCATTACCAGTCATTGAGTCAATCTATCTCATCCAGGGTCTTCCCCTCTTGTGCTGTCCCTCCACCCTCCCAAGTATGATGTCCCTTTGCAAGGACTGGTACTTCCTTGCAGCAAGCATCAAAATCCTTGCTTCCAAGGAGCAGCCTGGTTTCACCCTCTCAAGGTCAAACCTGTTTGTTCTCCTAGCAGTCCATGGTATATTCAACACTGTTCTCCAACACCACAGCTCAAAGACATCAATTCTTCTTCTATCATCCTCTGTCATTGTGCAGCATTCTGATGCATAGCAAGTAATTTCAAAGTCCATGACCTTGATCAGGTGCGTCTTAGTCTCTAGATTTATATAGTTGAACTTCAGTACTCTAAAGAGGTCGCTGACAGCAGATTTTCCTGATGTAGCCAGTCCAAATACTACAGCTTCTTAGAGAGAAAAAGATGGACTATCTCCTACCTAGAAATTTATAGCCTCTGAAAACCTGTTAATGAGTCAGTTATGAGTCAGTTCTGACTCTATTTATAACAACATAATACTTAAATTTTTTGTAACTTCATAAAAATTCCTATGTATTCAAGTGAAGACTCAGGATCCATTAAGCATTTAGAACTACCTAAATATTTAAAAATAAATGTCCTACCCATAAACTCATGTGCATGCACATACACAGTGTCTAGTCAGTTCTGACCTGGTGGCTCCATTTGTATCAAGACAGATGCATATTCCACAGGGTTTTCAAAGCTTTGACTTTTCAAGAGTAAATTGCTAGGCTTCTCTTCCAAAATTTGCATTTTAAATGTTAACTTCACCATGAAAATGTTACAAATGTTTATTCTATCTTTTATTCTATCTTCTATATATAATTATCCTGCTTCCAGGGGGGAACTGCCTTTCTCTTTACATTAACACTTTTAAACTGTATCAATTACAGCTTACTTTCTGATGACAAAATTATAGTCAGATTATTCAATAACCAAAGTAAACACAGGGTTACCTGTCCTCTATAATGAAAAATTCTGCAATTATACACTACATAAAAAAATATTCTGCTACTATTATGGCTGCTGTGAGATTTTTTTTTTCCTCCAAACCCTTTAGGACCTTTCTACAGAACCTAAATTTATCTCCAAATTTATAGTCCCTGACCAAAAACAAAGTAACCAGTAAGCACAAGCATGAGCTTATTTGCTTATTTTTTTAACTATTTGTAGTAAACAGTCTCTCTCTCTCTCTTTCTCTCTCTCTTTCTCTCTCTCTTTCTGTCTCTCGTGTGTGTGTGTGTGTGTGTGTGTGTTGGTTGTGAAAATTATGTAAACTGATCATTTCAGTGTTGTATATACGCACACACATAAGTCTGTGTTTACTTTGTTTATTGAATAATCTGACATTGTTACCCCTGACAATATATTTGTGTTTGCCAACTTTGGACTTTTCCTAAAATTCACTTGAAAACCACCTTAATTCCGCATCTATTGTCAATATTTACTTGACTGTTTCACTTTAACTGTCATTTCCACAGTGTCTTGGTACGTTGTACAGAAAGATATGCTTTTAGATAACTTTAAGGGAAACCTGATTCATGGTAACCACACAGTCTACAGAGAAAACTGTCTTGGAGTAGAATCACAGCATTGCCAGCACTATAAATGCTTAGGAGAGCTCTCCATCTTTCTGCCTCAGGGTGCTGGTAGATGATCAACTACTGACTAGTAGACCAATGACTCCTTTACCTGGCCATGTTGTTACTAGGCACCATTGAATTAACTCCATTAGGTAAAACAGAAATTCTGCCCAGTTATGCTCCATTCTCAACACTCTCTGCTGTGCTAATGTCACTTGTGGCAGTCACAGCCTCAAACCATGTTATTGAAGGTCATTTCTCTTTCTGACTCAAAAAAACCTTTTCCAACAATGAATGAATGGAAAACCTAAGTCTCTGTAAAATGTCATTAAAATTAAGTTTTTAAACAAACAAAAACAACATTTCAAGCATTATGTCCCTTTACAAGGACTGGAATTTCCTGACAATATGCTCAAAATATGTAAGATGAACTCTCAGTACCCTTGACTCTAAGGATCACTCCTTTCAATATAGATTTGTTTCTTCTTTTCCTAACCCATAATACAGTTAATATTGTTTGCCAACACCATAAATCAAAGGCATGAATTCTTATTTGATCCTTTTAATTTGGTGTATGATTTCTACATGTATATGAAGCAATTGAAAATACCCTGGCTTGAGAGAGCACAACCGTATTTAACATGAAATTTTTGCTCTTTCAAAATTATTAAGAGTGTACACCAGGGATGTGTCCTGTCTCCAGACCTTGTGAATCCATATGCAGAATAGCGTATCCAGGAAGCTGGGCTCTATGAGGAGAAATGTGGCATCAGGATTGGAGGAAGACTCGTCAACAATCTGCATTATGCAGATAGCACAACCCTGCTTGCTGAAACTGAGGAATACCTGAAATGCTTA
>NW_006399887.1:9130536-9132070 GCF_000299155.1 Elephantulus edwardii | reverse complement strand
TACATAGGGTTGTTATGAGTCACAGGCAACTCGATGGCACATAAATAAAACAACAACAGAAACACTCCCAAGAGGATCTTGACTGAAGAAAAAACCCATACAATAGTTTATTTGATTTCTTGACTGCTACTACCAGAGATGTTGATTCTGTATAAAGGAAAATTAAATCCTTGATGTCTTTAATCTTTCCCCATTCATCGTGATGTTAATTGATTCAGTTGTAAATTTTGTTTCCTTGATGCTTCTGTTTTCTAATCCTTCTGAACGTTATATTCTTTGATCATCTTCAGTAAATGCTTCAGCTTCTCTTCAATCTCAGAAAGGAAGTTTTTGTCAATTGATGTATCTTCCTTAGATTCTGATGCCATGTTACTTTTCATACAGTCCATCTTGTCAAACTATTTGCTCAGCATATCAAATAAATAAGTGTGATGGAAGGAAGGAACCCAGATATACCTCACTGTTAATTTTAAACAATGCAATCAGTGTTTCTCTATTCCATATCCAAGTTCTACATGAGCACAGTGAAATATTTTGGTTGTCTCATTCTTTTCAGTTGTTGTTGTTGTTGTTGTTATGTGCCATTGAGTCATTTGCGACTCACAGCGATCCTATGTACAAGAGTCCTAAACACCGTCCTATCCTGTGCCAACCTCGCTGTCTCAAACACATTCATTCACACCACTCCACTCACAGAATAGATCCATTTCGTCGAGGGTCTTCCTCTCCTACATCGTCCCTCCACTCTCCCAAACATGATGTCCCTCTCCAAGGACCAGTCTCTCCTTGCAACATGCCCAAAGTATGTCAGATGAAGCCTCAGAATCCTTGACTCCAGGGAACATTCTGGTTTCACCCTCTCCAGGACTAACCTGTTCATTTTCAGAGCAACCCATGGTATATTCAACACTCTTCCCCAGCACCACAACTCAAAGACATCAATTCTCTTTCTATCATCCCTATTCACTGTCCAACTCTCCAATGCATAGCATGTAATTGCAAAGACAATAGCTTAGATTAGGCCCACATTATTCTCCAGCCTGACATCGTTGCAATTCAGTACTCTTGAGAGGTCCCTCACAGCTGACTTTCCCAATGCAATTCGTCTCCTGATTTCCTAGGTGCTGTTACCAAGAGTGTTGACTGTGGAGCCAAATAAACTAAAGCTATTAACTATCTCAATCTCTTCACCATCCATACTGATGCTGCCACTTGGCCCAGTGGTGAGAATCTTTGTTTTCCTGATATTGATCTTCAATCCATATTGAAGACTGCAGTCCTTGACCTTCTGCAGCAAGCGCTTCAGGTTCTCCTCACTTTCAGCAAGCAGGGTGTGTTATCTGCACAACGCAGATTGTTGACGATTCTTCCACCAATCCTGATGCCACATTCCTCCTCGTACAGCCCAGTGTCTCAGATGATCTGTTCTGCATACAGATTGAAAAGGTATGGAGGCAAAATACATCTCTGATGGACCCCTTTCTTGATTTTGAACCATCCAGTGTCTCCTTGCTCTGTTCTGATGACTGCCTCC
>NW_006399887.1:9129159-9130426 GCF_000299155.1 Elephantulus edwardii | reverse complement strand
TGACAGTTCTCTGTTGACATATTGTTCCAAATGTTTTTGGATAATTTTCAGCAGAATCTTGCTTGCATGTGATATCAATGATATTGTTCGATAATTTCCACACTCTGTTGGGTCACCTCTCTTTGGAATGGGAACAAATATCGATCTCTTCCAGTCAGTTGGCCAGCTGGCTGTCCTCCAGATTTCCTGGCACCACTTAGTGAGCACAAGTAAACATCTTCCTAGTCTTTTCTTCTTTCAGACAAGTTCTCTCTGATGTCAGCTTGTATCCAACTTGAATATCTGGAAATTCCCATGGGATCTACTGTTTCAGCCTCATTTACAGAAAATTTTATTACATGTGATAGTAATGATATTGTTAGATAATTTTTACATTCCAGTGAATTATCTTTTTTGGGGAATCAACACAAATATGCATCTTCTCCAGTAAGTTGATCTAGTGACTCTCTTACAAATTTCTTTGCACAGAATCATGTTCATGGCTATAGTGCTCCAACTCTTTGAGGGAATATTTAATTTCTTACTCTGTTAATTCCTAGAGATTTGCTGCAATGTTTTCATTGTAGCCTCTGCTTCCACTTTCAGAACCACTACTTCCTGAAACAGTTCAGTGTGAGTTAATTCTTTTTTGGTCCAGTAACCCTATATACATCTTCCATCAACTTTTAAAACTTCCTGAGTGATTCAATGTGTTGCTAAAAGAATCAATCACTTTTGGAACTTGAGATTTGAGATTTTTCTTAAATTCTTTCAGTTTGAGTAATGTCTAGGTTATTAATACTTTAAGAAAAATCTATGTCATTATTTATGATAATATTTGGATTAATCTTCTTGAGCTGCCTTTGAAACCTTTGGTTCCTTTATCTTTTTTTTAACTTTCATTTTAGCTTCTTTATATTCTAGAACAAGTTTCAAATACTCTTCATACAGCCATCTTGGTAATTTCTTTTCTCCTGAATTTTTAATAAACTTTTTATTTTTCACATGTATTGTCCTTGATATCATCCAGCAACTCATCTTCTTTTTTAAAATTTATTTATTTTTCATTTCGATGAACATCTACAGAGATTTTGGAATTCCATTCATTCATTGTTGCACCCCTCTCCCCGCCCCCCCCCCCCCCATTTGCTCCTCTCCTTCAAACGCAAAAGAAAAACTCCCTCATTGGTACGCTATCCCTCACACACATCCCCCAACACCCAAATGTAATGCACTCTGCAACCCCCATTCTGTACTCTTATGATAAACATAATGCCCTAAAATATAA
>NW_006399887.1:9111181-9127495 GCF_000299155.1 Elephantulus edwardii | reverse complement strand
CATGGAATATTTAATGCTCTTAAGCCAACATTACAATTTTTTAAATAAAATTTTTATTTTATACTGGTTTACATAAAAAGTTCATATACATTGTTTTTTCACTCCAGATCTTTCTCTTTTTCTTTACCCACTCCTCCCTCTACCCATCAAATTGTGTGACCCTATGATTACCCTCCTATTCTTGGATCTTCATACACATTTTACTAGTTATCTTTCTATTTCTACAAAAATGCCCTTACTCAGTATTTGTCTTTATGGAACTGAGTTAGTTTACTTAGCATAATGCTCTCCAGTCCCTCCAATGTTAGGTTATGATTTACAAAATAATTGCTCCTGGTGCTACACAGTATTCCATTGTGTGAATGTACTATAATTTCTCAATCCATTTGATTGTGGTTGGACATTTGGGCCTGTGTCCATGTTCTTGCAATGGTGAATCATGCTTCTGTGAACATTGGTGTAGAAATTTTCATCTGTGCCTCAGTTCTCATTTTCTTGAGTTACATTTGCACATGGAATAGCTAGATCATAAAAGGTATTTGTTATGAGTAATCTTTGGTTGTATAAAATTTTATCGTATGATCTCTGACATTATACCTATCACCAAGTCCACATTAGCTACTAATTCTTCTTTGCTTGCAACTTTTGCATTTCAACAATTAGTTACTATTATTATATTCTGATAATAAGTTTATATCTATTTTAGACTGCCAATATTGGTTGGAATACTCAATTTTTCCATATTTGGTGTCAGAGGATGGTACTTAAGTTTTAAATGAAAATAATAATAGTTGCATTAAACAGAGAATTCCAAAGGGTCGCACAAGAAGGAAACATTTAAAAAAATAATGAAATAATGTACAAAAAGCTAGAATTAAAAAAAAAAAAACAAACCAAAAAGGGAAACACATCAGCATTTCTTAAGCTGAAACAATTGAAAAACAAATTCAAACCTCAAGTTTCAATACTGAAGTATTTCTTGGCATAAATTGGGAGTAAATCACACTGCATCTGTTGAAGTATGTCGACTGGTATCCTATCAATTCCTGTGATTTTTTTTCCCCTAATGCTTTCAATGGTGCTTTAATGTCTTCCTTCAATCACCAGTGGTTCTGTATCAGACATTACTTCTTGAAATTGTTCTGTGTTCACCAGTAATTTTTGAAACATACACTCAATATATTCCATCTAATTTCCTCTGATGCTTCCTGGACCATTCAGTACTTTTCCTATGGCATTCTTCAATGTTGAAACCTGAGTTTTGAATTTGTAAAATAACTGAGGATGGCACATGACTCGGCAGTGTTTTGAGTTTTTATAGATAGGATTACTGTGAGTTTGAACCTTTGAAGGAAAAAATGTATTTTTATGTGCTCATGAAAAATATGATTTTCTTTTTTCAAGTAATTTTATCAATAGATATATTTCTCATATCTTTCTCATTCCAATCTGTCTCTCTTCACACATACAAATAAATACAGTTTTTGTATATGTGAAAATATATACATATATATGTACATATGCATACATATAAACAGACATATGCATACACACACATAGAGTAGGTGTCTCAGAATTAGTTACACTGGCTCAAAACAGGGAAGGGTTCAGAGCTGCTTTACATAGTGTTGCTATACATTACAGGAGACTCAATGACACATAACAAGAATAACATACTATACTAAGTTTTGAAGCAGGAATGACATCCACTTCCTAAATAACAAGCCTCCAGAAACTCTATAAACTTTAATAAATGTCAATAGCTGTAAAGGGTCTTCAGGTCTGTTGTTCATCGGGTCGCTATGAGTCATCAACAACAATATATAAACACGATGGAGTTGGAAATGATCCTAAGCTGATGCTCTGGTGAGCTTTCAGAGGCAGTTAATCATAGAGAAGGAGACTGCTCATCCTTTCCCATGGAGCCACTCATGGATTAGAACTGTGTGCCTCCAAATTTGCAGCACAGCTTCTTACCACTAGGCCACCAGGGAAAGCTCCCTTGTGAGTAAACTGCCTTAGAAATCTGCTGGTGGATCAACTATGGGTTGGTTCTGACCTGGTGGTATACAAAAACTTCCTTAATTATGAGTTAGCTTTACCATTACCATTACCTCTTTTTGCCTTTAGCGAATTTTGGGGTTTTTTTTCTTGTTTTCATTTTTTATTATACTAATGTAGCCAATATTATTTATACACACACACACACACATACACAGACTTTGGGATTGTAGTGTTGTGCTAGAGTATGGAGTACTTCATGGATTGCTAAAAGAACAAAGATGTCTATTTTGAGGAAGTGCAACTGGGTAGTACTTAGAGGAAAGGATGGTATAGCTTAGTTTTACCTACATTTTGAACGTTTTCAAGAAGGACCAGTCCTTGGAAACAGACATAGTTCTGGAAGAGATGGAGAAAGAGAGGAATACCCTCAACAAGATAAAATGAAACAGTGACCATAAGAATGGACTCAACCATATCTGAGACTATGATGGTAGTGTAGGATAGGTTTGGATATTTTGTTTATAAGGTCAAAATGAGTCATAAGTTGGTGACATCTAACAACATATGTGTGTGTGTGTGTGTGTGTGTGTGTGTGTGTGTGTGTGTGTTTGTGTTTGTGTGAGCAAGCAACCACAACATGGTTCAAAATCAGGAAAGGTGTGCATCAGGAATGTATCCTGTCTCCATATGTTTTCAATTTATATGCAGAACAGGTCATTCAGGAAGCAGGGATTTATGAAGAGGAATAATGTGTCATTAGGATTGGAGGAAGATTCATCAACAACCTACATTATATAGATGACACAACCTGGCTTGCTGAAACTGAAGAAGACCTGAAGCGCTTGCTGCAGAAGGTCTAGGACTGTAATCTTCAATATGGATTGAAGCTCAGTATCAAGAAGACAAAGATTCTCACCACTGGGCCAAATGTTAACACTATGATAGATGGAGAAGAGATTGAGGTTGTTAACAATTCCAGCTTGCTCAGCTCCACAATCAACACTATTAACACCAACAGTAAGGAAATAAAAAGATGATTTGCCTTAGGAAACTGTTATCAAAGACCTCTCCAGAGTGCAGAAGAGCAATGATTACTAAGGATGACAGAAGAATTGATGCCTTTGAGTTGTGGTGCTGGAGAAGAGTCTTGAACAATCACGGAACACCAAGAAAACAAATAGGTCTGTCTTGGAGATGGTGAAATCAAGTTAATTCTTGGAGTCATAGGTTTTGAAACTCTGACTCACTTTAGGCATGCTACCAGGAAAGACCGATCTTGGGAGAGTATATCATGTTTGGAAGGTTTGAAGTTCAGTGGTGAAGAGAAAGACCCTAGATGGGATGGATTGACACAGTATCTGTAGTAATGGAGTAGGTGTGTTGGAGACTATTAGATTGACTCAGGATAGGGCAGAGTTGAGAGTTATTCATCATAAGGTTGTTGTGAGTCATAAAATTTTTAACATCATGTAACAACAACTGGTGGTCTAGGGGTAAGGACCTGTGCAGTAATTTCAAAGACAAGTCATTTGAATCTATCCCCTGTTCAACAGAAGAAAGATGACAATCTCCTCCTGAGGGATTTATTGCTTCTGAAAAGCTGCTGGGCACTGAGGGTGTGTGTGTGTCTGTGTGTGTGTGTGTGTGTGTGTGTGTGTGTGAGAGAGAGAGAGAGAGAATTTTGTTTCAGTTCAGACTTGATGGCACAAAATAGCAGTAAAATTACACCACATTTAAAAAAATATTGTAATTTTCAGCAATAATGGCCGGCTATAGAACCAATCCCACTAGTTTGCCTTATAGTGGTAATTAGAAGTACTAAGTGAAATTTGCAGACTGTGCATCCTGAACCCCCTGAAATAAGACTTTCATATTATTTTCTAGTTTGCTGTAAAAGGGAAGCACCTCACAGGGATTCAGTTGATTATACACCTTTAATTAAAATTTTTAAATGTAAGCAGTGGCAGATGCTGAGCTCTAAAATATTACAAAATTAGTCATTAGTGAACTTCACAATAATAAGTTTAAGTTCTAGAATACTATGAGATAGGACTTAAATGATAAAAGAATGCAATCTAGAAGAAATTATAAAAATGATGTTAAAATAACTTTAATGATACTTCTAAGGAATGATTTTTAGTCTTAGCAACCACTAGATATTTCTACATATATCTATCTTTATATTTTTCTATTTTTCTGCAGAACATTACATTAATCCTACATTTCAAAGTACACTGCAGTTATTTGTTCATAATATATACTCTCCAATATATGTGTGCATGTATTGGTTTGTTTATATTTTTGTAGGTATCTTAATTTTTATTTCTTCAAGAACTTTAATATTACATATTTAAATTATCACACTGCTTTTACTGAGAAAAATTCATCCATACTTGAAGTGCTTCTGCAACTATACTCAGAAAGCTGTCTAATGAACTATGTATGATCAGACTCAATGATTAAATTACTTCAGTGAAGTTATTTTGAGGATAAAACATATATATCTTCTTTTAGGTAAGAGATATATTTAAGATTGACCATATAAATTGTACTTTTCTCTGTTAAATTAAAGTAACAAAGCAAAACCTTTTCCAAAAGACTGAAAAGAAAACCTACTGACTGGGAACAAACATTTGGGAGTATCATCTCAGACAAGAATCTCAAAACATTGAATTTGTAAATTGCTTTTGGTAGTACTGCCATTTTCACAATATTGAGTCTTCCTATCCATGAGCAAGGGATATTCTTCTCCTCTCAAGGTCTCTTTTTGTTTCTTGTAGTAAAGTTTTGTCATTTTCTTTGACTAGAGACTTTGTGCTTATGGTTAGATTTAATCCCAAGTATTTAATCTTGTGATTAGCTATTGTAAAGAGTATTGTTTTTCTTAGCTCCAGCTCTGTATTCTCTTTGTCACTGTAGAGAAATGCAACTGATTTTTGTATGTTGATCTTGCATCCTGCCACTTTGCTGAACTGGTCAACTGTATCCAGTAGTTCTTGTTGAATCTTTAGGGTTTTCTAAGTATACTCTAATATCATCTGCACAGAAGATAATTTTACTTCCTCTTTGCCAATTTGGATACCTCTTATTTCCTTCTCTTGTCTTATTGCTATCGTTAAGACTTCAAATACAATATTGAATAAGAGAGGTGACAGTGGGCATCCTTGCCTAGTTCCTCTTCTTAGATGGAATGCCTTTAACCTCTTTCCATTGAGAACAATGTTGGTTCTGGTTTGCATAAATACTTTTTACTCTGTTGAAGAAATTCCCCTCTAATCCTATTTTGTTAAGAGTTGGAAATAACCTAACTGCCCATCAACAAACAAATGGACAGAGAAGCTGTGTATATTCACACAGTGGAATAATACACTGCATTTAAAAACAAGGAACTCATGAAATATTATTAAAAATTGGTGACCCTGGAAGATGTATGATGAGTGAAATATCTCTGTTACAAAAGGACAAATAGTGCATAGTGCTACTGTTGTAAAACGGGACTGACATAGGGGTTAGGAGGAGGCTGAGAAAGATGGGATAAATGATGCATACTGCATTGAAACAAATGAGGGAGAGAACTGTTGAAAAGGGATATATGATTACATATTATTATCATGACAGGAGTCCAGAAGTAAGGCTGTATAGTGGAGTGGACTTGGGGAGAGGGATTGTATAACAGTGAATGAATTTTTCTGTTGCTTTTCAAAAAGAACAGCGAACAGGGGAGAGGCGGAATGGGCAGAGAGAAAAGTGCAACAATCAATGGAAGGAAATCCAAAGTCTCTAAATTTTCATTAATATTAAGAATTTTTAAAAAAGACAAGTACTCACCAACTAATGGAATAAATATCTTCCACACACAAAAAAGTAATTTCAAAACAAAATTTTATAAAATACTCCTTGACCTCCACAAGAAAAAGACTGATAACCCAATTACAAAATGGGCAAAAGACATGGAAATAATATTCAAATAGCCCACAAACGTATTAAGAAATGCTCTAAACCACTGGCAATAAAAGAGATGCAAATCCAAACAATGAGATACCATCTCACTCCAGTAGCAATGGCAAAGTTTAACAGAACAGAAAGTAATAAATATTGGCGAGTGTGGCAATATAAAATAATGTAAAGAAAAATATGTGGTAAGATAGAAACTCTTATATATTGTTGGTGGGATTCTAAAAGGGTACAACCATTCTTGAAGGCAGATTGGTGCTTCCTCAAAAGCTGAACATAGAAATTCCATACGACCCAGCTATTCCATTGCTTGGAATATATCCCAAGAAAAGTAGACTGAGGCTCAAATGGAAACTTGTATAACAATATTCATAGCAGCATTATTCATCATCACAGGGACATGGAAACAGACCAGATGTCCATCCACAAATGAATGGATTGAGAAATTGTGGTACATTTAAACAATGGAATACTGTGAAGCATGCAGGAGGAATGATTTTGTAAATTACTACCTAAATTGGAAGGAACTGGAGAGCATTATGCTAAGCGAACTAACTCAGTCCCATAAGGATAAATACTGTGTAAAACCATTATTGTAGAATGAACATGAAAATCCAAGAGAGGGGAAGAGGGGAAGCCAAGAAGTAAGGATGGGTGGGGGGACAGGGTGTTAATCATAGGGTTACACAATTTGATGGTGAGGGTGAAGGTAATGGAAAGGATCTTTGTGAAAAGTAATGTATTCAAATGTTGTAAATAAATCAGTATAAAATACAAAGAGGAAAAAAATTACATGAAATATTTCAAAGGAAGTGTAAAATAATTTCTTAAATAAACACATGAAAATAATGTGTATAAATTCACTTTAAAGAATACCTTACTCACACTCACTAGTTGTTATTGAGTAAGAACTGACTCATAGTTGACGCTCACAGGGATTCTGTGTCTCGAAATTAAACTTTCTTGCCTGGTAGGTTTAGTATTTGTTGTTATGTGCCATTGAGTCACCTGCAACTCCTAATGACCCACCCTATGTACAACAACTCTCAAGCCTTCCCTGTCCTGAGCCTGTCACACTGACCCTAGCAAACTTACCCTCATTTCCCCAATTATTATGTCAATCCATGTTATCCAGGGTCTTCCTCTCCTGCACCATCTTTGCACCCTTCCAAGCATGATGTCCTTCTCCAAGGACCCATCCCTGCTGTATGTGAGACAGAGTTCAAAATCCTAGCTTCCGAGAAGAAACTTGGTTTCACTCTCTCCCAAACAGACCTATTTGTATTCTTGGTGGTGCATGATACATTAAAGACTCTTCTTTTGCATCACAACTCAAAGACCTCAATTCTTCTGTCATCCTTAGTTATTGTCCTGCTCACTGATGCATAAAGTAATTGTGAAGACAAAGGCTTTGATCAGGCACACCTTAGAGTCTACACTGACAATGTTACTTTTCAGTATTCTGGAGATATCTCTGACAGCAGATTTTCCCAGTTCCATTCATCTTTTGATTTCCTGACTGCTAATGCCACGAGTGAGGATTGTGGAGCTGAGCAAGCTGTAATTGTTAATTACCTCAGTTTCATTTCCATCTATCATGGTGCTGCTAATTGGTAAAATGATCAAAATCTTTGTCTTCTTGATGTTGAGCTTCAATCTATATTGAAGACTACATTCTTCCACCTTCTGCAGCAAGCAAGAACTTCTTCAGGTCCTCCTCAGTTTTAGCAAGGTTGCAAGGTTGTGTCATCTGCGTAAAACAGGTTATTAATGAATCTTCCTCCAATCCTGGTGCCATATTTCTCCACATAAAATCCCACTTCCTGAATGATCTGTTCTGCATATAAACTTAAAAGGTTTGGAGATAGGATGCACCTCTAACACATTCTTTCCTCACTTTGAACCATGCAGTGTTTCCTTGCTCTGTTCTGAGGACTACTTCCTGGTTAGAGAATGTTGTTGTTGTTTGTTGTCGTTATGTGCCATCGAGTCACTTGCAACTCATAGCGACCCTATGTGCAAGAGCATGAAATCCTGTTCTATTCTGTGCCAACCTCATTGCCTTCAACACACCTACTCCCACTACTCCAATCACTAAATTAATCCATCTTTTCAAGGGTCTCCCTCTCCTGCACTGTCCCTCCACTCTCCCAAACATGATTTCTCTCTCCAAGGAACGGTTCCTCCTTGCAACATGCACAAAGTATGTCAGAGGAAGCTTCAGAATCCTTGATTCCAAGAGCAGCCCAGCTTCACCCTCTCCACGACAAATCTGTTTGTTCTCCTAGCAGTCTATGGTATATTCAACACTCTTCTCCAGCACTACAGCTCAAAGATATCAATTGTCTTTCTATGATGCTTAGTCACTGTCCAGCTCTCCGATACATAGCATGGATCATGAGCACCTTAATCTCTAGCCTAATATCATTGTTCTTCAGTACTCTGGAGATGTCCCTGACACCTGACTTTCCCAATGCAATTCGTCTCTTGATTTCCTGCCTGCTCGTACCAAGAGTGTTGACTGTGGGGCCAAACAATCTAAAACTGTTTACTATCTCAATCTCTTCACCATCCATGCTGATGCTGCCAATTGGCCCAGTGGTGAGATTCTTCAGTTTCTTAATGTTGAGCTTCAATCCATATTGAAGGCTGCAGTCCTTGACTGTCTAAAGCAAACATTTCAGGTCCTCCTCAGTTTTAGCAAGCAGTATTGTGTTATCTACATAATGTAGGTTGTTAATGAATTTTCCACCAATCCTGATGCCACATTCCTCCTCATACAGCCCAGCATCCCAGATGATGTGTTCTGCATACATATTGAAAGGTATGGAGACAGAATATATCCCTGGTGGACTCCCTTCCCAATTTTGAATGATGCAGTGATTAAAGTGTAGGTTTCGCATAAGCACAATCAAGCATTCTGGGATAACCTGTCTCCTCGAGGATATCCACAGTTTGTTGTGATCCACACAGTCAAATGTCTTTACATTTTCAATGAAACACAGACAGACATTCCTCTGTTCTCTGGAATTTTCCTTCCTTCCTTTCCTTCCTTCCCTTCCTTCCTTCCTTCCTTCCTTCCTTCCTTCCTTCCTTCCCTCCCTCTTTTCCTTTCTTTCTACAACATTCTACAGACTATTGCCTGGATAAAAGTGGCTAAATAGAAGGAACATCAGTGTTCTTAACGCAGTGTAAATATCTCTCATGAAAAAAAGAGGTTTTTTAAGCGAACAAAGTATAAAAGTTAAGGTTCAAATTGCCTTATTGGCAAACCATAAACAGAATACTCTTACTTTATGGTAGTTCATTTGTCTCTCGTCTTTAAAGACATTCTCAATACTTGATCATAAAAAATAAGGTGTGGTAAATGAAAGAACATTTTTACTGCTTTCTTTACAAGAGAATATTGTTGTTGTTGGGTCAAAGACACTGAGATGTATTAATTCTATGCACAAAATGGCAGAATACTGTCCAATTCTGCTCCACCCTCACAATCTCTGCTCCACTTAAGTCTTATGCTGTAGTCACTGTATTATAGTATCTCATTAAGGGCTACCTTTTACTTAATTAATTTTCTTTAATGTAATGATGTTTTCACAGTAGAGATTTGCACCTCCTTAAATATTCCTTAAGTATGTGTGGAAAAGTTTTAATGGTTTTGTCTTTAAGAAACACAATCTTTTCACCTCCTCCATTATAATATACTCAAGATATTCCAACATCGTGACTCAAAGGTATTGTTTTTTTTCCTTGATTTTTCTTCTTCCTTGCTAAACATTCACATGATTATAAAGCAAATTAAATATCATGGCATGAGCCACACCCCCCCCTAAGTCTTTAAAGTGATGTTCTTGCTATTTAACACTTCCAAGAGATCCTTTACAGCAGTCTTGGCTAATGTAATACGTGCTTGCTTACTTGACTAAGGTGTACTTGGATGTTGATTCTGCATCCAAAGAAAATGAAATTGTTGACAACTTTAATATTTTCTCCATTTTTCACAAAAGTATTTATTGACCCAATTAAAAAAATTCATTTTTTCTTTACCTGGAGGAATAATCCATACTGGAGATTATAGACTTTAAGCTTTTTCAATAAGTACTTCAAGTCATATTCATTTTCCACAAGCAAAGTTGTTGCTAAGTCTTTTTCCAGTTCTGATGGCACATTCATCTTCTTGTATACCATCTTCTCAGATTGTTTGCTCAGTATAGAGATTGAATTTATAAGAATTGTGAAAGTATCATCATGTGATTAATGCACTGATTCCCTCTTCTTACAGACAGACATTAGAATTTTGTCTGGCAAAAAATACTAGAGACAGGGATGGGGCTGAGTACCAAAGTAGCACAGTGCACAGCTGAGAGAACAGATTTCATTGAGCATT
This sequence comes from Elephantulus edwardii, assembly GCF_000299155.1. Lineage (NCBI taxonomy): Eukaryota > Metazoa > Chordata > Mammalia > Macroscelidea > Macroscelididae > Elephantulus > Elephantulus edwardii. The sequence goes on along the minus strand of NW_006399887.1, from coordinate 9,117,150 downwards.
AAAGTATAAGCCAAAAGTGTAGGCTGAGCCTTTTGTTAGAGTGTGAGGCCAAGAAGAAAGATTAAGAGGCAGAAGTGAAGATAACAACAATTAGAGGTAGAGTTAGAAGAAAGAGTTTGTCTATAGAAGGGAGGAGATAGACCTTCCTCTTTTAAAAGGTAGTAGTGAAGGACACAGTGTGACAATGAAGTGAGGTAATATTTATGACTTCTTCATCTGGACATTACACAGATAGGCATTCTTCTGGTAGTCTCTGCTTTCAGCTAATTTCCATCTGACATTTGTAATGATATTCTTAGTGGCATGGCCTCTTCTCAATTCTGCTTATATCTGGACGTTTTCTGTTGATATACTGTTCCAGGTGTTTTGGGATAATTTTCAGCAAGGTTTGCTTGCTTAAATGTGATGTTAGTAATATTATTCTATAATTTTAATACTCTGTAAACTTTTTTGGGAATGGTAATAAATATGGACCACTTCTATTCAGTTTATCAGGTAACTGTCTTCCAGATTTCTTTGCACAACTTGATGAAGACATTCAAGGATGCATCTATATGTTAAAATATGCCAATTGGTATTTTAACCATTTCTAGGGACTCATTTTTTGCCAATTCCTTCAAAGCAGCTTAAATGTCCTCTTTAATCACCACTGGTTCTTGATCATATGTTGTCTCATGAAATTCTTCTGTGTCAGATAATTTTTTTTGCAATAGTGATTCTTTCCATCTTAATTTGATGGTTTCTAATTAATTAAAGCATCTTTAAGTATTGCAACTTGAAGCTTGAATTCATTCTTATGCTCCTTCAGCTTAAAAATTTCCAAGCAAGTTTGTACCTTTTGATTTTCTTATACAACATCTTTGCACATTTCATTATAATCCATACGTCCCAAGCTGTCCTTTGAAATCTTCTGTTCATCTCCTAACTTCCTTATCTCTTCCTTTTGCTTTGGCTTTTTGGCAGTCTAGTGCAGTATTCAGAGTTTCTTCTGACATCAATCACAGTGTTTTCTTCTTTCTCTGTCTTAGTAATAACTTCTTGCATTCTTCATGGATGATATTTTGATATTATTCCACTGGTTATCTGGTCTTTGTTCATTAGTTTTCAAGACCTCAAATCTATTGTTGAAATGGTTTTCAAACTTAGGTGGATAGACTCAAGTTTGTATTTTAGGTCTTGAGTATCTGTTTTAATTTTCTTTAGCTTTAGTTTGAACTTGCACATGAGTAATTGATAGTCTGTTCCACAGTCAGCATCTGGCTCAGTTTACACAGCTGATACATAGCTTTTCCAGTGATGCTTTATATGGATGTGATCAGTCTGATTCCTGTGTATTCCATTAGGTTAAGTCCACGTCTATAGTTACCACTTGTGTCCTTTTTTATAAAAGGTATTTGTAATGAATAGATCATTGTGTGTACAAAATTCTAGCATTCTGTCTTCAGTTCATTTCTGTCACCAAGTCCATATTTTCCAACTACTAATTTTCCTACCTTGCTCCCAACTTTTGCATTTCAGCCACTAATTACTATTGTTAATGAATCTTGGGTGCACATCTATTTGTATTTTATTGGCTATTCAAAAGCATCTGCCTGTGTAGATCACAAGAAATTGTGCATAACCTTGAGAAGAATGGGAATCCTAGACTACTCGGTTTTGCTCATGAGAAACCTATACTTTTACCAGAAAACAATCATACCAACAGAGCAAGGCAACATTGCATGGTTAAAAATCAAGAGTGTGTCAGGGATGTGTCTTCCCCCATACCTTTCAATCTGTATGTAGAACAGATCATTGAGAGGCTGAACTCTTTGAAAAATGTAGCTTGAGAATTGGAGGAAGACTCATCTATAACCTGTGTTATAGACATGACACAATTGTGCTCACCGAACTTGAGGAGAAATTGAAATATTTGTGACAAAAGGTCAAGAACTACAGTCTTCAATATTGATTGTGTCTTAACATGAAGAAAAAAAAATATTGGCAGCACTGGGGCAATTGGCAGTGTAATGACAGATGGAGAAGAGATTGAAGTTGTTAGCAATTTCTTGTTACCCAGATTCCAGTCAACACTCCTGATACTAGCAGTCAGGAAATTAAAAGACTTGTTGCTTTGGGAAAGTTTGCTGTCAGGGTCCTCTCTAAAGTGCTAAGGAACAACTATATCAGTTTAGAGACTGAGGTGCATATGATCAAAGCCATGGTCTTCTCAGTTACTTGCCCTGCATCTCAGACCTGAGTAATGACCAAGGACATCAGAAGAAGAATGCCTTTGATTGTGGTGCTGGATAAGAATATTTAACATTCCATGAACTGTCAAGAGAACAAACAGGTATGTCCTGGAGAAGGAAAAACTAGGTTGCTATTGGAGGTAATGATTGTGAAGCTGTGTCTCACATACCTGGGCATGCTTTCAGGAGGGACCAGTCCTTGGAGAAGGACATCATGCTTGAAAGGGTGGAGGGTCACTACAGAAGAAGATCATGGATGAAATGGATTGATATAGTGACTGTGGCAATGGGGCAGGTGTGTCAGAGAGAGTGAGGTTGGCTCAAGGTAGGGCAGGGTTTGGAGCTGTTGTTGATCAGGTCACTATGAGTTATAGCCTATTTAAGGGCACATAACAACAACATTTGAGCATACCCTAGGGGTGGAGTATGGGCCAACGAGAATGTAATGCAGAGTACAAATTTCAGTGAGTGATTCTCATCTGGTCTCTGTTCTCTGATGTCATTCATGTACCTAAAACACTAATTATGTTAATTTCAGGGGCTGGCAGACTTTTCCACGAATGTCTGTATCAGCTTCCAGGTTTCAACGGCTCATGTAACTTTTGCCTCCCCTATGTCATTGGTACTAATCCTAACATAATGTTATGATCAGTGCCCTCCATGTAGTACCTTCCATTCTCTGTTTGAATAACGGCTTTTTGGTTTATGTACAACATATCCAACATGAGCCAAATTTATTTTACTCTAGAATTCCTATTCTGTCCATGGTTATCCACAATTTGTTACAATCCACACAACAGTATGTTTTTGTAGAGTCTGTTTCACACAGATAAGTATCTTTTGTGATAGTCTCCGCTGTCAGTCAATATTCATCTGATATTAATAATTATATCCTTTGTTTCATTTCTTCTTTTCTGAATAAAGATATATTCTGAATATATCAGAGTGTCCTAACTTTATACTGCTCAAGACATTTTAATTATTTTCAACAAAATTTTTCTTGTCTTGTGATAATAGTAATATTTGCTCTATTTTGTCTGCATTTCTTTCCCCAAAAGTTAATTTAAAAAAGATGAATCTCGTTCACTTAATCAGCCAGGTAGGTGTCCCTAAATTCATCAAAGTAGATAATAGAGGACCTAGAGTGCTACATCTATTTAACGAATAAACTCAAGTGTAATCAGATAATTTCTTGCATTCTTATTATATAAGAACGTCAGTGCAGCAGATCTCTGATTGAGTTCTTGATTATACCCTACTCCTGAAACAGTTTCTCAGAGATTAATTATTTTGATACATGAGTGTGTATTCTTTCTATTTTATATTGATGCTTCTTTGCATTCAATATATTCTCTATAGACACCTTCCTTGGGTATTGCAGCAGCTCGAGGACTGAAGTTGTTCTTCAGTTAATTTAGATTAAGAAATGCTGACTGTGTGATTTTGTTTTCTTCTTTTCTAATTTTTTATCTTTGCACATTTCATTATAATACTTTATTTTGTCTTCTGCAGAAGCTTTTTGAAATTATGTCTTCAATTAAACTACTTCATAGTATATTTCATTAACTTTTGCTGCTCTACATTCTAAATCAAGATTAAAAGTAGATTCTGAAACCCATAATTGCCTTTCCATCTTTAAAATTCCTATGTAAGTTTTTATATATTTGTGTATGTGATATTCTTGATGTCACTCCACAACTCATCTTATCTTCTGTAAATACATTTTGATGTATCAAATTTCTTCTTGAAAGTCTTTATAGTTAGGTAGGATATATTCAAGACCTGATTTTTAAACATTTCTTCAACTTTAAGAGACATCTTTTTTGTTAATAGTATAAACAATCTGTTGTAGCGAATTATTCCAATTTAAATAACTTTTTAAAAGTATTTTCTTTCCTTTTAGTAAGTAGTTGGTAAAATTAGGGCACTCTTCTGGTCTAGTGGCTAACAAGTCACTGCCAACCCTAAGGCAGAATATTAAAACCCACCAACTTTTCATAGGGTAAGTGATGGACAATCTACCTTCTGTGTGATTTACAATCGCTGAAAGCCACTGGAAAATCAACAGTGAGTCCCTTCTGACTCTATATCAATGAACTGAATTTGAGTTGAATGAGTAAAATTAAAGGATCTCTAGTGGCTTATTTTAGAAGCAGGAGTGACATCCACTTCCTAGACAACATGCCTCTAGAAACTATGAACTTTGAGAAATGACAATAGGTATAGAAAGGCTTTAGGTCTTTTGTTCCTAGGATTGCTGTGAGTCATGCTTAACTCAACGACAATCAACGAAAACAACAAAAAGTAGCGTATTGTGCTCAGTGCTGTGTTGTTAATAAAAAATTTGATAGCAATCCGACCACGACTTATTAGGGAAAATAGTAACAGCCTCTTCCCATAAAGATTTATGTCTTTGGAAAACTAACAGAGGTCACTATAAGTTGGAATCAACTAGACAGCAGTGGGAATGTGATGACAATAAGACGTTTTTATTGTTTTTCATTTCTGTATTACTGGCAGCTATAGTAATTCATCGTTCATAATTGGATATTGATAAATACTTCCAAATGAATCAATGACTCAATAAATTAATATAAATATTCTCTTATGTCTTTACATATATGAGGCAAGCTATATTATTTCATTGGGTAAATATTTGCTTTATCAGATTTGGATCCCATTTCTCAAATCTTTGAGTCACATCAGAAGTTTTATTTCAAACATAATAAAAAAAAATCCACCTAATTTAAAAACTTGTCAGGAGTTTCAGGTGTTTTTTTTTTCTTCTTAAGGTTTAGCCTCCTGATTTCCAGGGATATCAACTGTCTACGATTAATCACTGAATTTTGTACACGATTAAGTATCTACATTTGCTATTTGTATGTTTCTGGAAAGATTATAACACTTGAGACTAACAAAATAGTTCTGATATTTCTGTAGGCAAGTTGCTTCATTCAAATAAAAAAATATTGATTATATGTGTCAATTCAACTAGCTGTATTTAAGATTATTAATATATGGTTTATCCTAAGGGATTTGAATATGTAGAAGCAGAGTCAGACACATAAATAGATGGCAAAAAGAAAGTTTTAAATGCAGTAATAGTGATTTGGGGAGGTGGTGTGGTCCATAGGGAATTTCAATGCTAGCCCAATGACCATGGCTTTCTGAAGGTTGGAATCCACCACCAGTTTTGGGGATTTACAGCTGTGTCCTGTACAGCCATGAAATCCCACTAGATGGTTGCATGTGAGTCAATTCTAGCCGGAAAGCAATTATTAAGAATAATTATTTAGCCACAAATGCAAAGACAGTATTATTCAAAACTTCAAAGTTGAAATACAAAACCATAAAAAAAATCAGCAAAATAAGTCTTAAATTAAGCTTGTCTTATTATTTCCATAGCTACCACTGTAGTGTGACCTAAGGAATCATCATTTATTCTTAAAGTATTATATTTGCTTTTGAATTATTTATCTCTACTACATTTTCCAGCATTTGTTGTGTACCATTGAGTTGTCATTGACTCAGCTAATCCTTTAGCAGGGTATAGGAGGCAGTCAATCACACTGGAAGGAGATTGCCCAGCTTTCTTCTATGGAACACCTGGTGATTCCACCTTAAGTCTTCGGGTGGGCAAACAATGTTCACCAATTCTCAAGATTTGTTGTTGTTGTTGCTATGTGTCGTCGAGTCATTTGCGACTCAGCGACCCTATGTACAACAGCCCTAAACCCT
>NW_006399887.1:9109509-9110576 GCF_000299155.1 Elephantulus edwardii | reverse complement strand
AATCTCAATCTCTTTGCCATCCATCAATTAGTCCAGTGGGGAGAATCTTTGTCTTCTTGACATTGAGCCTCAGTCCATACTGAAGGCTGCAGTCCTTGACCCTCTGCAGCAAGATGTAAAAAATAAATTCAAGCTTCAAGTTGTAGTACTGAAGGATGCTGTGAACAAACACTAGCATACTCTAGGAAGCATAAAAGATGGAGAGAATACACAAAGTTACTGTACAAAAAAGAAATAACTGAGACAACCATTTCAGCAAGTAGCATATAATAATAAACAAATGGTGACGAAACAAGTAGTTCAAGTGGCACTGAAGGCAGTTGCAAAAAAATTAGGCTTCATATTGACAGAATACAAATTGCATAGTCCAAGAAACACATGCATCCCTGGAAGTGCTCCTTAGACTGTGCCAAGAAATCTGCAAGACAGTTACCTGGCCAACTACATGTAAGACATGCATAATTGTTTTCATTAAAAAAAAAAAAAACAAACAAACAACAAACCCCAAAGCAAAACCATGGTTGAACAGAAAGTAGAAAGCATTGAAGAATATCACATGCAAGTCAAATCTTACTGAGGATTATTTTTAAAAATTGTTAAAACAGTATATGAACAGGGAAATTGTAGAACTTCAATGTAGAGGAAGCCATGGCACCAGAAATATAATTGATGATTTCAGGTGGGTGTTGGCTGAAAGCAGAAAGTATCATAAATATATGTACTTGTGTTTTATTGACTATGCAAAAGCATTTGGCTGTGAGGATCATAACAAATGACAACTAATATTGAGAAGAATAAGAATCCTAGAACTCTTAAGTGTGCACATATAAAATCCATATTTAGCTGTTTTGTGAACAGAGCAAGGGAACACTGTCTAGTTTAATCAAGGAAGATATGCTTTAAGGCATACCTATTTCCATATCTTTGAAGGCATATCCACTTTCCATACCTATTTGATCTCTATACTGTGGAAATCATAAGTAGACTTTATGAGGACAAATGTAGCATGAAGAGCAGAAGAAGATTCATTAACAACCTGCGTTATGTAATTGACACAAGCTTGTTTA
>NW_006399887.1:9108050-9108579 GCF_000299155.1 Elephantulus edwardii | reverse complement strand
ATCTGCTGTCAAGGACATTTTCATGTAGTTAGGAGCAATGCTATCAGATTAAGGACTAAGGTGTACCTAATTAAAGCTGTGATATTTTCAATTACTTCCCATCCATCTGAAAATAGAACAATGAAAAAAGGTGACAGAGGAGGAATCTGCTGATTGAGGAATCTACATTAAAACCCTCGTTTCTTAAATGTTTGAAAAACAACATTCTAAATAAATAACTGTTATTCTTGATTGCCAAAGAAGTTGAAGTGGTCTGGAAACTTTGATGGTGGTCCTGGAGGTGGAATTTCCTTAACTGTGAGACATAGCTGTTAGTTTGTTGTGTTGAGGCAATGGTCTGCATATAGCTATTTACAGTTTAATTCTTGAATGAATCCTTGCTTATTTATTATTTTTCTAATTAGAAGAAGGAAGGAACCTCAGCTGCTGGCTGTGAGGAATTAGGCAGAAGGGAAGAGGACTCCAACTCTCCTTGAGTGCACACACTGCCAGCTGTGAGGACAGAGCCTCTTCCACTCGGCCACCCTCA
>NW_006399887.1:9106438-9107445 GCF_000299155.1 Elephantulus edwardii | reverse complement strand
ACCGCACATAAAAACAACAACAATTAGAAGAGTACTTGTCTGTCAGTTTGCAGTATGAAGGTAACTTTGGGTGTTCTGGAGCTGAAAGCTATATTATTTATTGTGTCAAAAGGCAGGGGAGCCATTCATGATGGACAGGTTTTAGTAGTGCTCCCAGAATAAGACAGGCTTGGAAACAAGATAGGCCAGCCACTTCTGAAATAGCAGCCCTTTGAAAACACTATGGACAATGTTGTTGTTATGTGCCATCGAGTCGCTTGCAACACATAGCGACCCTATGTGACATTACTTGTATAGACTATCATGTTATCTGCACATAGTGACAGTTTTACTATCTCTTTGTCAATTTGGATGCCTCTTATTTCCTTCCCTTATTTTACTGCCCTAGCAAGTACTCCAATATAACATTGAATAGGAGTGTTGATAATAGGCATCCTTATGTAGTCTCTATTCTCAGGGAGAATGCTTTTAGTCTTTCTCCATGAGAATATTATTTGTTCTTGGTTTTGTGTGTATACTTTTCACTATGTTGAGGACATTTTCTTCTATTCCTCTTTTGTTGTATGTGTTAATCAAGGTGGCATGGTAGATTTTGTTAAAGGCTTTTTCTACACCAATTGATAGCATCATGTGGTTCTTGATCATTATTGGGGTACAGAAGAAATAAAAAGTAAAATTTAAAAAATTCCTCAAATTAAATGAAAATACAACATATCAAAACCTCAGATGCAGCTAAGACAGTTCTAAAGAGATTGTTCATAGCAATGACTTAACACATCCATCAAATAGAAAAAAAAACAATCTAATCTCAGTCTCTAGAAGAAAATAAATTATAAGGACAAGGGCAGAAATCAATGGGATAGAAAGTAGAAAAAACAAATTAAACATTAACAAGACTAGGAGCCAGTTTTTTTGAAGGATTGATAAAATACACTAACCATTGGCAAACTTAAAACCCACAAATTAATAAAAAAGAGACAAAAGAGATGGCATCCAACAGAATAAAA
>NW_006399887.1:9102857-9104879 GCF_000299155.1 Elephantulus edwardii | reverse complement strand
TTTCCTTCCGTGCAATTTACTGTCTCTGAAAACCTGACTTGACAGTGTGTAATAACAACAAATAATAATAAAACTCTCAGTACCTCTGCCATTATTGGATTTATATTGTTGTTGTGTACTCTTAAGTTGGAAATGACCCATAGCAGATCCTACAGAGGGTTTTCAGTGGCATTAAATTGCATGGGAGAAGACTGTCCACCCTGGTCCCTTGGGGCACCTGGTAGGTTCAAATTGTGTGCTCTTGGGATTGCAGTGAAGCTTCTTACCACTATATCACAAGAGCTCCCCTAAATTTACATTATTGAATTATTATTGGTGATAATAAAGCATATAATATACATTTAAAATATAATAATATATGTCTTTTATAAGTTTAAAGTAAGGTATTTGTAACTAAGAGAATTTTAAGCTGTATATCAAACTTGGATTTCCAAGACCATATTTCATGACACGAGGGTACTAACTACTTTTCTCCCTTAATACAGCTAGCTGGTGGATTCAAGCCATTGATCTTTCTACTAGCAGTCCAATAATATTACACTTATTGTTAAGTGCTGTTGAGTTGAGTAAAATTCATACTGGCCCTCTAAACAACAGATCTAAACCCTATGCTATGCTGCACTACCATAGAAATTCTTTAAAGAGTGATTGTTATGTGTCATCGAATCAGAATGACTCATAGCTGAATCTCCAACAAGTTTTTAGAGGCAGTAGATTACAAGGGAAGAGACTGCCCATCTTTCTTCTACAGGTCAACTCATATATTTGAACTGCCTAATTTTAGTTTAGCACCACAATTTATCACTTGACCATCAGAGGACCCTTACATGCAAATCAATTTTAAAAAATGCAGTGGTAAAACCAGAATTTATCAGCCTCAAAGAAGAAAGCATATTTCAATCAGATCTTCAATTCTAACTAAATCAGGATTATTTCTAGCAAGACTACTAATTCTACTCAGGGTTATCTTCTGTATAAAAAGCAGTAACAAGAACTTCTTTGCATGATGACAAAATAAAATATCTTTACCCAATCCAAACTTAACCTAGAACAAAACTTTATGCTGCCTTTTTGGAAAACAATAAAACTAGAGTAATTAAATAAAATTAGCATGAATATACTATTATTTTTTCCTTTTTCCCAAAAATCAGGTATGACCATGACATCTTTTGCATCTGTATAATCTCATCCTATCTTATGTTCTCATTTTTTTTGGCTGCATACTGTATGAGAACATGGGTTATAATGTAGTATTTTTTTTTAAATGGCACTTCTAAAACAGGGCATTGCAGTTAATGAATCAAAATTATTTATTAAAATGAACTACTTTTTGAAAGGATATTTCTTTACCTATCAAAAAACTCTTCAAGTTTGCTTTTTAATCCCATCCATATTTAATTAAAATTTTGAAAGTAAAATGAAACCACTCCTAATCCTTTAGACTCATATTTTCTTCATGGGTAATTTGTATATATATTTGTATAAGATTCATTCCACTGTGATTCTGGCTGCCAGTCTACTTGCTAAATTAGGCAAAGAGCTATCCTGCTGTGCATATCTGAGTTGCAGGTGCAGGAATTCAGTGCTTAAGTAAATGTAAGGGAATTGGTGATACCCATGGATTATTTGAAGTGTATTCACTTTCCTATCAGGTCTGAAACAGAATGTAATGGCATTCAATTAAGAGTACAGATTTTTGAAAAGCCAAGTGCAGAAATAATTTAAGTTTGTCCTCTCAGGAAAAATAACTTTACATAAGCTTAGTCCTATAACTAAATAATATCATAAACATTTTAAATTTTAAATGTTTGCTTTTATAGCATCAGCAATAAGAGAAATTATAAATACTGGTCCCATTCTTCTGTCCTAACTTCCTTTTCATGACCAGGCCACCATTTGAACTCACTAAAGATATTTTAAGCATACAAAAATGTTTATCATATGGTTAAATTTTAATTTCAGTTGAGTTGAGTAATATATTGTTTGGAATATATTAGAAATAAATTAAGCTTAGTTATATGA
>NW_006399887.1:9098882-9102715 GCF_000299155.1 Elephantulus edwardii | reverse complement strand
ACATGTTGCTGGAGAGATTATTCCTTGGAGAGGGACTTCATGCTTGGGAAGATGGAGGGGTAGTAAGAGAGAGGAAGATCCTCCACTAAGTGGTTTGACATTATAATTATGGCAATGGGCTTGACTGTTTCAGAGACTGTGAGAATGACATGAGACAGTGTTCAGATTTGTTGTTCATAGGGTCACTATGAGCCGTATTTAACTTGACAGCATTTAACAAAACAATGACAATGTTAAGTTATTCAAGCAAACAGAAATGATCTTATGATTTTAGTGAATGTTTATAGCAAGGATGGATATTGATTAACGCATACATGTTTGGTTTTTTTTTCTCCATCAACCCCTATTTCACCTTTTAATGCATGTCCTATTCTACATTGTCGATAGTCATGCACACAACATCCATTCTCCTCAGATAGTACCTCCTTTCTTCTAGTCCAGTGAAGTGTTCATTACCTATCCGTTCTTTTCCTGAATCCCCTCACAATATCCACTTTATTTTTATAACAGTAGACCTATGCAGTATTTACCCTTTTGTGACTGAGGTATTTCATGCAGCATAAAGTCTTCCAGACCCATTCAAGTCTTGTAGTGTTTTACAAGTTTATTATTTTTTAGTGCTGTGTGATATGTATGACAAATTTTCTATCTTTTCATTTGTTGAAGGGCACTTGGGCTGCTTCCATCTCTTCATTATTATGAATAGTGCTGCAATAAACATGGGTATGCACACATCTTTCTGCAATACGGCTCTGATGTCTTTAGGTTGTAGTCTTAGTAGATGATAGTTGGGACAAATGGTATTTCTATTGTTAACTTTTTGAGAAAGTGCCAAGTAATTGCCTTCCATAGTACCATTTTACATTCCCACTAACAGTGAATGATAGTTCCATTCTGTCATTTGTTCTTTGCTACCCTCTTGAACTTTGCTATTATTGCCGAAATGAGATTTCATGTTGTTTTTATTTGCATCTCTCAGATACCTAGATATTTTTACTTTCTTCGTGTGTTTGTTGGTTATCTGAATTTCTTCTTTGGTGAACTGTCTTTTCATATCTTCTATCCATTTTTGAGATTGGGGTGTTTGCCTTTTTCTTATTTGAGGTGCTGGAGTATTCTATAAATTTTAGATGTGAGTCCCTTAACAGATATGTCATAGTCAAATATTTATTTCCCTAGTCTGTGGGCTTCCATTTATCCTTATTGGAGAAGTTTTTGATGTCTAGAGGAAATAAAGTTTTAGAAAATCTCATTAATTTCTTTTATCTTCTCCTGATTGTACATTTTTTGTTATGCTTAGTTTTGTTGTTAATAGGTTGTGCATTTTTTGTTATGCTTAGTTTTGCTGTTAATAGGTGCTTTCAAGTCAAATATGATTCAGAGTGACCTTATGAACAACAGTTCTGAACCCTGTTATATGCTGTACCATCCTCACTCTTCCTGTTACACTATACACCACTGTAGAAGTCACTGTGTCAACCTATCTGGTCTAGGGTCTTTTGCTGACTCTCCTCTTTTCCAAGCATTATGGCCCTCTTCAAGGAATAGTGTCTCCTGGTAACATGCTTGAAGTAGGTGAGACAATATCTCAGAAGAGCAGGCTGGCTACATTATCTTCAAGACATATTTGTTTGTTCTTTTTTGCCTCGTAGGGAATGTCAATTATTATTCTCCAGCCCCACAGCTCAAAGATATCAATTCTTCTTTTGTCATCCTTATTAATTGTCCAGCTCCCAGATACATAGCAAGTTATCAAAAACACTATGACCTGAATCAGATGCACATTAGTCCTCAAACTTACATCATTGGTCCTCAGTAATTTGAAGAGATTTTTGGCTTGTTAGGTGTCATTGAGTTGAATATGTCTCATAGAGATAAAAAGATCTGAACCCTGTTCTATCCTGTGCCATCTTCACACTTATTGACACATAAGAAAAAATCCTGACACAAAATAAAAATTCTTGACACTGAAAAATTTCTGCAAGTACAACCTGAGCAGGAGCCCATGGTAATAAAGAAGGAAGTGGAAGCTACAATGAAGGCATTAGCAAAAATTAGGCCCCAGGAATCACTGGCATATCATCCGCCTTTCCAAGCATGATGTCCTTCTCCAAGGACTGGCTGGTCCTGGCCATGTGCCCAAAGTATGTGATATAGAGTTTCAAAATCCTAGCCTCCAAAGAGAAACCTGGCTTCACCCTCTCTAAGACAGACCTATTTGTTTTCTTTCCAGTCCATGGTATGTTCAAGACTCTTCTTCTCCAGCGTCACAACTCAAAGGTATCAATTCTTCTGTAATCCTTAGTCAGTGTCAAGCTCTCTGATACATAGCAAGTAATTGAGAAGACCATGGCCTGGATCAGGCACACCTTGGTCTCTAGACTGCCATCATTGCTTCTCAGTAATCTGGAGAGGTCTCTGACCATAGGTTTTCCCGGTGCAATTCATCTTTTGATTTCCCGATTGCAGGTGTCAAGAGTGTTGATTGTGGAGCCAAACGAGCTGTGCTGTTGACAACCTTAATCTCTTCTCCGTGTATCATCACTGTGTGCCAACTGGCCCAGTGGCGAGAATCTTTGTCTTCTTGATTTTGAGCTTTAATCCATATTGAAGACTACAGTCCTTGATTTCTGCACCAAGTGCTTCAGATTCTCTTCAGCTTCAGTAAGAATGGTTGTGTCATTTGTATAGTTTGTTGATGAGTCTTACTCCAATCCTAATGTCACATTTCATCTCATAAAACCCAGCCTCCCTGATCATGATCTGTTCTGCAAATAGATTGAAAAGGTATGGAGACAGGGTGCATGCCTGACACACTCCTTTTCTGATTTTGAACCATGCAGTGTTTCCTTGCTCTGTTCTGAGGATTGCTTCCTAGTCCAAAAATAGATTTCACATAAGCACAGTCAAATGACTGCCCATTCTCCTCACCTATACTTGGACCAGAAAGTAGTCCTCAGAATAAAGCACAGAAACACTGTTTGATAAATGGAGAAAAGATCAAAGTTGTCAGCAATTTCATTTTATTGGGATCCACAATCAACACTCATGGCAACAGCTGTCAGGAATCAAAAGCTATATTTCATTAGAAAAATATGCTGTCAAGGTTCTCTATACAGTATTAAAGAACATGGATATGTTGGTCTGAAAAAGTAAAGTGCCCCTGATCAAAGCCATGATATTTTAAATTGTTCTCAGAGTTCTGGTGGCCTAGTGGCAAGAAGCTGCAATACAATTCTGAAGGCACATGGTTCAAAGCCATCAGCTAGTCTGTGGGAGAAAGATGGGCTATCTCCTTCCATAAGATAAAGTGCCTTTGAAAACCCTCTTTGGGTTTTCAAAACCACAGCTATGGGTCAGTTCTGACTCTATGGTCCAAAAAAAACACCAACATAACTGAAAGTTAACAGAAAAATTAATGCTTTTGGATTATTGAATTCTCACAGCGCATCAAATAGACCATGGACTGCTAAAAACCAAGTTTTTCTTAGAGGGAGAGCAATCAGAGGTTCCTTAGAGACAAGAATAACAAAGCTTTGTCTCACATACTTTGGGCATATTTTCAGTAGGGATAAGTTCTTTATAAATGATTTTGTGCAGTAAAAAGTAGAGTCAGGAAAATGGAGGAAGACCCTTGGTGAGATGGATTGACACTGTAACTGTAGAAATAGACTGGAGAAGTCAGATATTGTGCAAGGGATACAGGATAGGATAAGCTCCCCATCTGCTGTTCAGAAGGTTGCTATATATTGCAGTCGACTGATGGCATATAACTGTAACAACATGATAGCATGGTTAACAACAACAATAGCATGATCAAAGATAAGTTTATT
>NW_006399887.1:9096064-9096815 GCF_000299155.1 Elephantulus edwardii | reverse complement strand
TGTTTTTACTATGTCAGTTTTAAACTTATGTTTACATTCACAAGTCAATCTCTACTTCAGGTCTCAAAAAATCATTCTGAAAAAAATCATTCTGATTATATCCTATCTTTCAACTGATTAATAGTGCATTAATGAGATAAATATGCTTACAACTTTGAAAACTGCATAATGTTGGAAATATCTATATGAAGGGAAATCTTTTAAATTATATATATATATGTATAAAACCACTTTGCTCTCATAATTTCAGCTGCTTCTTTAAATGCAGAAGGTGAGAATACATCATCCCTAGGGTGATATTTTCCTCCACAGCCTTACACATAATTCAGAGTCAAATTGCTATCTGTCAAGAGTTCAAGACCTAAGGGGATAATTTCTACCTGGAGAATATTTCTCTTCACCAGCAGTATTGCTAACTTTCACACACATTAGTAAGAGAAAGTAGACATGAAAGAGAGATAGATGAAGTAAAAAACATGAATTCTTTGTAATATTACTAGTTTGAAAATCTTTTTTCCTTGAAAACTGCTCTTCTGAATTCTATACTATATAGTTATAATTTTTCCACAAATATAAGTTACATACACATAAGTATTAAAAAAAAAGTATGTGGAAACAAATATAGAATAAAATTAAAGAGCAAGTCTTAACAAAAATGTTGTTTTTGTTATGTTCCATCAAGTCATCTGAAACTCATAGTGACCGTGAGTACAACAGCTCTGAACCCTGCCCTGTCCTGAGACAGTGTCAC
>NW_006399887.1:9084959-9088412 GCF_000299155.1 Elephantulus edwardii | reverse complement strand
GTAGGTCATGAGTTGTGCCCCAGCCCGCTGGATGGAATAAAACCTAATGCTGTTTGCATCAAGGACCATCTCTCGTGAGTGATTGGTGCTGGCGTCCAATCTCATTGGGGTCCTGCTCTGCGGATCCAACATTACTAGTTTCCTTCTCTGTATACAATAATAACCTTAAGCAGTACTTGTCCTTATGTGACTGAGTTACTTCACTCAGCATAATGTTCTACATACTTTCCCACATTATATACTATTTTACAAAATTGTTAATTCATAGTGATGCATAAAGAATACCAAAAGAATATCTTTTTGTGCTTAATTAACTGTTTGCTTTATTAATTACTCAAAGGCATTTGACTGTGTGGATCATAACAAGTTGTGGTCTACATAGAGAAGAATGAGAGTCCCAGAGCACTTAATTGTGCTCATGCAAAACCTATACCTGGACCAAGAGACTGTTGCAGGAATAGAGTAGAGGAATACCACATGTTTAAAAATAAGAATGGATTGAGTCAAGATTGCATACCTATTCTCCATACCTAATCAATCTGTCTACTGAGAAAATTATTTGAGAAGTTGGACTCTATTAAGAGGAATGTGTTATTAGGATTGGAGGGTGATTTATCAGTAACCTGCACTATGCAGGTGATGCAATTTGCTTGTTGAAAGTGAGGAAGACTTGAAGCATTTGTTGTAGAATATCAAGGAATGAAGCCTTCAGAATGGATTGCATCTCAATGTCAACAACAAAATAGATTGTTACCACTGGATGAATAGGCAACATCATAACGGATGTAGAAGAGATTGAAACTCTAAACAACTTCATTTTTTTGGATCCACAGTTAACACCCTTGGTACGAGCGGTCAGGAAATAAGTAGACACATAAAACTGGGAAAGTCTGAAGTTAAAGACCTCTCTAAATTACTGATGAATCATGTCAGGTTGAGGACTAAGTTGCATCTGCTTCAGCCTACGGTCTTTTAATCATATGCTATGCGTATAAGAGCTGAAAAACAGCTAAGGGTGGCAGAAGAAGAATTGATGACTTTGAACTGTGATTTTGGACAAGAGTGCTAAACACCCCATGGAGTGCCAAAAGAACAAACAAGTAGGTGTTGGAAGAGGGTGCAGACTAAGTGTGTGCTCTTTGGAGACAAGGATAATGAGGCTTCCCTTCACATATTTCCAGCATGTTGCAAGGAGGGGCTATTCCTTGAAAGGGAGATATGATGCTTGGAAGAATGGAGAGTTGGTAAAAGAGTGGTTGACCCTCTACCAGGTGGGTTGACAAATACATGCCAAAATGGACTCTAGTGTGTCAGGAAATGAAGACTGTAGAGTATAGAAGAAGGTTCCCATCTGTTGTTCATAGAGTCTCTATGAGTCATATTCAACTCAACCTAACCAAAAAAAAAAAAAACCAAAACTAGAACAATGCTATATAGTATTACCTTGTGTAAATGTATCATAGTTTCTCAATACGTTGGTCTGTTGATGTGCATTTTGTCTGTTTCCATTTTCTTGCTATTTTGAATAATGTTGCTATGAACATTGGTAAAAAGTCTCCTTTTGTGTCTCAGTTCTATTTTTCTTGGAGTAACTTCCTAGGCATATTCTTTCCAATTATTTGTTATGTATCTGATAACTGGACAATGAATAAGGATTACAGAAGAATTGATTTCTTTGAGCTGTTGTGTTGGAAAAGAGCACTGAACATCCCATGGATGGCCAGGAGAACAAATGAATATGTCTTAGAGAGAGTGCAGCCATAGTGCTCTTTGGACGTAAGAATGATGAAACTTTCCCTCACATACTTTGAGCATGATACTAAAAGGGTCCGCTCCTTGGAGAATGACATGATTCTGGAAAGGAGGCTCAGCAATAAGGAGGATGACCCTCAACCAGGTGGACTGATATGGTGACAACTGCAATGGGCTCCTGTGTCAGGAAGTGTGAAGATGGTTCAGGACAGAATGTGGTTCAGATCTTTTGTTCATAGTGTCACTATGAGTCATACTTAACTCAATGGCACGTACAACAATAACAAGTTCCTAGTAATGGAATAGCTGTGTCATATGGGATTTCTTTGTTCAGTTTTTTGAGGAAGCACTAAAGTGAATTCCAGAGTGGTTGTACCATATTACACTCCTACCAACAGTGAATGAGAGTTCCAATCTGTCCACATTCTCTCTAACATTTATTGATTATTAACTTGTTAAACTTTGCTACTAATTGGGATGGTATCTTATTTTAGTTTCGATATGCATCTCTCTCATTGCCAATGATTTTGAGCATTTCTTTGTGTGTATGTTGACTATCTGAATGTTTTCCTTTGTGAAAAAATGTTTACATAATTTTTGCCTATTTTGTGATTGGGTTGTCCATATTTTCCTTGCAGAAGCCCTGTTGCAGTTGTTGTTGTTGTGTGCTGTGGAGTTGACTATGACTCATTGTTACCCTATGCACAATACCTGCTCTACATTATTCTAAGTGAACTAACTCACTTCCTTAAAGACAAATACTGAAGAAGATCATTATTCTATAAATAGTTAGCTAGTAAAACATGAATGCATATTTAAGGTGTGGAAGGTAGCAGCAGAGTGGTTAGGATGAGCGGCGGACGTATAATCATAAAGTCACACAATTTAATAGGTGGATGGAGGAGTGGGTAAAGGAAGTGAAAGATATTGTGTGAAAACAATGTATATGAGCTTTGTAAGTAAACTAATGAAAAATCAAAATTTTGTTAATAAGACAAGAACACAACAACATAACTGCTCTATTCAGAGACAATCTTTCTCTGTCAGTGCCCTAGTTACTGTGTCAATCCATCTCATCTGAGGAATTCCTCTTTTATTCTCTTTCTACACTTTGAAGCATGATATTTTTCTCCAAAGAGTGGTCACTCCTGGCTACATGCCTAAAGTATGTGAGATAGAGATTCAAAATCCTTACCTCAAGGCAGCACCTTAGTGTCACTCGCTTCTAGACAGACCTATTAGTTATCTTGGAAGTCTATGTTATGTTCAAAACTAATCTCCACAACCATAACAACTGAAAGGCATCAATTCTTCTGTCATCCTTGGTCATTTCCATCTCTCTCGTGCATAGCAAGTAATTGTAAAGACCATGACCTGGACCATGAAGAAAATGCAACCAGAGTACTCCTTATAGGAGAATATGACAAGACTTCATTTGACATAATTTGAACATGTTGTTAAGAGAGGTTATTCCTTGGAAAGGGTCATCATGATAAAAGTGGTGATCCAAAAGAGAGGCAGACTCTCAATGAGATATATAGATGCAGTGACTGTGGCAATGGTGTCAAGTGTCTCGGGGGTACAAGGATGGCATAAGAAAGGACAAGGTTAAAATCTGTTAATCACATCATTACTATAACTCATACTTGTCTCAATGACACTTAAACATGAATATAGATAAAAGATAGTAAAAAGAATATA
>NW_006399887.1:9077504-9084494 GCF_000299155.1 Elephantulus edwardii | reverse complement strand
CCATACCTTTTCAATCTAAATGGGGAACAGATCATCTGGAATCTATGAGCAGGAACCTGGCCTTATGATTGGAGGAAGACTCATCAACAACCTACCTTATACAGATGACACAACCTTGCTTTCTGAAACTGAAGAGGAACTGAAGCACTTTCTGCAGAAGGTTAAATACTTCAGGTGTCAATATGTATTGAAGCTCAACATCAAGAAAATTTAGATTTTCACCACTGAGAACGGGCAGCATCATGTTAAGATGGTGAAGAGACTGAGATTATTAACAGCTTTAATTTACTTGGTTCCACAATCAATACTCTTCATACCAGAAGCCAAGAATCAAAAGATGAATTGAATCGGGAAAGTCTACTGTTACAGACCTCTCCAGAATACTGAAGAATACAATGTCTAGAAACTAAGGCTTGCTTGATCCATGCCATGGTCTTTGAAATTACATGTTATGTATCATAAAGCTGTACAATGACTAGGGATGATAGCAGAAGAATTTTTGCCTTTGAGTTGTAGTGTGGGAGAAGATAGTAATTGAATATACCATGGACTGCTAGCAGAACAAACAGGTTTGTCCTAGAAACAGGACTCTGAAGCTCCATTGACATACTTTGGGCATTTTTCAAGGAGGGATAAGTCCTTGGAGAGGGATATCATGCTTAGTAAGGTGGAAAGACAGCACAAAAGAAGATCCTGGATGAGATGAATTGACTCAGTGATTAGAGTAATAGGGGTGGATGCACCAGAGACAACGTGGTTTGCAAAAGACAGAGGAGTTTCAGAGCTATTTGTTTATAGGGTCACAAGGGACTCAATAGCACTTAAGAAATACATACATCAAGAAGACAAAGATTCGCACCACTCAGCCAATCGGCAGTAGCATGATAAATGGAGAAGAGGTTGAAGTTGCTAAAAATTAACACTCTTAACACCAGCAATCAAGAAATCAAAAGACAAAATGCATTGGGGAATCAGCTGTCAGAGACCACTCCAGAGTGCTGAAAAGCAATGATGTCAGTCAAGAGACTAATCCAGGCCATGGTCTTTGTAATTACTTATTATGCTTCAGAGATCTGGACAATGACTAAGGGTGACAAAAGAAGAAGTGATGTTTTTGAATTGTGCTGGAGAAGAGTCTTAAGCGTAGCATGGACTGCCAAGAAATCAAATAGATCTGTCTAGGAGAGGGTAAAACCGAAGGTTGGGAATTTAAAGCTCTGTCTCATATACTTTGGGCACATGGCTAGGAGAGACCAGCCCTTGAAAAATGATATCATGCTTGAAAGGTTGGAGGGACAGCACTGGAGAGGAAAGCCTCAGATGAGATAGATTGATAAAGTGACTAGAGCAATGGGGATTGGTGTGTCAAAATTAGTGAGAATGGCTCAGAACAGAACAGGGTTCAGAACTTCTGTACATAGATTCACTATTCGGGTTGCATGTAACTTGACATCACATAACAACAACAACAACAAAAAAACAACAGCAACAATAATACAAAATATATAATACATGATATGTTGTTGTTACGTGCCATTCAGTCACCTGCGACTCATAGTGACCCTATGTACAACAGCCCTAAACTCTGCTCCATCCTGTGCCAATCTTATTTTTTCTGACACACCTACCCCTCTCACCCCAGTCAGTAAATAATAGAGTGTCTTCCTCTCCTACTGTGTCCCTTCACCCTTCTAAGCATGACTTCCCTCTCCAAGGACTGATCCCTCCTTGTAACATGTCCAAAGTATGTCAGACAGCGCTTTAGAATCCTTGCCTCCAAAGAGAAGCCTGGTTTAACCCTTTGTAGGATGAAAATGTGTTCTCTTAGCAGCCCATGATATATTCAATACTCTTCTCCTGCATCACAACTCTAAGGCATAACTTCTCCTTCTATCATCCCTAGTCATTGTCCAGCTCTCTGAAGCACACCAAGTGATTACAAAAACAATGGCCTGTATCATGTGCACTGTAGTCTCCAGACTGACATTCTTGCTCTTTAGTACTTTGGAGAGGTCCTTAACAGCAGACTTTCCCAATTCAATATGTCTTTTAATTTCCTGACTGCTGGTGACAAGAGTGTTGATTGTGGAGCAAAGCAATTTAAAGCTATGAACAATCTCAATCTCTTCACCATCTATCATGATGCTGACAATTGGCCCAGTGGTGAGAATCTTTGTCTTCTTGATATTGAGCTTCAACCCATATTGCATTCCTTGACCTTCTACAACGAGTGCTTCAGGTCTTTCTCAGTTTCAGCAAGTACGGTTGTGTCATCTGCATAACAGATATCATTGATGAGACTTCTCCAATCCTGATGCCACACTTCTCATACAGCCTAGCCTCCTGGATAATCTGTTTTGCACATACACTGAAAACTTTTGGAGATAGGACACATCCCTTGCATATACCTTTCCAAATTTTGAACCATGCAGTGTTCCCTTGTTCTGTTCTGATGACAGCCTCCTGGTCTAACAATAGCATGATCAAGTGTTCTTGGATTCCCATTTTTATAATATACAGTATAATATATGTGTGTGTGTGTGTGTGTGTGTGTGTGTGTGTTTAGATACACATACATATATAAAACAAATTATGGCTTACCTTGAAAAGAATGTATATCCTAGAACATTTGATTGTTGTCATCAGCAACCTGTGGAATGCAGATGACACAACCTTGCTCACTGAAACTGGGGAGGATTTGATGCATTTCCTACAGAAGGTCAAGGATGACACAGTTTCGAAAATGAACTGAAGATCAGCACCATGAAAACAAAGAGTCTCACCACTGAACCAATTGGCAGCACCATGATAGGTGGACAAGACATTTATATTGTTAACAATTTCAGCCTATTCATTTCCACAATCAACACTTTTTGGTACTAGCAGTCCAGAAATCAAAGGACTAATAATTGCATTGGTAAATTCTGCTGTTAGGGTCTTGCCAGAGTGTTGCAGAGCAATGATATCAATCCAGAAACTAAGGCACTTCTGATCCAGGCCATAGATTTGAAATATTTTGCTATGCATCAGAATGTTAGACAATGTCTAAGGATGACAGAAGAAGAATGGATGTTTTGAGTTGTGCTGCTGGAGAGGAGTATTGAACATACCATGAACTGCCTGCCAAAAGGAAAAAAAAGTGTGTTTTGGAGATGGTGAAGCCAAGTCACTCTTGAGTCAAGTCTGCACTGTCAAGTTGAATATGGCCCATAGCAACCCTATGAACAACTGATCTGAATATTGCCCTGTCCTATGCCATTCTCTTGGTACCAGCAGCTGGCAAATTATAAGATGAATTACATTGGGGAAGTCCGGTGTCAGAGACCTCTCCAAGGTACTGAGGAGCAGTATGGAAACTAAGGTGCACCTGATACAGGCTTTGGTTTTTTCAATTACTTGCTATACATCAGAATGCTGGACAATGACTAGGGATGATAGGTGAGGTGGTGCTGGAGAAGAATATTTCATATACCATGGATGGCTAAGAGAACAAACAAGTTCGTCCTGGAGAGGGTGAAGCCAGGCTTCTCCTTGGAGGCAAGGATTCTGAAGCTCTGTCTGACATATTCTGGACATGTTGAAAATTTGGATCAGTCCTTGGAGAGGGACATCATGCTTGGGTCATGCTTGGGAGGGTAGAGGGACAGTGCAGGAGAGGAAGCCCCTCAATAAGATGGATGATTGCATCACTGTGGTAATGGGGATTGGTGTGTCAAAGTCAATAAGATGGGCAAGGGATAGAGCAGGGTTTAGGGCTGTTGTCTATAGCGTCACTATGAGTTGCAAGTGACTCAATGACAACAACATGCCATCCTCACAATCTCTGACACACTAAAATCCATTGCTGTTGTCATTGTGTCAAGACATCTGGTCATGGGTTTCTCCCTTTCACCTTTTCAAGCATGATATCCCTCTCCAAAGAATAAACTCTCTTAGCAACATGACCCAAGTATGTTAAATGAAGTTTCATCATCTTTGCCTTCAAAGAGTGCTCTGGTTGCACCTTCTCCAAGACATAGCTATTTGTTGGTTTGACAGTCCATGGGATTGTCAGCACTCTTCTCAAACACCACAACTCAAAGGCGTTAATTATTCTTCCTTAGTCATTTTCCAGCTCTGAGACGCAGTGTGGGTGACAATGGCCTGAATCAGGCATTCTTTAGTCCTCAAATTGACATCATTGTTCCTTAATATTTTGGGAAGATCCCTGACTGTGGACTTCCCTGGTGTCATACAGCTCTGATCTCACTGCTCATGCCAAGTGTAATGATTTATGAGTTCAAGTAAGATGAATTTGTTGACATTTTCAATATTTCTCCATCTATTTGTCCACTGCTAGGAATTTTTGTTTTCTTAATGTTGCGGTGCAATCCATACTGAAGGATTTGATCTTCTACAGGAAGTGTTTCAAATTCTCCTCCCTGAAGTAATTGAAAACCTCTACCCTTTTTCTGTTCCTCATTATTGCCTATCATTCCAGCAGTGAGGACTTCTTGTTTTCATGACATTATATATATTGGGGTAACTGTCAGATAATTTAGTGGGTAAAGAGTTGTCCCAGTAACCCAAAGGCAGGTAGTTTGAATCCACCAGCTCTTCCAGAGGAAAAAGTTGATAAATCTGTCCCATTAAATTACAACCTTTGAAATCCCAATTGGAGGGTCAACTATGAGTTGGTTCCAACTCAACAGTAATGAGTTATACTACATATATCAGGCGTACTGGTGAAAGTACATAAAACTGGTTTGTTGAGTGCTCACCGAATTCCTGTGAGCTAATAGTTGTTTAAATCCATGAAGGAAAAGATGGACAATTGACTTCTTCCATGATTTACAGCCTAGGAAACCAAATAGAGGGTAACTAAGAGCTGAAATACACTTGTTGCATCAAGTTTGTCAGGCAGATCATGAGCGTGCTTTTTACATCTGTCAAGGAGCCCTGGGAATATAGTACCAAAGTCACTATATGACCTGAAAGGTCAGTGGTTCAAATCCATTAACTGCTCTGAAAGAGGACAATATGAATGCATTTATTTTATGCATCTTCATTTTAGCAGTCAAAATTAGGAAAATATTCTTAATGTCACTCAAGATACTATAGACTATTTTGTGTTATGTGAATTACTTTCTGTGCCTTTTGAGCCCTGGAAACATACTCTGAGTATAAAATCTGATTCTTAGATATAATCTGAACATTATTTTGAAACTATAAACTGACTTATGATATGAAGGAAAATGGACGGATAGGCTGAAGACTTCTCATTACTTTTTATTTCTTCAGAAAATGCCTTGGGATTTTTTGGTTACCACTTTTAACTTAAATCGCCACTGGGAAAGAGTTGAAAAGAGATCCCATGCTAGTCAGTGCCCATCTTTCTCATTATTTTACTCCATTGTCACCTACATAAAAAATACTTTTCCTTTGGGGAGATTATTCTCCCAAATTATTCTTTTGAGTTACAGCTAAAAGACTAGTTCTTGTATGTTACAGAACTACATAGAGTTTCATATCCATCAGAAAAGTTTTCCAATTTTAACATTTTACTCTTTCCAACAAATTAAAATTTCTACAAATATACCATATGGTTTGTGTGTCACTATAGATTGAGCTCTTTTTGATGTACTAAGTTTTGTAGTTAGTGCTTATTTTAATTTTCTTTTTTACTTGTAGTTTTTGGTATACTAAGTCTTGTACTTAATATTTATTTCATTTTTTTTAACTTGATGTTGTCAGAAATATAACCCAAATAAGGTTAGGGAAAATGCAAAAGTTTAAAAAACCCAATAAAGCTTGAAATCTCAAGTATTTTGTTTTTAAAGGACTGAGGTAAAAATAGATCTCATGAATGATTAGTTTCTGAGATTTAGTAACAATCAAAATACGTCTGGAACTTTACACTCCCCTGTATTTTTATCAGATTTTCTCCCCGATGGTGGGATTTTACATATGTTGGGAAACAATAACAGTTTCTGGCATTTACAATTTACAAAATTCAAGTCTTCTTAGTTGTAGTTTAAAAATTCAATTAAAAATCTATTTGTTGATTACCTTATTATACACAAAGTCATTGACCTCAAATAACTTCTAACACACTATAATTCTTCATTGGGTTTCTAAGGCTATAAATCTTAATTGTAAGACACTGCTCATCCTTCTCCCTAGTTCCCACGTGGAGATTTAGACTGAATAAATGTGTATGACCTTTTGGTCAGCAATAAAACGTACTGCGGACTATGCCATCAGAACTCCTCACTGTATTTTACTGTTGTTGCCTTTGTTAAAGCACTCTGAGTCTATTACAACTTGCATCATCTCTATTAGTTACACACAGGGAGCTTGCCCAATCTTGTGTTCTCATGATCTCTACCATGTTTGAATCCACTGTTGCAGTCACTGTGTTAATCTGTCTTATTGAAGGTCTTTCTCTCTATTGTACCAGGTCTTGTGAAAACAAACAAACAAAAACCAACAAAGCCAAACTGAGTTTAAGAAAGGCTGCTGTTGTTATTGTTAGGTGTCATGGAGCTGATTCTAAGTCATAATTACCTTATGTCTAAAGAAATGAAACCATGTCAGCTATCTTTAAGCCCATTTTTGGAGTCATTTAGTCAATCTACTCATCTTTCTGTTTTTGATTGACCTTCTACTTTATCAAGCATGATGCTGTTTTCCATAACCAGCCCCATCTGATAATGTGTCCAAACCAAGTAAGAAAAAAGACATCATCTTCAATTTTTCTTCTAATTTTCTACTAGTTTATTTACAAAATTTGGAAACATTGTTTTAAAGAACAGATTCTTTCAATTTCACTCACCCTTTACCTATCAAATTGTACAACCCCATGATTAATTCCCTCCTTCCCCTGCACACCCTCATCCGTCTGCTTCCAACCTCTCCCACGCCCCTTGGATCCTTATACTCTTTCTGAAATAATTATTTTATACAATATATATCCTTGTGGGACTGAGTTATTTCACACAACATAATGCT
>NW_006399887.1:9074130-9075134 GCF_000299155.1 Elephantulus edwardii | reverse complement strand
TGATTCAGTGACTGGGGTAATCGGGATGGGTGTGTCAGAGGCAATGAGATTTGCACAGGATAGAGCAGGGTTTAGGGCTGTTGTACATAGGGTCGTTGTGAGTCACAAAAGACTTGACGGCACATAACAACAACAACAACATTTATGGTCAACTTATATTTGACCAGGAAATCAAAGCTATCAAATGGGGAAATTTCTTCAAGAAATGGTGCTGGCCACATTGGACTTCTACCTGCAGAAAGCTGAAACAGGATCCACATCTCACACTCACACCATACGCAAAAATCAACTAAAAGTGGATTAGAGACATGGGAGTAAAGCCCAAAACCATGCCATTAATTAAAGACAAACTGGGATCAAATTTTGAAGTGCTGGTCCAAAGTATAAAGAGACTGTTAAGTCAAACAATAAGTGCACAATCTGAAGAGGATAAATTGATACATGGGACCCTCTGAAGATTAAATCCATGTGTGTGTCAAAAACTTTTTCCAACAGAGTGAAAAGAAAATGTGCATACTGGGAACAATCATTCGGTAACACCATTTCAGACAAGAGTCTTAAAACAAAAGTTTACAGGATACTCCTGTGTCTCCATGAGAAAAAGGCTGATAATCCATTCACAAAATCATCTTCACTTTTAAGGAGCATTCTGACTGGATTTATTCATGGACAAACGTGTTTATTCTATGGAAGTCAATGGTATATTCAATATTAATCTCCAACATCACAATTTAAAGGCATTAATTCTTTGTAAATCTTCGCTATTAATTGTGTAAATTTCACAAACGCATACGGCAAATGAAAATAACGTATGTAGCTTGTGTCTTATGCATCTTAGTACTCAAAGTGAAATCCTTGCTCTTTATCACTTTAAAGATATTCTTTGCAACATATTTTTCCAATGCAATAAATCACTTTGTTCCTTGACTGCTACTTCCAGGACATTGCTTTTGGATCAAAGTAAAATGAAATCCCTAATAATTCAATTATTTGTCTTTTTTTTT
>NW_006399887.1:9069380-9071140 GCF_000299155.1 Elephantulus edwardii | reverse complement strand
GATCAGGTGCACCATGGTCACGAGGCTAACATCATTGCTCTTCAGTACTCTGGAGAGATCCCTGGCAGTAGACTTTCCCATTGCAATTTGTCTTTTAATTTCCTTGCTGCTGGTACCAAGAGTGTTGATTGTGGAATCAAGCAAGCTGAAGCTGTTGACTCAATCTCTTCACCATTCCTCATGATGCTTCCAGTTAGCTCAGTAGTGGGAATCTCTGCTTCCTTGATGTTGAACTTCAATTCATATTGGAAGCTATAGTCCTTGGCCTTCTGCAGCTAGTGCTTCTGGTCCTCCTCAGTTCCAGCAAGGTAGGTTGTGTCATTTGCATAGTGTAGTTTGTTGGTGAGTCTTCCTCGGATGCTGATGCCACATTTTTCTCATAACCTTTCCGATGATCTGTTCTACATATAGATTGAAAAGGTATGGAGATAGGATGCTTGTCACCTTTCCTGATTTTGAGCCATCAATCAAGCCTGACTACAGCTCCCACTGGAACAACACTCCTGATGGACCATATCTCCTGGTAGTGTGAGGAGGTTGCCCTGATCCCCTGTGCCAGGAGCACCTATATTAAAGAGGCGTGGAGAGGAAATGAGAGGACAGAGGTAGTGGGAAGCCTGAGATATCTAACCAGAGTTGGGGGTGGTGGTAAGGGATAAGAGATGCTGGAAGTGCAAGGAGAAGGAATTGAGCTGAATTATATTACTCAGCAAGTTCCACATTGTGTTGGATAATCTTTTGTAGGAATGAGAACAAACATGGGTATCTTCCAGTCAGTTTTCCAGGTAGCTGTCTTCTCAATGTCCTGGCATAGAAATTTATGCATTCAGGGTTGCAATTGATAGTTGAAACATGTCATTCAGTATCCATCAATTTCTAGGTCCTTGTTTCTTGCCAATGTCTTCAGTGTACCTTGAACTTCTCTTATGGTATTCCTAATAGTATGATTGGCTTCTATAGATAATGTTATGTTGTTGCTGTTGTTGTTATATGCCTTTGAGTCACCTACTACACATAGTGACCCTATGTACAATAATCCTTGCTTTATCCTGTGCCAATCTTATCGTCTCTGACACACCTACCCATAGTACCCAGACACTGACTCAATCCATCTCACTGAGGGTCTTCCTCTCCTGCGCTGTCCCTCTACCCTCACAAGCATGAGATCCCTCTCTAGATATTGCTCCCTACTTGCAGCATGTCCAAAGTATGTCAGACAAAGTTTCAGAATCCTGGCCTCCAAGGAGCAGCCTGGCTTCACCCTCTCCATGACGAGCCTGTTTGTTCTCTTAGCGGTCCATAGTATATTCAATACCCTTCTCCAACACCACAACTCAGAGGCACCAATTCTTCTTTCTTCCCTAGTCATTGTCCGGCTCTCGATGCCTGTCAAGTGATTGCAAAGACCATAGCCTGTATCAGGTGTACTTTAGTCTCCAGACTGACATCATTGCTCTTCAGTACTTTAGACAGGTCTCTAACAGCAGACTTTCTCAAAGCAATATGTCTTTTACATTTCTGGCTGCTGATGTCAAGAATGCGGATTGTGGACGCAAGTAAACTAATGCTGTGAACAATCTCAATCTCTTCACCATCCATCATGATGTTACCAATTGGCCCAGTGGTAAGAATCTTTTTTTTCCTTGATATTGCGTTTCAATCTATATTGAAGGCCACAGTCTTTGACCTTCTGCTGCAACCCCTCCTCAGTTTCAGTAAGTAGGGTTGTGTCACTTGCACAATGCAGAGTGTTGATGAGT
>NW_006399887.1:9064732-9069229 GCF_000299155.1 Elephantulus edwardii | reverse complement strand
GTCCAAGTATAGGTTTTGCATAAGCATGATAGAGTGTTCTGGGATTCCCATTCTTCTCAGAGTCAGCCACAGAGTGGTCCACACAGTCAAACTCCTTTGCAGAGTCAATGAAACACAGATAGACATTCCTCTGGTATTCCCTGCTTTCAGCTAAGATCCATCTAGCATTAGCTACAATATCTCTAGTGCCACAAACCCTTCTAGACACAGCTTGCACTTCTGGCAGCTTTTCAGCAGAATCTTACTTGCTTGTGATATAAATGATACTGACTATATATATATATAAATAGAGAGAGAGAGAGAGGAGAGAGAGTGAGAGAGAGACAGAGAGAAAGAGAATAATTTGTTTTTGTTTTTGTACCATAGAGTCAGAACCAATGCATAGCTGACCCTCTGGCAGGTTTTCAGAGGACGTAAATCACACAGAGAAGATTGCTCATCCTTCTTCCATAGAACAACTGGTGGCCTCAAGCTGCCTGCCTTTGGGATTGCAGGGCAGATAGTAAAGTAGGTGCATATATTTGATAAGCAGAATCTAAGGTAGATACAACTGATTAAAAAGCACAACATCTTAGGACATCTCAGTCTAAAGAGCAGCTTCTTTTTTCTAAAAAAAAAAATGTTGCCATTTAGAGAAAAAAAGAGAGAGTGGCAAGCATAAATTCTCCTCTAATTCTATGTTTTATGTCCTATTGGTTAGAGCTCACTTCAGAAATTAAGCATAATTAATCTAATAGAGAACTTGGGTGGTTAAACTGTCAAGAATTCAACTACTCAGCAGAAGGTCATGGTTCAAACTCATACAAAATTTTAAGAGGCAAAGCATCAGGGGAAATGATCATTTTGGGGAAAAAGAAAATATAAGAAAATGTGAGATCTTAGCTTGAAACAAAAACCTTCTCCTTGAAATCCTGTATTAAAAGTATTGTTTTGGAAACTCCTACATCTTTATATAGCTGTGTCCTTCACTATGTTGCTGATGGCAAACACTTGATTATTTAATGTTGACTTTGTAGGAATTTAACATAGTTCTCAATATGAAATGTACTCTTGGATAAAAATGATCACTATAATTAATGCAAAACAAATTTTATTATGGTAATGATAGCATGATTTCTATAATCATCCATTTTCATTTTTACAGGACCAAGAAATGAAATCTTTGCAAGGATATTAAGTCTATATTTTATTAAATTGAATAGTAGGTTATTAAGTCTGTGGCTCCATGATTCATTCCTGTTTCATGCTGAAGCCAAATTGCAGTCTCATCACTCTTGCCTAACAACCTACAGTCTAGTTCAGAAAAAGCTAGAATTGTTAATAGACTATATTTAAAGCAGCAAGAATGGTAAATGTGACCTAAAGAGCAAATAAATTAAATATAAGTTAATATTATAATTTTGCCCTGAAGTATTTGGAAAGACAAGAAGAAAGAGTTCATTAATGTAAAAATTGTTACTGGATCATCACAGTATAGATGGGAGATCAGAGTATCATTTCAAAAGTTCTAACTTCATTCTTTAAGTCCTTTTCCATGCCATTAAATTTTGAATCAGAAAAAAAGTACTGGGGTTTCCCTTCTTTTCTATTTCCTTTATAGTATCTCATTCACACTGCTGTCATTGCTAACTGGTTGCATAAAATCAGAATTAACAGTCAATTTGTTGAAGTAATATCTTTCAGGAGGGTAAAAACATAGAATAAAATAATATGTTTTCCAGTTTAAGTCATCAGAAGCACTTGACTGGGGATAGGAATAGAACTGAATGAAAATTGGACTCCTTAAGATTTTATCCCCTAGCAGAGTTCATTAGTTCTTGAAAGTAATAAGTCTCAAGTAAAAAAAAAATAATAAAATAAATAAAACTGTTAACAATGAGGTTTTTTATTTAGCATAACTTCATTATCTTTGTAATAAAAAATATTTTACTTTTTTTATTTTTTGGCTCTTTTTTTTAGCCATGGATATGCTTCCTAAAAAGTTGCAGAGGACATAAAAATAACAAGATTTGTAGGAATAAGAATTGAATAAAAAACAAAAGAAAACATTTTCATTGTTTCACTTATTGTATAAGAAAAAGATTTGCTGGTAAATTGAATTCAGAAAATAGTGTATTTTCTGTAGCTGTCTGACTGCTAGAGTAACAACTTTGAAATTGTTAACCAGGGAAAATCTTTTTAGCAGAATATTTGCATTAATCTTAATATCCTAAAATGCCTTTCTAATGTTCTGAATTCTGAAATCTGAGTTTTTTTATGAAAACTAGAAATTAAAAAAAAACTTAGAGTGAGTATTGATATAAACAAAGTTTTGAATTCTACAAGAATAAATATATTTACTCATAAAGCATGGAACAAGACTATGAGAACAAAAAGATCACAAAATATAAAACAATTTTATCTGCATAGATGATTATCAAACTCACAAGTCAATAAAATTTCTAAGTGGGCTGTAATTATTATGTGTTTCTTAGGTATATTTTGGTGCCTTCTGTCTGAGTACAATTCAGAGTGATCCTGGCAACAGCAGATCTGTTCTTGCTCTACCTGTGCAATCCTGAAAATCTCTAATGCACTCGAGGTTATTGTTGCAGTCACTCTTCTCTTCCTTTACTGTTCCTTCACCTTTCAAAGAATGATGTCTCTCTCCAAAGAATAGCATCTCCTAGCAACATGTCCAATGTATGTGAGACGGAGCTTTGTAATCTTTGCCTCTAAGGAGTACTCTAGTTGTACCTTCTACAAAGACATATCTGTTTGTTCTTTTGGCAGTCCCTGGCATATTTAGAACTCTTCTCCAACACCACAGTTCAAAGGTATTAATTCTTTTGTTGGCCTTTGTTATTGCCCTGCTCTCAAATGCATAGCAAGTGACTAAAAAAGCCATGGCCTGAATCAGGCACACCTTATTCCTGAAATTGACATCATTGCTCCTCAGAAATTTGGAAAGGTTCCTGACTGCAGACTTTCCCCAATAATAAGTCTCACTATCTCCTGACTACTGGTACAAAGTGTATTGACTATGGATCCAAGTAAGACAAAATCATTGACAGTTTCAACATTTGCTCCATCTATTACAATATTGGTTATAATTCCAGTGACAAAGGTTTCTGTTTTCTTGAAGTTGAGATTTATTCCATATTGAAGGCTGCAGTGTTTAACCTAAGAGCTTCAAATCCTCTTTATTTTGAGCAAGCAAGTTTGCATTATCTGCATACAGAAGTTGTTGATGTGTCTTCCTCAAATGCTGATGCCTTATTCTTCTTCATAGACTTCAGTTTCTTGGAAAAATTTTCTCAACATACAGAGTGCATACTTATAGAAAGGATACAACCCTGATGCGCATCTTTATTCATTCTAAACCTTTTGGTGTTTCCTTGTTCTGTTCACACAGCAGCTTCTTGGTCTAAATATCGATTCACAAGGAAACAGGGTTCTGGGATTCCCATTCTTCTCAGTTTCAGTCATAACTTGTTTAGATCCACACAGTCAAATGCCTTTGTATGGTCAATAAGGCATAAATAGACATTTTTCTGGTATTTTTTTGCCTTCAGCCAAGACCCACCTGCCATCAGATTCCTGGTGTCAGGGACTTTTCTAAACACAACGTTAATGTCAAGTAGCTCTCTATGTACTGTTCTAGCTTTTTTTGAATGATCTTCAGCAGTATTTTGTTTGTGTGGGATGTTATCCATTGTTGTTGGTGATTGCCTTTGAGTCGAGCACAACTCATAGTGACCCTGTGAACAAAAGGCTTGAAGCCCCTCTACAACTATTAACATTTATCAAAGTTCATAGAGTTTCTGGAGAAATGATATTTTTTTTTAATAATTTGTATATTCTGTTGAATCATCTTTTATAGAAATGGGAACAAATATGGGCCTCTTCTAGTCAGTCATCCAGGCAATTGTCCTACAAATTTCCTGGCATAGGCTGGTGGGCATACCCAAGGTTTTATATACCATTTGAAATAAGTCAGTTGATACTCTATCACTTCCTGAGGCTCTATTTGTTGCCAATTCCTGCAGTGAAGCTTGAACTTCTTCTTTCATTACCATTGGCTCGTGATCACATATAGTGCTTCCTGAAATATTTCAGAGTCAGAAAATTCTTTGGGGTACAGTGATTTTGCATATTCTCTTATTTTTCTATTCTGTGTATTGATTTCAATGATTCAGTACATTTATACTGATACTTGTACCAAGAGGCAGTCGTCAGAACAGAGGAAGGAAACACTGCATGGTTCAAAATCAGGGAGTGTGTGTGCCAGGCATGTATTCTGTCTCCATTTCTTTTTAATCCGTATGCAGAAGAGATCATTCTGGATGCTGGGCTGTACAAGGAGGAATGTGGCATCAGGGTGGAAGATTTGTCAACAACCTGCGTTATGCAGATGACACAACTTGTTGTTGTTGTTGTTATGTGCCATCGAGTCGTTTTCGACTCATGGCGACCCTATGCACAACAGCCCTAAACTCTGCTCTATCCTGCGCCAAC
>NW_006399887.1:9054033-9064407 GCF_000299155.1 Elephantulus edwardii | reverse complement strand
CTCCACATTCAACACTTTTGGTACCAGCAGCCAGTAAATCAAGAGACAAATTGCATTGGGAAAGTCTGCTGTCAGGAAGCTCTCCAGAGTACTGAAGAGCAATGACATAAGGCTGGAGACTAACGTGTGCCTGATCCTAGTCATAGTCTTTGTAACTGTGTGCTGTGTCAGAGAGCTGGAAAGTGACAAGGGATGATAGAAATAAATTGATGCTTTTGAGCTGTGGTGCTGGAGAAGGGTGTTGAATATATCATGGACTGTTGGGAGAACAAACAGGTTTGTACTGGAGAGGGTGAAAACGGGCTGCTCCTTGGAGGCAAAGATTCTAAAGCTTCATCTAGCATACTTTGGGCATGTTTCAAGGAGGGACTGGTCCTTGGATAAGGATATCAAGTTTGGGAGGGTGGAGAGAGAGCACAGGAGACCCTCGATGAGATGGATCTTTCAGTGTTCGGGGTAATGGGGGTAGATGTGTCAGTTTTTCTTAGCTCCATTTCTACATTCTCTTTGTCATTGTAGAGAAATCCAATTGATTTTTAAATGTTGATCTTGTATCCTGCCACTTTGCTGAATTGGTTAATTGGTTAGTTTTCTTGCTGAATCTTATGGTTTTCTAATTATTCTATTGTATCATATGCACAGAGAGATAATTTCACTTCCTCTTTGTCAATTTGGATACCTCTTCTTTCCTTCTCTTATTATTATTCCTAAGATTTCCAATACACTATTGAATAGGGGAAATGATAGTGGGTATCCTTGCCTAGTTCCTATTCTCAAAGAGAATGCCTTCATTTTCTCTCCATTGAGACCAATGTTGGCTCTCTGGTTTGTGTATATAATGTTTACTATGTTGAAGAAGTTCTCCTTCAATCTATTTTTGTTGAGTGTTTTAATCAGGAAAGGGTGTTGGATTTGTCAAAGACCTTTTTCTGCATCAGTTCGTAGAATCATGTGGTTCTTGTTCTGTGCTTTGTTAATCTGATGAATTATATTGATTGTTTTTCTTACATTGAACCATCCTTGCATACCTGTTATGAATCCCGCTTGATCATGGTGACTTTAAAGAAAAATTTTTTTTATTCTATTGACAGGGATTTTATTCCGGATTTTTGCATCTGTGTTCATGAGATATATTGGCCTATAGTTTTCTATTTTGGTAGTGTTCTTACCTGGCTTTGGTATCAAGGACATGTTTGCTTCATATAATAAGTAGGAGAATTCTATCTTTTTCTATTTTCTGAAATAATTTATGTAAAATTGATGACAATTCTTTTCTGAATTTATGATAACATTCACTCGTAAAACCATCTGGTCTAGGGCTTTTTTTAGTTTGAAGTTGTTTTATTGCCTTTTCAATTTTTCCTTTTGTAATGGGTCTGTTCAGGTGTTCAATTTCAGTTTGCATCAGCTTAAGTAGGTTGTGAATTTCTATGTATTTGTCCATTTCCTTTAAGTTTTCATATTTGTTTGAGAATAGCTTTCATAATATTCCAATGTTAGTCTTTTTATTTTAGTTGGTTCTGTGTTGTTGCCCTTTTTACCTTTTATTCAGATCTTTTGCATTTTTCCCTTTGTTAGATTTGCTAGCGGTTTGTTGATTTTATTGACTTTTTCAAAGAACTAACTCCTGATTTTGTTGATGGTTTCAATTGCTTTTCGTTTCTATTTATTTCTGCTCTAATTTTATAATTTCCATTTCTTTAGAGTGTATTCGGGTATTCTTGTTGCTGTTTTTCCATTTGTTGGAGATGTTGGCTTAGAGAGTCAATGGTCGTTTTTCCTGTCTTTTGATGTGTTTGCTTATTGCTATAATTTGAACTCTGATTAGTGCTTTTCCTGTTTTCCAGAGGTTTTGTTCAGTGGAGTTTTAGTTGTCATTTGTTTTTAAGAAATTTTTTAATTTAATTTTTTTATTTCTTCTAATACCCACTCATGTTCAAATAAGATGTTGTTCAGCTTACATTTTTATCTCCATTATCCATTTGTTAATAATTTCTAATTTTGTAGCTCTGTGGTCTAAGAAGATGCTTTGCTTTATTTCTATGTTTTTTAATTTATTGATGCTTGCCTTGTGACCTAAAATGTGATCCATTCTGGACAATAGTTCATGCAAATTGGAGAAAAAGGTGTACTGTGGGTTTTCTGGGGTGCATTATTAGCCTATAAATATCTATGAGATTCAGATGGTTTATTATGTGGTTTAATTCCTTAGCATTTTTGTTAAGTTTCTTTCTGGTAGTTCTATTTTTTTCTTGGGAGTGGTGTAATAAAGTCTCCAACTACTAGAGTAGTGTTGTCTATTTTCTTTTTCAGTTTTGTTAATGTTTGTTTTATATACTTTTAAGGCCATTCATTTGGTGGTTGTTGTTGTTGTTATGTGTTGTCAAGTCGTTTTCGCCTCATAGTGACCCTAGGTACAACAGCCCTAAACCCTGCTCTGTCCTGTGCCAATCGCACTGCCTCTGACACACCCATTCCGATTACCCCAGTCACTGAACCACCTCATAGAGGGTCTTCCCCTCCTGAGCTGTCCCTTCACCTTCCCAAGCATGATGTCCCTCTCCAAGGACCTGTCCCTCCTTACAGCATGTCCAAAGTATGTCAGACAAAGCCCCAGAATCCTTGCCTCCAAAGTTTAGCCTGATTTAACCCTCTCCAGGATGAATCTGTTTGTTTTCTTGGCAGTCCATGGTACGTTCAATACTCTTCTCCAGCACCACAGCTCAAAGGCATCAATTCTCCTTCTATCCTCCTTTGTCATTGTACAACTCTCTGATGCATAACAAGTGATTGCAAAGACCATGGCCTGTATCAGGCACACCTTAGTCTCCAGAGAGACACCGTTGCTCTTGAGTACTTTAGAGAGGTCCCTAACAGCAGACTTTCCCATTGCAGTAGGTTTTTTTATTTCCTGGCTGCTGGTGCCAAGAGTGTTGACCGTGGAGCCAAGCAAACTGAAGCTTAATCTTAATCTCTTCACATCCACCCTGATATTCCAGTGGTGAGGATCTTTTTCATCTTGACATTGAGCCTCAGTCCATGTTGAAGGCTGCAGTCCTTGACCATCTGCAGTAAGTGCATGAGGTCCTCCTCAGTTTTGGCAAGCAGGGTGGTGTCATCTGCATAATGCAGATTGTTAATAGATCTTCCACCAATCCTGACGCCACACTTCTCCTCATAGAGACAGCCTCTCAGATAATCTGCTCTTCATATAGGTTGAAAACGTATGGAGATAGGACACATCTCTGGTGTACACCCTTCTCAATTTTGAACCATGCAGTATTGCCCTGCTCTGTTCTGACGACTGCCCTTGGTGCAAGTACAGGTTTCCCATTAGCATGATTAAATGTTCTGGGATTCCCATTCTTCTCAGAGTCAAACGCCTTTGCATAATCAATGAAACACAGATAGACATTCCTCTGGTATTCCCTGCTTCCAGCTAAGATCCATCTAACATCAGCTACAATATTCCTAGTACCACGACCCCTTCTAAGCCCAGCCTGGACTTCTTGGCAGTTCTCTGTTGATATGCTGTTCCAGTCGTTTTTGGATAATCTTCAGTAAAATCTTGCTTGCATGTGAAACCATTGGTATTGTTCTGTAGTTTCCACACTCTGTTGGGTCACTCTTCTTTGGAATGGGAACAAATATAGATCTCTTCCAGTCAGTTGGCCAAGTGGTTGTTCTCCAGATTTCTTGGCACAACTTGGTGAGCACATCCATAGCAGCGTCTGTTAGCTGAAGTATGTCAATTGGTATACCACCTATTTCTGGGGCCTTATTTTTTTCTATTTCCTATAAAGTAGATTGAACTTCTTTCTTCATCATCATAGGCTCTTGTTCACATGTTATTTTATTAAATTTTTCTATATCTGCCAATTCCTTTTGATACAATGACTCAGTATATTCCTTCCATTTTCTTTTAATACTTCCTGGATCATTTAATATTCTGCCTAAAGTATCCTTGATTATAGCAACTTATTATTGTTAGGTCCTCTTGTTCTATTGAAGCCTTATATAATGACCTTCCTTGTCCTTTGTGATGATTTTTGCATAGAAATTTATTTTTTCAGGGTGTAATACACTTTTTCTGGTTTCCATTTGCTTGGTATATTTTTTCCCACCTTTTTGTTTTTAGACTTTCTTTATCTTCACTTTTCAAGTATGTCTTTTGCAGACAGCATATTGATGGATTTTGGAGGTTTTTGTTGTTGTTGTTGTTTTTGGTTTTGTTTTTATCCAATATACTACTCTTTTTCTCTTTAGTGGTTCATTCAAATCATTCAAATTCAGTTTTATTATTGAGTGGCAAAGTTTTACTACTACCATTTTGTTGAGTTTTTTAGTGTTGTTGCTAATTACTTTAGTCCATCCTCTCACCTCTGTAAGAAGGACATCTCTCAGTGTTTCCTGTAATGCTGGTCTTTTTTCACAAACTCCCTTAGGTTCTGCTTTTCTGGGAATATCTTGAGCTCTCCTTCATATTTGATGGATAATTTTTCTGGGTACAAATATTCTTAGTTTACTGTTGTGTTCTTTGAGTATTTGATATATGTAGCTCTTCTTGCTCTCATGGTTTCTGCTGTGAAATCAGCACTTTGTGTTATTTCCCTTACTGATTACTCTTTGTTTCTCCCTCGCTGCTTTCAGAATTTTCTCCTTATCTTTGGTTCTGGCAAATTTGATCATGATATGCCTCGGTGTTTTTCTTTTAGGTTCCTTTCTTTATGGTTTTCACTCAGCTTCTTGAATATATGCTCTCATTCTTCCTTATGCCTGGGAAATTTTCTTCTAATAATTTTTCCACAACTTTTTTTGTTGCCTTTATTTGATTCTTCTTGTTCTAGGATTCTGATGATGCACATGTTATTTCTCTTAATGGTGTCCCACATTATTCTTAGGCTTTCTTCTTTTTCCTTCGTTTTTGTTTCTGCTTTTTTTGCTGTAGCAGATCAGTGGTGACAATTCTAGCTTCTATTTCACTGGTTCTTTGGTTCATTTCTTCAAACCTTCTCATGTGACCCTCCGTCATGTTGACAGCATCTGAAACATGGATCCTCATATTTTGAATTGTGATTTTTTGTTTTCTCAGAGCCTCTAATGCTGTGTTAGTTTTACCTACATTGTTTTGGAATTTTTTTAATCTCCTTTATTTTTCCTTGTAATGTCCTATAATTATTTAAGTTTGTCTTCCACCCATTGAAAATATTAATTTTTTTTTAAATTCTGTGTCAGAAGTTTCATCAGATTTTCTGGCTTTGGGAAATTTGTTGATAGTGTGTCACTTTGGGGAGTGACATCTTGCTTTAGGCTTGTATAGGGGGTGACATAGCTTGCTTGGTATATGATATTGTTTTGGTAGTTTTTCATGTTTGAGGCGATAGTCACTATTACAGAAAAGGACGTGCCAGGTATTCTGTCTGGGTTTCTCTCATTTCATAGAGCCCTGTGAAAGCAGCCTCTCCTGTCAGATAACTGCTGCAGCTAGGGTAGCATAAGGTCTCTGGGCTAAAGGCAGTTGATGGACTAGACATGAGAAAAGAGCACAGAGACCTGATTGGAAAACCAGGAAGCCTTGCTTTTATCTCCAAGAATGAGCTCCATCCCCCTTTTGATTGGGCTTAAGTGGTCCCACATGATCCAGCCAAACATCAGTGAACCCCCACAAAGTACCCCACTCAAGTTCCAGAGTTTCTCCTGATGCACATCACAAATGATATTCTTGGCATGTGCCGACAATAATGGAACTGGAGTTCCAGGCTCACACTCATTCAGATTTCAGCTTTCCTGCTTGCCTTGACATGTTGTTCCCTGACACGTCGCTCCCCATCACTTGCAGCAGAAGCTCCCTGGCACATGTGTTGCATCTGCAAGCAGCTCCTGGATGCATGCCTGCCATAAGGAGGCAGCTCCCTGTGAAGACAGTTGTTTTTGACTTCTCACTGTGGTGTCTCCTTAGGGTTGCCTTTTGTCAGGGCTGCTGTTCCATAAGGGCTGCCTTTCCATAGGAGCTGCCGCTCTGTTAGCAGGAATGCAGTTTTAAGGGTGATACTTTTCTCCCAGGTTTGCAGCAATAAAGTACTATGAATATTGCAAACTATCTTACTGGCAATTGATACTGAAAGCATCACTTGAATCCAGTAACAAAACTTTGTTTAATATGCTTTGGCCCTTGCAGGAACAATCTGATTTAAGAAACACATTTGATGTTGGTAAAAGAAAAGAGTCAGTAAAAGAGAGGAAGACTCTCAATGAGATGGATTAAGATAGTGAATACAACAATTATCTTGAGCATAATGGAGATCATGACAATGAAGCAGGATAGAGCAAAATTCCAATCTATCTATTGTGTATAGGGTTGCTATGAATCATAGGCAACTTAAATGACATCGATCATCACCCCCAAAAATTAGTGGAATTCTCATGAGTTTTATGATAAGTGTTCTTACTATGACTTTTCAAAAACACTAACTCTTTAAGCTGCTTATGGACAATGAAAAATTCCTTGGAATGTGTTTCTTTGACTTGAACTTTTCTTAACTCTGAAAACTCATTGCCTTTGAGTTGAATAGACTCATACCTCCAGGAGGTTTTTAAGGGGATGTAGATCACACATGAGGAGATCACTCATCTTATTTATGCAAAGCAGTTATTGGATTTCAACTCTCAGAGAGTTGGAGTGCATTATGCGACATGAAAATTACTTCTTATCTAAAAATAAAATTTTTTTAAAGATATAAATACGTAAATGTTTAAAAATTTATATTTTATTTCAGATAGATAAAGGATCTAAATGTAAATTACATATGGTATATGTACTTATACAAGTGTTCAGGTCTTTCATTCATAGGGTCACTATGAGTCATCTACGTCTTGGTGGCACTTAAAAACAACAATCTAGAGTACACAGGGAAATCTAAATAAATATAACTGACTTTGTGATTTTTGATATGTGCCTTTGAGTCACCTGTGATGTATAGCTACCCTTTGTACAGAAGCTCTGAACCCTGCCCTGTCCTAAGCCAGTCTCACTAATTCCCACACAGCAACGGACACTGGCCCACTTACTGTATCAATCCATCCCATTTGGGGTCTTCCACTCCTGTGCTGTCCCTCCACCTTTCCAAGCATGATGTCCTTCTTCAAAGACCTGTGCTTCTGGGCCACATTCACAAAGTATATAAGACGGAGCTTCAAAATCCTAGCCTTCAAGGAGAAACTTGGTTTTAACCTCTCCAAGACATGGTATGTTCAACCTCTTCTCCAGCACCGCAACTCAATGGCATAGATTCTTCTTCTGTCATCATTAGCCATTTTCCAGCTCCATGATGTATAGCAAGTACCTGTGAAGACCATGGTCTGGATTTGGTACACTTTTTACTCTCTAGACTTGTATCATTGTTTTTCACTTTTATAATTATTATTAATTTTAATGAAAATGTACAGAGATTTTGGATTGCCATTCATTCATTGTTACACTTTTCTCCCTGACAACCCCTCCCCCTAGATTACTGCTCTCTTTGAAAAGCAAAAGAAAAATTATTTCATTGTACATTTCGTTGTGCATTGTACATCAATAAAATTCTTTCATTGTTTCATTTTACAATCTCTCTGCCCAAGTCCACTCCACTATGGAGCCTTCGTTCTGGACTCCTGTCACGACAATAATACCTAATCGCTTATTCCTTGATACTGCCAATTGGACCAGTGGTGAGAAACTTTTTTCTTCTTGATGTTCAGCTTCTATGCATATTGAAGACTACAGCCTTTGATTTTTCTGCAGCAGGTGCTTCAGGGTCCTCCTCAGTTTTAGCAAGCAAGGCTGTGTCATCTGCATAATGTAGGTTGTTGATGAGCCTTCCTCTAATCCTGAGGCCACGTTCCTCCTCATAAAGCCTAGTTTCCTGAATTAGTTTTTCTAAAACTAATATAGATATTGTTGTTGTTGTTGTTATGTGCCATCGAGTCGCTTGTGACTCATAACAACCCTATGTACAACAGCCCTAAACTCTGCTCTGTCCTGTGCATTCAGATTAAGACACACTAGGAAGGATTGGCCATTCACTTCCGAAATAGCAGACCTCTGAAAACGTATGTAAAAAGATAGACGTAGATTAAAAAGACATAGAAACAGAATGCATCCCAGACACACTCCATTCCTGATTTTGAACCATGGAGGATTTTCTTGCTCTTTCTGAAGACTGCTTCCTGGCCCAGGTATGGATTTCTACAAGCACAATCAAGTGTTCTGAAATTCCAGTTTTCCTCAAGGTTAGCCGCAATTTGCTGTGATCCACACAGTCAAATGCCTTTGCATAGTTAATGAAACACGGATAGACAGATATACAGATATTCTGGTACTGTTTGCTTTCTGTCGTGATTCATCTGATATTGACAATAATATCTCTAGTGTCATGACTTCTTCTAAACTCAGCTTGTATTTCTGGCAGTTCTCTGTCAGTATACTGCTCCTGTAATTTCTGATAATGTTCAGCAGGATTTTGCTAGTGTGTGATATTAGTGGTATTATTAGATAAATTCCACACTGTCAGATCACCCTTTTTTTTTTAATATAATAACTATGTTATCTCTTCCAGTCAGTTGGCCAGGTATTTGTCCTCCAGACTTCTTGGCACAATCTGATGAAAACATCCAGGGCAACATCTTTTTATTGAAATACATCAATTTGTATTCCATCAGATCCTGGGCTTTGCTGTTTTTTTTTAAATTTCAAATCTGTCAGAGTAGCTCAACTCAATATCCATGTTTGTTATAAGAAGACAAATAATATCACATCCTTGTACTAAAAAATAGGTGTGTCATATCCTATCATGCGGAAGCTGTGAATGTGACATTATTTGGGCACTCTGCTCATATGTTTAGCTTAAAAATATTTAAATGAGATTACCCTTGATTATCTGACTGGCTTTAAAGGCAATGACAAATGTCTTTATAAGGAACAGAAAGGGGAAAATACTCAAACCAGATGCAGAGGAGGAAGCAGTGTGTGTGTGGTGGGGGGAAGAGGTAGACATTGTACCTATGTAGCTAAAAGTCAAGCAATGGCTAGGAGTCACTGGAAGCTAGAAGAGGCAAAGAAAGAAACTCTTCTGGAGACTTTAGAAGTGTGGCCATACTGACAAATTCATTTTAAATTTGTC
This sequence comes from Elephantulus edwardii, assembly GCF_000299155.1. Classification (NCBI taxonomy): domain Eukaryota; kingdom Metazoa; phylum Chordata; class Mammalia; order Macroscelidea; family Macroscelididae; genus Elephantulus; species Elephantulus edwardii. The sequence continues at coordinate 9,055,246 of NW_006399887.1, read as the reverse complement.
ACCTCCAGTACTCTGATAATACATGTTTCTGTTGTTAATGACCCAACTTACAATTTGTGTTGGCATCCACAAGAAACTAGTACAGGTAGTACTTCTCTGATCTTTAAGGGGGAAATACGTTTTTTAATCTCTCAAACATAGTAATAATATATGTTAGTAGGATTTTAAAATATGTGTGAATTTCAATAGGGATGCTAGTTTTTATATCTTACATACTGTGTTAATTTTTAAGTTTCCCCATGACATAAATTATAGCTTGTAAAATATTTCATATTACAAAAGTTTGAAATAGTATTATAATTGACAATATGTCAAGTAATTATGTTGTTCAGGACCAGTGATAGAATTTGTTCTGAAGATTTAGAAATCAGGTTTTTGTTAATAAAATGCAAGTAATTTGATTCAACATCCATTTTTGTCTGCTTCTCAGTTAAGAAAAGACAATATTTTCTCAGTACATAAAAGTTTTTTTTGTCCTACCTGGAAAATCTAGTAATAAAAAGGTCAAAGCAATTTTCTTTATGGGCTGCATGTTACCGGTAAAATGAAATCATCCAGCATATGGCTTTTAGAGAAGAAAGACACAAACAAAAATATCCTAAATGTCAGTGTAACCTTATTTTAGTACACACATCTTCTGAGTGTGGAGAAAAAAAGATAATCAAGACAAAGTTTATAACATAAATATGCCGCATTTAAAAATAAACATTTCTTATTGTGCACAAATTAAGACTTCTCAATTTTGGAAAGTACTTTTTTATTATATTTTTAAATTGTGATTTTTTACCTCTTTATTTTCTGAGAAAAAGGAATAATATCTTCCACTAGAGTCACAGGTAATTTCATAGTGTGTACTAATAGCAAGTTTGGTAAATACATATGGGCGGAAGAGAATAAAGATAAATTATAGTGATATTTTAGGCAAACAAATCTTTTTCCCACCAAATAAAATTTTTCCTTTATTATGATGTTGTTGTTGTTATTGTTATGTGCTGTTGAGTCATCTGCAACTCATAGGAATACTATGCACAATAGCTCTGAAGCCTGGCCTATAATTTGGGAATCACAAGACAAAGAACAATGTTCTTTATTATGCAATAAAATTATATTATTTATTTACATATTTATTTATTTCTAAAACAATTGTTTTAGTGACATCTAATCAACTATATCTCGTAATGTCCCTATGAACAACAGATCTGAATCTTACCCT
>NW_006399887.1:9047329-9050768 GCF_000299155.1 Elephantulus edwardii | reverse complement strand
AACAGCGTAAGAGAGGAAGACCCTGTATGAGATGGATTGATTCAGTGACTGGGGTGGTGGAGATAAGTGTGTCTGAGACAGTTAAGATTGGCACAGAATAGAGCAGAGTTTAAGGCTGTTGTATATAGGGTCGTTATGAGTCACAGGCAATTCTACGACACATAAGAACAACATTTAATGAGTGAAGACTATTTTATATATATGGCCATTGAGTCTAGTAAAACTCATAGCGACCCTATGAACAAAAAAGCTGAGCTCTATTCTATCCTACGCCATTCTCATACTTCCTAAAATAATAACTCATTGAAGTAGTAACTATGTCAATCCACCCGATTGAGGGTCTTCCTCTCCTTTGTTAGCCTCATGTCCCTCTCCAAGGAATAGTACCTCCTAATTACATGTCCAAAGTATGTGAGGAGAAGCCTCATCATTCTTGCCTCCAAAGATCACTCCTCTGCACCGTTTCCAAGACATTCGTTTGTTCTCTTGGCCGTCCATGGGATGCTCAGTGCTCTTCTCCAACATCACAGCTCAAAAACATCAATTCTTTTTCTGCCATCCGTATTCATTGTCCAGCTCTCAGATTCATAGCAAGTAAATGGAAAAACTATGGCCTGAATAAGATGCACTTTAGTCCTCAAGCTGACATCACTACTTCTCAATAATTTGAAGAGATCCCTTACTGCAGATTTTCCCAGTGCAAAGTTTCTTCTTATTTCCAGACTTCTAGTACTAAGGATCCAAGCAAGACGAAGCTGTTGACAATTTTAGTATCCTCTCCATACATCATGATGCTGGCTATCGGTCCAGTGGTAAAAATTTTTGTTTCTTGACACTGAGAAGAAATCCATACCTGTCTGCATTCCTTGATCTTCTGTAACAAGTGCTTCAAGTATTCCTCACTTTCAGCAAGCAAGATTGTGTCATCTGCATAATGCAGGTTATTTGATGAGTCTCCCACCAGCCCCAATGTCACATTCATCTTCTTAAAGTCCAGGTTCTCAGATAATTTGTTCAGCATACATATTGAAAAAATATATGGAGAGAATACAACCCTGGTACACTCCCTTCCCAGTTCCAAACCATGCAGTGTTCCCTTATCCTACTCACACAATAGTCTCCTGGTCCAGGTATACATTCCACATCACAACCATCACGTGCTCTAGGATTCCCATTCTTCTCATTGTCAGCCACAACTTGTTATGATCCACACAGTCAAAAGCCTTTGCTTAGCCAATAAAACATAAATAGACATTCTTCTATTATTCCTTACTTTTAGCCAGGATCCATCTGACATCCACAATGATAACCCTGCTGCCACGGTCTCTCCTAAATCTTGCTTGACCTTCTGACAGTTTCCTATTTATGCACTATTCTAGCCATTTTTTAATAATCTTAGCAGTATTTTGTTTGCATGTAATATCAACGATGTTCAATAATTTCCTCTTTTAGTTGGATCACATTTCTTGGGAGTGGGAACATATATGGACTTTTCCTATCCATTGGTCTGACATCCATTCTCCAAATTTCCTGGCGTAGACCAGTGAGTACCTTCAAGGCTGCATCTGTTAATTGAAACAAGTCAGTTGGTATCCCATTGATTCCCGGTGCCTTATTTTTTTGACAATGCCTTCAATGTAGCTTCTACTTTCTCCTCATTACCATTAGTTCCTGTTAGTATGGTACTTCCTGAAATTTTTCAGTGACAATCAATTCTTTGCAGTACAGTGACTGTGTATTCCCTCCATCTTCTTTTGATATTTTCTGGGTCATTCAATATATTGCTCTTAGCATCTTTTTCAATATTGCAACATGAGGCTTAAATTTGTTTTTCAGTTATTTCTGCTTGAGAAATGCAGATTGAGTTCTTTCCCTTTTATTCTCCAATTCCAGCTCTCTGCACATTCCATTGTAATACATTGCTTTGTCCTCCCAAGCTGCCCTTTGAAATCTTCTGTTGAGCTCCTTTACTTTGCCATTTTTTCCCTTCTGTTTTGACTTCTCAATGCTCCAGTGCAATTTTTATAGTCTCTTCAACATTCATTTTGACTTTTTTCTTTCTCTTCTGATTTTGCTTTTTTCTTGGATGGTATTCTTGATCTCATGCCACAACTCATCTGGTCTTGAATTATTGATGTTCAATGCCTCATACCTATTCCTAAGATGATCATGAAATTCAGTTGGAATATATTGAAGATCATAGCTTGGTTTTTTATGGACTTATTTTAATTGATCTCAGTTTGGACTTGCATATGAGTAGTTGATGTTCTGATCCACAGTCCTCCTATGGCCTCTTTTTGACTGCCAAATTTGAGCTTCTCCAATTATTTCTTGCACAAATTGTATTCAACATGCTTCCTGTGCAGTCCATCAGATGAGATTCATGTGTAAAGTGATATTTTGTGCCTTTTGTTGTTGTTGTTAGGTGCTATCTTCTTTGTGTTTTTTAAAAAAAGTATTTGTAATGAATATATTATTATAAATAAAAAATTCTATTTCTAGATTCACTTCTGTCACTAGCCCCTTATTTTCCAACTATTATTCCTTGTTTACTGCTTCCTACTTTTTATTCAAGTCACGATTTATCATTAACATATCTAGATTGCATGTTCAGTCAATTTTAGACTGCAAAGTTTGTAAAAATTGTCAATTTCTTCCTCTTGGTCTCTAGATGTAGGAGCATATATTTGAACAATCGTCATGCTAATGGGATTCCTTGTATATGTGTGGATATTATCCTATCACTCACAACATTGTATTTCCAGATAGATCTTGAAAGTAACTTTTTGAACATGAATGTAACATCATTCTTCTGTTTTTCATTCCCTGCATAATATGATTAGTTCATTCTAGCTGGCAAAAGCTGGTCCATCTTCATCTCAGTAATGTCTAGTTTGTTGAAAGTCATGCATCCCATTTTATTTTTAAATATTTCCAGTTTTCCAACATCTAGCCTACATACATTCCGTGTTCCAATTGCTAAATGATGATTTACTATTTTTCCTCATTTTAACTGACTTCCAATCTGGATTCTACCACTCTACTATTATAAGTATCTTATGTCTTTAGAGTTTATAGTATTGCCAAAGGCCTGTTTTTCAGGAAGTAGGTGGCTCATCCTGCTTCCTAGTCTGTCAGGAGGCTCCACCAAAACCTGTCCACCATGGATAGTAAACATTATGTCATTTACAGAACAGGGGTAAATGTTTCAGTAGCACAGCAACTCCAAGTTATTTCAATACAGCAAAGTGACAGACAAGTATTGTGCCACTTAGAACAATATTCTTTCTTTCTTTCTTTTTTCTTTCTCCTTTCTGAAATGTTTTAATGAATATTTACATTCACTTAGTAGATAACAGGAAATTGCAGAATTCATCTGACTTGAAATTTAAGTTGTGGCCTTGGTAATTGTTCATTTTTTTTTTAATTTAGGTTGTTT
>NW_006399887.1:9040331-9046319 GCF_000299155.1 Elephantulus edwardii | reverse complement strand
TTTTGTTAATGTTAATGTTAATGTTAATGTTAATGTTAATGAACATTTACAGAGATTTTTGAGTTTCCATTCATTCATTATTTCACTTTTCTCCCTGCCCACCCCTCCCCCCCCAGTTCGCTCCTTTCTTTGAAAACTAAAAGAAAAATTCTTTCATTCGTATACAATTGCCCCCCCCTCCTGCTCCACCACTCCAAGTACACTCCACTACGCAACCTTATTTCCAACCAACTTTTAAAAACAAAGGTGGGCCCACTAGGTCCTTGCTTTCTTGCCCACATTTATTTCCTGGTAGCATAGGCCTCAGAGACTAACCAAAAGATTCTTCCTGTTTGATCATTTGAATCCTCTAGTGGCTCTACAGGAAGAAAAAAAAATAGCAATCTCCTCCTCTGTGATTTATATGCAGAGAAACCCCACGGCTGGAGTATCAGCTTTGAGTATTGGTCTGACTCATGAGCAGTGTGAGGGGGTGCTCCACCGTATGTAGCAAGATATAAGTGTATTGATTTTAATCTCATGCTATTGAAAATTTATGGATGTAATAAATATTTTAATATAATTTTGTAAAGATTATGTTCTTAATATAGAAACAGAGAAAAATATGCTCCCATAAAATGACCTGGAGAATATTCCATATATATCTAGTGACAATATAAACACAATCAGTTTAGGAAACAGACTAGCAGTTTCTTAAGGAGATGCACATTAGCCTTCTTTGTAATATTGCTTCTACACTTAGGTTTTATACTCATAGTAAAGAAAATGGAAAACTCCTTATCTGTCTATACAGTTTGTTCTGAAAGCACAGTCTCTAGTGTGTTGCACTATAATAAAAAATGTAGATATACATTACTTTAACAACAGTGATTCTACAAGTTAAAAATTATAAGCAATGAAAATGTTAAAAAATGGTTTCAAAAATTGTGTTATATTCATACAATTGGATATTGTTGAGTAGTCAAAACATTTTAATAACCGGCATATGCAACAAAAGAACTCTACAAACAATTATGCTGAGTAAAAGAAACCAGACTTTTACACAAATGTCAAGGAAATTCAAACTAATGTACAATAAAAATAACTATTTGTGGTTATCAAGTCACATGAACAGTGAACGTTATAAGAGAGAATGGAAAGTAATTATAATTATCTTTAAACTTTTGAGTATAATCAATTTATTATCTTTCTTGATTTTGTTGGTGTGTACATATTCATTGTTTATTAAATTTGTCACTTAAACTCTCTATAATTTTTATATAAATTATGTTTCAGAGGGTAAAATTATAAATTCAAAAGTTTTATTACGGTTGAGTTAGAAATTTAGAAAATTAGAACCTAGGTAAATAAAATAGAAATTTTCAAAAAGAATGAAACATACATATGTGATAAAATGTGACAACTAAGATCATAAACTCTTTGTATTAACTATAGAATGACTAATAACTTTTGAGTTCTATCAAATATTTTTGCTGTTGTATTACCATAGACACATAAGACAAAATAATGAAAACTTATGATTTTAGTTGTTAAATTTGATTGCAAGCATATTAGTTTCTTTAAGAAGTTTTGTTTGTTCTATTTAGCTGGGTTCTAATTAGCCAAATATCTACTTCATATGAAAGAAATTTCCTGTCTCCACAAGATATCCTCAACTTCATCTCTTTTGCTTAGATTCCATAGAGCTAATAGAATTTTGTCTTGAAGAAGGTTTAGCCAAAGTTCTCCCTGAAGGTAAGGATGGTGAAGCTTTATCTCACATGCCTTGATCATGCTGCTAGGAGAGGCTATTTTTTTTTTTTAATTTAGGTTGTTTATTTTTCATTTCAATGAACATCTACAGAGATTTTGGGATTCCGTTCATTCATTGTTGCACCCTTCTCCCCGCACAAACCCCTCCCCCCCCATTTGCTCCTCTCCTTGAAAAGCAAAAGAAAAACTCCCTCATTGGTACACAATCCCCCCCCCCACCTTCCCAAACCCCAACCCCTAGCCCCAAATATAATCCACTCTGCAACCCTCATTGCATACTCCTACGATAAAAATAATGCCCTAAAATATAATACTTTTAGACTATTCTCTCCCCCATAGACTTCAATGCCGTAAACATATTTCATCCAGTTTTTCTCAGTCTTACCCCCACCCCAATGCCAGGAGAGGCTATTTTTTTGAGAAAACATGCTTTGAAATGTAGAGGGTACAGCGAAGGAGAGGAAGACCCTCAGCTAGGTTGATTGACACACTGACTACAACAATGGGCTCAAATATGTTAGAGATTGTGAGCTTGGCACAGGATAGGACAGGCTTCGGACCTGTTGTTCATAGGGTCACTGTAAGTCTTACTCAACTAAAGGATACCTAAAGACAACAACAATCATATATAGTAGCCAAGTGGTAAGAAAGAAAGGCACCAAGTTTGAATCCACCAGTTTCTTCATGGAAGATAGATGGACAATCTACTATCCTGTAATTCACAGTCTCTGAAAAATCTCCTGGAGAATCAGCTATGGGCTGATTCTGACTCAATGGTACACAACAACAACAATATATAACATAGTACATACAGAGTTTCACTACTGACCCAAAGACCAAGACTTTCTGGTAGCTAGAATCAGTGGCTTTTCACAAGAAACAATATTTGCATTCCCCAGTAAACCAGGAGGTCAGCTATATGTCAGTTTTTACTCACAGCAAGGAGAGAAAGATTGAACTGGCTTTTGAAATAGTCTGAAACAAAATACACACACACACACACACACACACACACACATTCAAACAATGGTTTGTAGACAAGGAGAAGTGTTAAAACATTTTTAGGAGGGGTCACTGTGACCAGTAGACTGTAGAATTCTGTAGCTATGTTCAGCTTGGCTATATAGACTAAGTCAAATATGAGGAGAAAGAAGAGTGCTTCCATTTGATCTCTGAAATTGGAATGGTCTATTTGTCATATCGGCATTTAATTAGCAATAAAACTCTCTGCTGAAAAGTTTGTCTTTAAGCATTTTACTGACCCTCTGAAACCCACAGTTCAGTACAATGAGTTCTTTTCTAATAGCACCATACATACTGTTCAAACAAAATCTATCTTTTCTGGAGAAACATTTAGGTTTCTTTCCTTTTTCCTTTCTAATGTATTTTCCTTTCTAATTTAATTTTTCAAATGTGTCGAAGTAATGCTTATATAAAGGAACAAGGATAGATCTGTTGTTAATCTGAAGGCACAATTATAAACGTATGAACAGCAGCATATAAATGTGACCAAATCATTCATTTAAATTTTCTAGGAAAACTATTATTAAAAGAAGTAAAAGTCTGCTGAGTTTGAATATTGTTTTAACCATGTTGTTATGTATGAAAAAGAATCTGCATTGAGCTTACTTGTCTGTTGAACATCATCTTTTATCTTCCTCTGTTTCCTGTAATACGTATGTGAGAAAACGTTAACTATGGAAATCACTGTGGGTAGAAGAAGTGGCCCAATATGTACAAATTAACTAACATGAACTTTTTATTAATATAATCTCATAATTATCACTAGAGTATTTCTCAGGAATAAATTTGAAAGTAAAAATTATATGAAGGGAATTTTCCTTAAGAAGTTTCTTTGGATCAAAACACACAGACAGTGTTGGTAAGTGCCCTCAAGTTGGTACCAATTTAAAGGGACTCCATATAGCAGTTCTCTTGGACATCCATAAGATGTTCAGTGCTCTTCTCCAATAACACAACTCACAGGCATAATTCTTTTTCTTTCATCCTTGTTCATTGTCCAGCTCTTAGTTGCATAGCAAGTGATCGGAAGACTATGATCTGAATCAGATGCATCTCAGTCCTCGTACTGACATGATTACCCCTCAATAATTTGGAGAAGTCCCTAGCTGCAGATTTTCCCAGTGCAATATGTCTCCTTCCCTCCTGACTGCTGGTACCAAGGGTGTTCATTGTGGATCCAAGCAAGATTAAGCTGTTGACAATTCCAATCTCTTCTCATCCATCAGAATGTGGCCCATCAGTCCACTGGTAAGAGTCTTTGTTTTCTTGACATTGAGATGCAATCCATACCTAAGGATTCATTCCCTGATTTTCTGCAACAAGTGCTTCAAGTCCTTCTCACTTTCAGCAAGCAAAGTGTATCATTGGCATAGGGCTGGTTATTAATGAGTCTCCCTCTAATCCTGATGCCATACTCTTCTTTTATAGAGTCCAGCTTCTCGGATGACAGAGTAGTCTTGGAGAGCATGCAGCTGGAGCGCCCTTTGGAGGCAAGAATTATGAGGCTTTGCTTCAAATACTTTGGGCATATTGCTAGGAGGTTTGATTCCTTGGAGAAGGACATGATGCTGGGAAGGTGGATGATTAGCGAAGGAGAGAAAAACCCTTAACCAGTTGGAATGAAAAAATGACTGCTGCACTGGGCTCTATCTAGTGTGTCAGGAAGTGTGAGGATGGCACAGTATAGAACAGGGTTCAGATCTTTTGTTCATAAGTCGCTGTTGCTGCTCATACTTGACTTGATGGCGCATAACAACAACTGTACAGCAGAAAAGAAATATACATTGTTCCAATCTTGTGCTGTTTTCACAGTTGTTGCTGTGCTTAAGCCTATTGCTGTAGTCACTGTGTCAATTTATTCATTTAAGGATCTTCTTTTTTATTGACCTTCTGTTTTATTAAGCATTATGTCCTTTTCACAAGATAAAATCTTTGTTATTACAAACCAATTTATGAACTTTAAATCTTTAATATTCTTGGCTTTTTATAAGTTTCTTTTTGTTGTATGTAAGTATGATGATTATAATCTTGGAACTGTCTACATTGTTATGGGAGGAGTGGACTTCAATTGTGAATGAGTCATACAATACATTTTTTTTCATACTATATTTTTGGATCATTACTCACAGGAGTTTTCCTATGCTACATACCCAGAAATGAATTAATAGAAGAGAATAAATTCTTGTTAATGAAATATTTAAAAATGAATATTTTATGTCAATAGTCAACATTATGTATAAAATGATAAAATCCGTGTTACTTCCCACAATAGACACAAAGATGATAAAAGTGACCATGTTTGACAATATTGCTTAAAATTTTTCTGAATATCCAACAAATACTATAGAATTAAAAAGCAATAAATACACAATGTTGTTGTTAAGTTGTTAAGTGCTGTCCAATTGAGACGACTCATAGTGACCCTATGAATGAACACTTGTATAAATTTCATCATTTCTCCACATTCATAGAGTTTCTGGAGGCAAGCTATTTTGAAAGTGGATTCCACTCATTCTTCCAAACTTGTTTAAGTCGAGAGGCTCCACCAAACACTGTCCACCATGGGTAACCATTATCAAATTTGACACATCAGTGTCACAGTGTTTAACAACACAGCAACCACGAGTTACCTCTGTGCAGCAAATGGACTATACCACTTAGAAGAATGTTTAACCCAAAACAATTAAAACCAGTCCTGAGGGCTATACATTACAATCATCTACCCAAATGTGTTTTTAAGTAGGAGGCATAATCATCTCACACCCATTAGGGGGTCAACATTCCACCCTAATCCTTACCAGAACCAGCAAACAAACCTCTGGAATCTGACTGCTACAGACGACTGCCAAATATCATAATAATTACCAAAAAAAGAAAAATAGTATAAATATGTATCAGAAGATTTATTTGTCTCAAGAAAAAAAGAATGAAGCATGTAGTGAAGATGAACTTAAAGAAGAAATGCTAACATTCTATTTTCAAAAAATAAGGCCTTTAAATATTCTTAAAAATAGTATTTTTAAGAAATAGAACAGGAAGTTATTTGAAAGAACTAGCAATTCCTGAAATTATGATAAAGTCAAATATATATTTTATTCTTTGGAAAGTATATTGAATAATACGATTGTATTTCTATTTCCTAAATAAACATGTATGCAGAGGAGATTATCCAAGAGGCTGGGCTCTATATGGAGAATTGTGCCATCAGAATTG
>NW_006399887.1:9027720-9037276 GCF_000299155.1 Elephantulus edwardii | reverse complement strand
TCATGCCTGGAAAGGTAGAAGATTAGCCCATAAGAGAATGACTTTTTACAAGACAGATTGAGACATTGACTGTAGCAATGGGCTCACTGGAGTTGGAGGAGGTGAGAGCGGCACAGATTAGGGCAGTTTTCAGATCCATCGTCCATAGGGTTGTTGAGTCACAGATGAGTTGACAGCACATACCAGCAAGTGGTCTATTTGTTAAGGGTTTGTACTGTCACGTCAAAGGTGGCTAGAATCAAACAACTGTTTCAAGGGAGAAAGATGGACAATCTCCTGCGACAAAATTTACGACTCTGAAAACTCTGTGGAGCATCAATTATGCCTTAGTTCATAAATGACAGGAGAGAGAGAGAGAGAGAGAGAGGGAGAGAGAGAGAAAGAAGGAGGAGGAGGAGGAGGAGGAGGAAGAGATGGGTGTGGAGGGCAGGGGAGGAGAGGAGAGAAGAATATGTAGTGATAATTTATGATTAAATTTTTAATCAGATACATCCTGGTGTGTATATGCATAGTGTGTTGTATGCTGGATTACCAAATAAAGGTCAGAAATTTCTATTCACCATCTGCCCTAAGGGAGAAAAATAGACTATAATCTTCTGTAAAGATTTATAGCATTGGGAGACCTGATGAAGTATAGACATGAGCTGGAATTGATTTCATAGCAGTTGGTTCATAGAGTTTCAGTGTAAAAATGGATCATAAGAAGGTGATTTTTAGATCAGAAATATGTCTTACAGTTCTAAATGTTCAAATTCAATGCCTTTGAATTGAGGTATTAAAGAAGAATCTTGAGTATCCCTTAGAGTGTCAAAAGAACAAACAACTCTATTTGGATAAAGTGCAACCAGTGTGCTCCTTAGAGACAAAGATGTTGACACTTCAGCTCATATACTTTGGATACCAAGAACACTCAGACCTTGGGAAAAGAAATCCTGCTGGGAAAAGTGATGAGTCAAACATAGGAACACACTGATTATGTTGGATTGACACAGTAACTATAACAATCGTCTCAAAAATATCAGAGTCATGTGGATGGCATAGGATAGGAATAGTTTCTGATTTGTTATTCACAGAGTTGCTAGGAATCATTGAGAACTAGATGGCACCTAACAACAACAACAATTTTAATATAATTTAAGTCATTAAGTAATTGAGCTGGTTTTTTCTATTTTTATCAGATTTTAATGAAGAGTTGATTTGTAAAACTATGTTTCATTGACTATGCAAAGACATAATCATGTATGGATCTCAACAAATTGTGACTAACGTTGAAAAAAAAAATGGGAATCCCAGAATACCTAATTGTGCTCATGCAAAACCTATACTTGGACCAGGAAGCAGTCCTCAGCATAGCAAGAAAAAATGGTATGGTTCAAAATCAGGAAAATGTTAAGTCAGGGATGCATACTGTAACTTTTCAGTTTGTATATGGAACAGATTATTTGAAAGGCTGGACTTTATGATGAGGAATATGACATCAGGATTGGAGGAAGACAACAGCAATGTACTATATGCAGATAACATAAACTTGCTTGCTGAAACTGAGGAGGTCTTGAAGCATTTGCTCCACAGAGTTAAGGACTGTAGTCTGCAACACAGATTGAAGTTCAATATCAAGAAAACAAAGATTCTAACCAGTTTGCCAATAGGCAACGTCATGATAGGTGGAGGGGAGATTAAAATTGTTAAAAATGTCAACTTTCCAGGCTCCACAACCAACGCTTTTGGCACCAATTGTCAAAAAACAAAAAAACAAGTTGCATTAGGAAAATTTGCTGTCAGGGACCTCTCCAGAGGGTTGAAGAGCAACAATGTTAGTCTCGAGACTATTGTGCTCTTGATGCAGGCTATGGTTTTCCCGATTACTTTCTATGCATCAGAGAGCTAGAAAATGACCAAAGATGAAAGAAGAAGAATTTATACCTTTGTGTTGTGGTGCTGGGGAAGAGTATTGAACATACCATGGGCCAAAAAGAGAACTAGCAGATATATCTTAGAAAGAGGGAAAACTAGTTGCTTCTTGGAGACAAGGATTTAAGGCTCTGTCTCACACACTTTGGGCATGTTTTTAGGAAGAAACATGTCCTTGGAGAAGGACATTATGCTTGGAAAGTTGAAAGGACAGCGCAGGAAAAGAAGACTTCAGATGAGCTGGATTCACACCCTAACTGGGATAATGAAGGAGGTGTTGCAGAGACAGTGAGATTGGCTCTGGATGGGGCAGAGTTCAGAGCTATTGTTCTTAGGGTTGCTATGATTTGTAATAAACTTGATGGCACATAACAACAGCAAGAATAATGTATCAGAGGAATAATTCAATTTCCCCAACATGCCCAAATATAGTTCTGGTAGGTGAAAGAGTAAGTCAAGGTCATACTAAATAGGGAAGCAAAAGAACAAGAAAAAAAAATCTGTTAAATGAGCTGTACTCTATCCAAGCTGAGTAGACATAAAAGGAAAACTGCACTTTGACTCCTGATAAGATATGTTAATAACCCAGTTAAGTTTATTTCTTCAAGCTACATCTTAGCTGGACAACGTTGTGTCCTTTATCTTTCAAGTGGTTAAATGCTATCACTTAAGAAAATGAAAAGCTATTCTGAAAGCAATGTAAGTGAGCCATAGAGGGACACTTTATGGATTGCTGCTTAGTTTAATGTAAATTTCTTTGAATATATGCACACAGTCCAAAGATATAGCACATATAGAATCCATAAAGGACTCCTCATAGTAGAAAATGTATTCATTGTACCACATGAAGGACTTTAAAGGTTTATTTTTATGAGAACAAACAGATGTAGAAATTGTAGTTAAACTCAAATGAACCATTTAGTAAAGTGTACAGAGCCATACTAATTACCATTTAATGACTACTCTTAAAATTAGAATTTCCCAAATGTAGATCAGTAGAAAAATGGCTAAAGAAGCTATGGTATAGTCATATAATAGAGTACTATGCATCAATAAAAAATAATCAAGGATTCATGAAATACTGTAAAACATGGATGAATCTAGAACAAATTATGTTGGGTAAAATAAGTCATAAAAAATTTGTAAGAGACCATTAAAATAAAATAAAATGATAACACATACAAGAAGATAAAATAAGTCTTGGAGGGATAATAATGGTGGAAACTGAGAGAGAAGAGTGCAAAAAAGAATAAATAAGTTGAGTGAAGGAAGAGAAAATACACAATAACGGTTGACTGGACATTGTACTTATTCTCACTTAAAGAAAAGAGGACTCAATAGAGTGCAGACATTACTGAACAAACATTAATAAAATATGCAAGTAAAATCTTGCATAATATATCTTTTTAAAATACTTAAACTGTAAATTAACAAGAAACTTCCAGAGATTTCAAGTTGGATTTAGAAGAGGCTGTGATGTGAGAGGTATCGTTGCTGAAGTTAGATGGACCTTGGCTGGAAGAAGAAAATAGCAGAATAAAGGAACTTTGGTGGTCTTGTGTTATGAAGTTGCAATGCAATTCCAAAGAATTTGGTTAGAATCCACCAGCTGCTTTGTGGAAGAAGGATGGGAAATCTTCTACTATGTAATTAACTGCCTCTGAAAACTTGATGGAGGGTCCACTTGATGACACAGTACAACAACATATGTTTTGAAAGTCAGGAAAAGTGTGTGTCTGAATTGTATCCTTTCTTCATGCTTATTCATTATGTTTCCTTAGAAAAGAAATTATAAAACCAGATTATATGAACAAAAACATGGCTTCATTGTTTGAGAAAGACTCATTAACAACCTATACCTTGCTTGCAAAAAGTGAAGAAGACTTGAAACACTTGTTGAATAAGATCAACAACTACAGCCTACAATAAGCATTACATCTCAACATTAATTGTAAAATGGTATAACCACTCTGAAAGGGAGTTTGGCATTTCTTCCAAAAGCTGAACATCAAAAGTCCATATGACCTCACTATTCCACTACTTGGAATATATCCCAAGAAAAGTAGGCCCAAAAAGAGATCTGTACACCAATTAAAAATTGTTAATTGTTCATATCAGCATTATTCACCATCACAAGAACATGGAAGTTCAACCACAACAAAATGAACTGAAAAATTATGGTACATTCACATGATGGAATCCTATGCAGCATACAGGAACAATGATTTTGAAAATAACTATCCAACGTGGGAGGAGCTGTAGAGTATTATGCTACGTGAACTAACTCAGTCCTGTAAGGACAAATACTGTATAAGACCGTTATTGCAGAAATAAAAATATAACTAGTAAAACATGTATGAGAATCCAAGAGGGGGAAGGTAGGAGCAGAAAGGTGAGGATGGGCAGGGGGTAATCATAAGGCACACAATTTGATAGGGAGAATGAGGAATGGGTAAAGGAAATGGGAAAGACCCAGAGTGAGAAAAAATGTATGCAAACTTTGCAAGTAAACCAGTATAAAATAAAAATAATAAAAATTTTAAATTTTTTTATTTAGAAAATTGGACAAAATTTCTGCCCACTGGACCAATAGGCATTTAGGATAGATGAAGAAAAGATTGATGTTGTCAGTGTTTCAAACCTACTTGGATCCACAATTAACATCTCCTATAATAGCAGTTTGTGTTGCTCTGGGAAAATCTGCTCTTAGTAATCTCTTTAAAGTGCTACATACAAAGATGTCAGTTTAAACACTGTTGTTGTTATGTGTAGTAGAGTCAACTATGACTCCTAGCAAACAGCTAATCCAAGTGACAATATTTTCAATTGATTTCTATCCACCTGAAAGTTGGACAATGAATAAGAATGACTGAAGTAGAATTGATTCCTTTGAATAGTCATACTGGCAAAAAAGTATTGATTATATCATACAATGACAAAAGAAAAAAAACACATCGATCTTGGAGGAAGTGCAACCAGGGTACTCCTGAGAGACGAAGATGATGAAACTTAGTCTCATGTACTTCAGACATGTTGTCAGGAAAGACAAATCTTTGGAGAAAATAAATGATGCTGGGGAAGGTCAAGGATTAGCAAAAGAAAGGAAGATCCAAATGAAGACATATTAACACAGTCACTGTGACCATGGACTCTACTACATTGGAGACTGTGGGGATGGTGCTGGATAGGGTAAGGTTCAGATCTATTGTTCATAGGGACTGTAAGTAGTGGTGGACTCTAACAATAACAACAGACATTAATAACAAAAATGAATTACAATTAATGTTATAAAAATATCTACAAATAATTGGATGAAAGCCAATATTGTTTTAAAATCCTCATTAAAAATATTTAAATAATGTAAATAAATAATATTAGAGTTTCCAAAGACAAATAATACTGGTTCCATGATAATTAGAAAGGAATTTTCATTGTACTTTGATTTCCTTTGTAGGTTGTTATTGGGATGCTATGGAGTTGACTGTGATTTACAATGTCACTATCAGCAATAGATTGGAATCTAGCCCCATTCGGGGCTATCTTCACCATCACTGACATCCTCTAGTCCACTATTCCAATTACTGTGTCAATATGTCTCTTTGAGAGTCTTTTTTCCTAAAATAGTTTTTTCATCCACTGTGCATAATACATCTAAAGATCTGATCCTAAATGTTTGTTTTCATCAATCCCACTCACTTCAACACCTTTATTCCTTTTGTATAATGCTTATTCCTAGTATGAAAAGTTTTCCACACTAAGGGTTTTATTAATGAATTGTATCAAACTATTTATCTCACATAAATTTAAAAAATAAGTTTTATAGATTAAAAAATACCCTAAAATGTATCACACCCATGTTTATCGCTGCTTTGCTCACAATAGCTAGGAGTTAGAAACAACCTAAGTGCCCATCAACAAACAAATTGATAGAGAAGCTGTGGTATAATCACACAACCGAATATATGCTGCATTGAAAAACAAGGACCTCATGCAATATTATTCACAATGGGTGACCCTGGAGGAAATTATGCTGGGTGAAGTATCAAAAGGACAAACACTGCATGGTGCCACTGTTGTAAATCTTGGGGTTGGGAGAAGACTGAGAAGGACAGGTTCAATAATGTATACTGCATTGAAACAGATGAGGGAGAAAACTGTATAAGAGGGAAAATTATTAGGTAATTTTGTCGTGACAGGAGTTCAGAGTGAAGGCTGTATAGTGGAGTGGACCTGGGGGAGGGATGGTAAGACAATGAAAGAATTTTTCTTTTACTTTTTCAAGAGGTTAGTGTACTAGGGGAGATGATTGGGAGAGGAGAAAAGTGCAACAATGAATGAATGGAAATCCAAAGTCTTTGTAAATTTTCATTGGAATAAATAATAAATTAAAAAATTAGCATATTATAAAAAATGTGTGTACATAGTTTGGCAGTTTAGTTTTACTTGTTCGGGAATCTATCTTTCTATCTTTTTTTTTCCCTGTGCCCTAATTTCCAAATTACAAAATAAGAATGGCGTACCTCATAGTGTTATTATGAAGGCAAAATGGGGTAACTATTTGAAAACTGATTTGCTAATTACACAAAACAACATAATTACACTGATTAATATTTTTAGTAATGAGCTGGGTCCATTTCCCTTGGGCCACCAATATCTCTCCACGAACTCATCAGTAACCATGTTCACGTCTTCAGTGGCCTCTAGAGAAGCATGCCTGATACAACCAACCTATTATTGTTGCAAGTTCCACTTCTTTAATCAGATTTCAGACACTTGGTTCCAAATGACAATTGCTTGCTCCATTGGTCTGGCAAAGATATAGTTTTCCAGCAGTCAATGTCTATGCAAACCCTGCTTGAAATTCCTCCACAGCGAATCTTTAGAGTGTTTCATCAATCTCCCCTGCTGACAATGATTCTACTTTAGTCTGGCACAAAGGAAGTGAGTGGGTATCTTGCTGGCTTTGAGCCTCTCGATGTGTCTGCCTAGAGGATCTATGTTGCAGCATGCAGAGTTGCAATATGGTTGAGCTGAATTTATCCTAAGAAATCATTTGAGGCTATCCTACAAATCAGCACCTTCAAGCTTGGCAAATGGTTCGTGTTTCCTTCCAAGCTTCTTATGGGTTTGTGATGCCTAATAATGCATTAGATATTTAATTAAAATGTTGGTATTCTTGATAATTTTTGTTAAAACTGCAAATACCAGATAATGGAAACATTGTCTAGAAATTGGAGGAAATCCCTAGTCCCTGATTGTTATAAACAGTTAAGGAATTTACCGCTACCTAAAACATTGGTAGTCCAATCTCATGCACAGGCTCCTTGGGAGACAGGCTTGATATTCATTCTCCTTCCAAAATGTGAAAGCTTTGAAAACACTATGAGTTGTTTCTATCATGCACAGATGAGTTCACTCCGAGTTGGAATCGGCTAGTAACTAACAACAGCAACTCATATTTTGATCATTATTAATTCATATCCTTTCAAGCACAGTATGTTAGAGTTTATTTTGACTCCCTTAGTCTATTATTATGTGACTTGTTTTAGAAGAAATCCAACTTATAATTCTTTCATAGAGAACTTCAATTTTTTTTTCTTCAAGTTCAAAGAAAATATTATCATTATCTGGTATTTGCCATTTTAGTGTAAATCATCAAGTAAATAAGTGTTTTAAATATATTAATGTATTATTGTTATAAACAACAAACCCAAAGGTCATCTTTAGAAGAAAGATGTGCTAATCTAAAGGCTTCATGAGAGAAAAATGGGCAACCTCATCTTGTATGATTTATAGCTTCTGAAAACCCACCAAAGTTTCCATGATGAGTAAATTCCCACTTGAAGGCAGTGAGTTTGGTTTTGTTTTGGTTTTGAATGGTTATAGAGCTTGATTAACTGAAAGATTTGCATTTGATCCATTTATCATTCTTCAGGATGAAGTTGTGGCAAATGGTTTCTGTAAAGATTTGTAATTTTGGAAACCTTAAAAGATTATTTTGTTGTTGATTGCTGTTGAGTTGAGCAAGACTCACAGTGACTCCATGAAAAAAGATAAAATGCCTTCTATAAGTTTCTCCAAGTTCATTGAGTTTTCATAGACCTGTAGTTTAGGAAGTAGATGCCACTCCTGCTTCCAAACCTGTCCTACAACTGAGTTCCACCAAACACTTTCCACATTAGTAAACCATTATGTTATTTGACATTGCAACTGCACAGATTCAGCATCACAGCAAACCCAGATTGCATCAAGTACATCAAATCTATAAATAGTGATGTACAAAGTGTAGACTGTTCTTCCAAAATATAGCAAGCCTAGTATCACTTAACAGTAGTTAAGTGTCATCAAGCTAAATTACCCCTAGAACAAAAGACATGAATTCTGTTCAATAATTAACATCATTTCTTTATGTTTATGAAGTTTATATTGTTTCCAGAGGCATCTGGCATAGGAAGTGGATGCCAATTCTTCTTCCATACCTGAATCAATCTGGAAACTCCTCCAAACAATGTCCATGATGAGTAACAATCATGACATTTGAAACAGCTATGGCACAGTTTTTATAATAGGGTTGTTGAAATTGCATGCTATGCCTTGTAGAGCTGGTCAGTGACTAAGGATGGTAAAAAGAGAATTGATGCCTTTGAACTGTGGTGCTGGAGAAGAGTGTTGAATATACCATGGACTGATGAAAAAACCAAATAGGTTTGTCTTGGATGGGGTGAAATTGGACTGTTCCTTGGAGGCAAGGATTCTGAAGCTTCATCTCACATTCTTTGGCCATATTGCATGGTGGTACCATTCCTTGGAGAGGGACATCACGTTTGGGAGAGAGGAGGGACATTTATTCAGTTATTGGAGTAATGGGAGTAGGTGTGTTGAAGACAATGAGGTTGGCACAGGGTAGAATAGGGCTTAGCGCTCTTGTACATAGGGTCGCTATAAGTTGAAAGTGACTCAATGGCACATAACAACAACAACAACAACAACAATATGGCACAGTGATTGGCAACTCCAAGTTATTCAGTAAAGTAAATAGACAAATGACTACTATACCACTTAAAGAATGTTCATTCTCATATTAATAAATTTGGCCCGAGGGTGCAACGGAATTTTAAAAACATACCCAGCAAATGTTGTTGACTATGCCCCACATTTGGGACCTTGTTGACTAGGGCAAAAAGCTGCTTGTGGAGGGAAAAACCATTGACACAAACCAAACATCATCAAAGAATATAGCTTTCAATATTGATTGCATTATCTAAGACAAACACAGACCAAACGCAAATCAAGGCTTTTCATATGTGACACCCATCAAGATTATTTCAGTTTACATTATAAAATTATTAAGAATTGAACATGGCTGGACTGAAATAGTTTTTATTTTATGAAACAAAGACAAAAACAATGTCACCATGATTTACATTATTGGTGTTATATGGAGGTTTCTTAGCTTTATAGTGTCACCTACAAGGCACCTACAAATTATGACACATGAAAGTAATAATTTTTAAAGTACATGAGTCAAAAATCAAAAAGCAATAATATTCCAAGTAGAGGTTCGAATAGTGGCACAAATCAAGTTACAGAGGGAAGGTAGTTCTTACAATAAAAGGCCTATTGACTAGCACTTTGTCTATTATAG
>NW_006399887.1:9018747-9021640 GCF_000299155.1 Elephantulus edwardii | reverse complement strand
GATGCATAGGAAGCATTTGAAATTACCACAACTTGAATCAGGTTGAATTTGATCTTTAAACTGAAATACTTGCCTTTAGCACTTCCTAGAGGTACTTAGCAGCAGATTTCCCCAAAGCAACACATCTTTATATTTTTCAACTGCTGCTACCATGGCTGTTGATTGTAGATCAAAGTAAAGTGAATCAGAGGTTTTTATCCACAACTGTGGCTATCTGATAAGAAAATGTATTACCCCTCTCTTGTCCCCTGTACACTTTATCATTCTCTGAGATCAGGGAAGGGACTTTTTCTAAATCACTAGTAATAATGTGGCTGGAAGACTTCTAATCCTTCCTTCCTCTTACACTACCACGGGTGATTTCTACCTTAGGCTATGACCACACAGTCCTGTATATGGAGTTGGAATCTCCCATCAGAGTATTCTGAAGTCAGATCCCAGAATAGAGATGGCATTATATTTAACTGGGAACCTCCCCTTTTCACCGAGCATCCTTATCTGAAACACTTCGTGCTTTGGGGGCAATGTACCTTTGCAGAGTAAGTTTTCCTCAGACATTTCAGGTCAGCAGTGATGACTATCTTGCCACATAAGCCCTCTGTGACCGTATACTGTGCCTATATTCATACTCTAGGCTAGCAAAGACATTATCTCTAGTTAGATATACTAGTTAGGTTCCTCTGAAGTGAGCAGAAAACTATTCCAGCCTAAGTGCTCAATGCTTTGAGACACCCCTAGAGTGGAAGAGGTGCTATCTCTTACTTGACTCACATCTAGGAGCCTTACCCACCACTCAGATAAGCACTCCAACTGTCTCTGGCCACCCAGTTCATTTTCTATTTCATATTGCTTTTAGGATATCTGTCTGGTTGGTTGTTTTATATTTTGCTCTTGCTGGGTATAGCATTTTCTTGTCAGTTTGTCATACACCATGGCTTATGTGTTGTTACACTGCTGGAAGTTATGCCTGGTATTTAAAATCTAGCAAGGTCAGGCATTATGCACAGGATTCAGTCAAACTTCCAGATTATGAAAGACTGAGAAGAAATACTGGAGAACTAACCGTTCATTTCTGAAATAACAAGCTTCCAAAACCCCTCTGAATAACTGAAGAAACGTGTTAAGTATAGTACCAAAAGATCAGCCTCTCAGATTTGAGAAAACCTAAAAATAATTTTAAAAATGAGTATAAATAATGGTAAAAACAATTAGTAATTGGAACAAAAATATATATAGTATTGGGTCTAAGAAAATTGGAAATACTTAGAAAAGAACTCATAATGTCCAAGTTATTATCCTAGACATTAGTAAGCTGAGGTGGACTGGTATTGTCCATTTTTAATCAGGCTATAGTATGATCTATTGTGTTGAAAATGACAAATTGAAAAAGAATGGTGTAATATCCATCCTCAGAAAGAATATTTCTGGACCTATGCTGAAATGTAATGCTCTCAGTAATGTTGTTGTTGTTGTTATGTGCCGTCGAGTCGTTTCAGACTCATATCATATGCATATAATACTTGAATATTGTTAAAATTGATATATCAACAACTAAAGGCAAAGATGAAGATTTTAATGACTTCAAACTTCTGCAGTCTTAAATTGATCAAACATGCAAGTAAGGTGTGTTAGTAACAATTAGTCATTGGAATGCAAATGTTCAAACATAAAAGAAGGATTGGTAATTAGAAAATATGACCTTTATGATCAAAATGAGACTTGGGATCACATGATAGAATTTGGTATGGTCAATGATTTATTCATTTCAAATGCAGTTTTATGAAGAGAAACTAAGACGTATCTGCAGGACAAAGATAGACAATCTCCTCTTACAAAGATATACAACCATAGAAATTTGATGAAGGATCTCTATGAGTTGGAATAGATTTGAGAACAATGGATTTTAGGTTTCATTCACATGGATCCTGCATGGAATACATGATAATCAAATCAACTAATGAATAAAAAGATATTGTGGGGAAGTGAAACATTTAGCATTCAGAACAAAGCCAAGAAACAGTTATGGAATGGACCATCAGTTTTTGGTTTTGGTTGTTGCTATGTGCCATCAAGTCAGAACTGACCCATAATTGACCTTTCAGAGGCTTTCCAGAGGCAGTAATTGTATAAGAGGAGATAACCTAACCTTCCTTTTCCCCTGGAGCAACTGGTGGATTAAAATGGATTTATGCAAAATAATGGGAATCCCAGAACATTTAATTGTCCTCAAGCAAAACCTATACTTGAATGAAGAGGCAGTTGTTGTACCAGAGAAAGAAAACTCTGTGTGGTTCAAAAATCAGGAAATGTGTTCTCCAGGGATGCATCCTATCTCCATACCTTTTCAGTCTATATGGACAGATGATCCACGAGGCTGGACTTTATGAGAGGGAATGTGGCAACAAGACTGGAAGAAGATTAATCAACATCCTGTGTTATGAAGATGGCAAAAACAACCTTTCTCGCTGAAACTGAGAAGAACCTGAAACATTTGCTGCAAAACCTCAAGAGCTGCAGTGTTCAATATGAATTGAAGCTAAACATCAAGAAAACAAAGATTCTCACCACTGAGCCATCGACAGTATTATAATAGATGGAGAATATTGAGATTGTTAATAACTTCAGCTTGCTTGATCCACAATCAACTCTCTAGGTACCAGCAGCCAGGAAATAAAAACAAAAAACAAGCAACAAATCAATTTCATTGACAAAAATCTGCTGTCAGGAACCTCTCCAGTATATTGAAGAGCAATGATGTTAGTCTAGAGACTAAAATGTGTCAATACAAGCCGTAGTCTTCACAATTACTTGCTAGGTGTCAGAGAGCTGGACAATGACTAAGGATGATTGAAGAAGAATTGGTACCTTTGAACTGTGGTGCTGGAGAAGAGCA
>NW_006399887.1:9013189-9014487 GCF_000299155.1 Elephantulus edwardii | reverse complement strand
ACATACTTTGTGCGTTTTGACACAAGAGACCAGTCTATGGAAAGGATATCATGCTTGCAGGGATGGAGGGGCAAATGCAAGAGAAGAAGACCCTGGAAGATATGGATTGACACAATAATTGGGATTATAGGAGTAGGGGTCCCAAAGACAGTGAGATTGACTCAGAATAGGGCAGAGTTCAGAGCTATTGGGCATAAGTTTGCTATGAGACCCAAAGGATCCAACAGCATAAAAAAAAAAAATGACAACTAAGGTATATACACAAAAAAGAGGAAATACTTAAAAAGTATAGCTTGATATGGTAGCTTCAACAATAGATTTAAATGCAGTAGATACTGTAAGGATATTGTAGGATTAGAGATTGTAAGAGATTCTATTACATGCACAGAGGACACCAAGTTCTGACCTATATGGCAGAAATCAGAAATGTGCTTCCCATCATCCTGAAATGGCTCTCTTACTCAGTGAGCTCAGTGCAAAATCCCACAGTGCCCTTTAGTAACATTTAACTGGGAACACTAGAAAATATTTTCTTAAGATGCCTCATGATCAAATGTAAACTCACTATTGTTGTTGGCCATACATGACTCAATTGTGTTATCACTTTAAATATGTTAATTCTTCTTTCCTCCAAATTATCCAGATGGAGTCTCTAAGTAAGAGCCAATAAATCAGCATGACCACAATTACCCTACTCTGGAGCTAACAGATCTAATGGCTCTTCCCAACACCAACAATTAGTACCTAAGCCATTAGAAAACTCTTAGTCTATCATTTTTTTAATTGTGTCTTAAAAGTTATTTTATTATATGCTTTCAATTAATTATTAATATAATTAATATTATATCATATAAGTCATATAATTAATTAATTATTATCATTAATCACTCATACAAACATTTAAAGAGTAACAATGTTTTCAGACTTTCTTGTATGCTCCATTCCAGTTAAGATATAGGATTTCACAAATTAAAAAATAATATTTTTTTGCTATTGTGAGCAAAGTAAAAATAAATGTAGACATGCATATATATCTGTTTGGGTGACAATTATGGTTTCTTTTGGGTAAATGGAATATTAAACAAAATCAGTGACCCTGGAGGATATTATGCTAAGTGAAATATCTCAGTCAGAAAAAGATAGACGATATTATTCATTATACACCTACTTCTTATACTTAACATAGTTACGTTCCAAACTCTAAGTTCTTATATGAAAATTAACTTTATATACTACACTATAATAGACAAAGTGTTAGTCTATAGGCCTTTTATTATAAGAACCACCTTCCCTCTGTA
>NW_006399887.1:9010557-9012249 GCF_000299155.1 Elephantulus edwardii | reverse complement strand
TATCCAGTCTCCATACCTTTTCAATCTATATACAGAACAGGTCATTTGAGAGGCTAGGCTTTATGAGGAAGAATGTGGGATCAGGACTAGCGGAAAACTCATCAACAGTCTATGTTACACCAATGACACAACATTGCTTGCTGAAACTGAGAAGGATCTGAAGCACTTGTTGCAGAAGGTCAAAGTCAATGACTGTAGTCTTCAATATATATTGAAACTCAACATCAAGAAGACAAAGATTATCACTACTGGGCCAATATGCAGTACAATGATAGAAAATCAAAAGATGAATTGCACTGGGAAAATCTTCTGTCAGGGATCTCTCCAGAGTACTGAGAAGCAAAACTGTCAGTCTAGAGAGTAAGGTGCACCTTATTCGGGCCATGGTCTTCACAATTACTTGCTAGACATCAAAGATCTGAACATTGAATAAGGATGACAGAAGAATTGATGTCTTGGAGTTGTAGTGCTGTAGAATCTTAAACATCTGAAGGACTGCCAAGAAAATAATATGTCTATCTTGGGGAGATTGAAACCAAGTGTCTCCTTGGGAGCTAGGACTTTAAAAATCCTCACATACTTTGGCATGGAGCCAGGAGGGACTGGTCCTTGGAAGGGTGGAGGTACAGTGTAGGAGAATTGATGCTTTTGAGCTTTGGTGTTGGAGAACAGTGTTGAAGGCATCATGGATTGCTAAGAAAACAAACAGATTCATCCTGGAGAGGATTAAACCAGGAAACCAGGCTACTCTTTGGAGGCAAGGATTCTGAGACTTCGTCTGACATACTTTGATCATGTTTTAAGGAGAGACTGGTCCTTGGAGAAGGACATCATGCTTGGGAGGGTGGAGGGCAGGCACAGGAGGGAAGGCCCTTAGGGAGGTGGATTGATTCAGTGACTGGGGCAATCGGGATGAGTGTGTTGGAGACGATGATATTGGCACAGGACAGAGCAGAGTTTAAAGCTGTTGTACATGGGGTTGCTATGAGTCACAAGTAACTCGATGGTACATAACAACAACATGCATCTGAAAGTTATTAAACCAGCATCTTCCTTTCCTACCACTTTTGCAGTCAGAGATCTTCAAGCCAACAACCAAGATGTAACTCTTTAGTTCATGTTTTGGTTTTTTTTTTTTGGAGGTACAATGTACTTTATTATAAACAATTAGAAAACAGTATACATATTCATTTGATGGGTAGTTCATGTTTATGAGCTATTGATTTGAGAGTTTTTTTGCTTTAATCCCTTCTAAAATCAGAATAAAACCTAAATCACTTCTGTTGAGTAGACTGAAAGTTACAATGGCCCTCAAATCTCTGAGACTATAGATCTTCATAAAAGGGAACAGCTCATTTTTTCCTAAGGAGCAACTCATGGATTTAGAACCACTTTCCTATTAACACCATGAAACACAGTGTTTCCAAGTCTGTAATGTTAATGAGGACTGACAGTTAATCTCTATTTTCCTGCAGATTGACTTGTATATGTGAACTAAAGTTACAGGATAACTCAGTTCATGGGATATTCAGTACTTTCCTCCAACACCACGATACAAAGGCATCAATTCTTCCGCAACCAACCTTATTCATTATCCACCTTTCACATGCATTAAAAGGAACTGAAAATATCATGGTTTGGATCAAACACACTCTAGTCTTTGAACTCACATTTTTGTTCTTTAGCACTTTG
>NW_006399887.1:9000198-9008172 GCF_000299155.1 Elephantulus edwardii | reverse complement strand
GTCCATGTTTTCCAACTACTGAATCTTCCTCTTTGTTCCCGACTTTTGCATTCCAGTCACCCATTATTATCAATGCATCTTGGCTGCATGTTCGATCAATCTCCGATTATAGAATGATATATTTTATTCATCAACAATCACTATTCTAGAGTATCCTTGATGTGTTGTAAAGTGAAGTTACAAAGTAATTTCTGTTATTTTATTTTTAAATCTCATTGTGTGTATGTGTGTGTAACTCTATGTCCTTGGATTGTATTTTTTACAATTATTTCTTTGGGACCTCCCTTCTATCCTTTCATTTAAGCAAGATCAGAAGGCTATTATTGAGAACTGGCAGCAAAAAGATTATCTTCTCATAGGTCAGTTATTTAAATATGGAACTGACAAAATATTTTCTTTTGTAAGCATGTGTTTTTAATAGAAGTTGTTCTGGGGTAAGTTAACAGTGATATCTCTTTCTTGCTGAAACTGAAGAAGACCTGAAGTGATTGGTGCAGAGGGTCAAGGACTATAGTCTTCAATATGGATTGAAGGTCAATTTCAAAAAGACAAAGTCTCCCACCACTGGGCCAATTGGCAGCACCATTATAGATGGAGAAGAGATTGAGATTATTAGCAAGTATAGCTTGCTTGACTCCACAATCAACACTTTAAATACCAGAATTTAGGAAATCAAAAGACAAATTACATTAGGTAAATCTGCTCTCAGGGATATCTCCAGAGTACTGAGAAACAACTATGTCAGTCTAGAAACTAAGGTGCATCTGATCCAGAACATGGTGTTTGCAATTACTTGCTATACATCAGAGAGTTGCACAAAAACTAAGGATGACAGAAGAAGAATCAATACCTCTGAATTGTGGTACTGAAGAAAAGTCTTGAATATTGCACAGACTGCCAAGAAAACAAATAGATCTGTCTTGGTGATGGTGAAACCAAGTTTCTCCCTGGCGGCTAAGATTTTGAATCTCCTTCTCACATACTTCGGGCATGAGGCTTGGAGAGACCCATTCTAGGAGAGGGACATCATGCTTGAAAGGGTGCAGAGACAGTGCAGGAGAGGAAGACCCTGGATGAGATGGATTGATAACTAGGGCACTGGGAGTTGGTGTGTTGGAATTAGTGAGACTGGCTCAGGACAGGGTAGGGTTCATAGGTCATTACAGTCGCAGATGACTCAATTGCACATAGCAACAACAGAAACCTCTTTCCCTCTGAGAAAATCGCAATTGAATTTCTTGGTTGATAAAATTTCATCTTACTTCATTTTTCCATATTTCCATGAGGACCTAGTCCTTGGAGAGAAGCATTGTGTTGGGAAAGGTAGAAAGTCATGGAAAAAGAGAAAGATTTTCAAGAGGTGGATTCTCACAGTAACTACAAAAAAGGATTTTAGAATGACAGAGATTATGAGAATGGTACAGTCTAAAACAATGTAAAGGTCAGTTGTTTGTAAGGTCACTGTGAGTCATAATCAACCTGATGGTACCTAACCTAAGAACAACTAGTTAAGAATCTAGAGTTTATTGCTTTCAATCAAATTCTGATTGTGCTTTTCTGAACCTAATTATGTATGCATTTTTCTGGGTGGTATTTTATTATAAAACCTCAAATTTCTAGGGAGCCAAAGAAAAGTTAATTCTATAAATCTTGTTCTGCTTTTTCCTCACCTTAAATGTGGGAAGGATAACTTTTTAAGTGCTTTGTATTTTGAGCTGATTTCTATAGCTTAATTATTAAATTTTAATATTACATGAAAATATGTATAAATAATATATAAATTATATAGCCTTGATATAAATGTAATACTCAAATAGCCTGAAGAAAACATAATAAATATGGCAAAACTAATATTTTTTTAAAAATTTACATATGGCTTTCTTTTAGATTAATTTCCCAAGTGCGACCTTTAGGGATAACCAAGACTCCAAGCATGAATATTCATTCCCTTGTTTATATTCATACTTTCACTACACATACATATATCTTTAACAATATATTATTATTTTATTTTGTCAGAAGATTATATTCTTCCAACAGTAAATAAAGTATTTTCTTAATAAATGGTATTGTTGTTGTTACGTGCTGTCGAGTCACTTGCAACTCATAACGACCGTGTACAAGAGCCCTAAACCCTGCTCTATCCTGTTCCAACCTCACTGTCTCCAACACACCTACTCCCCTTACCCCAATCACTGAATCAATACATCTCACTGAGAGTCTTCCTCTCCTGTGCTGTCCCTCTACCCTTGCAAACATGATGTCCCGCTCCAAGGACTAGTCCCTCCTTGCAACATGCTCAAAGTATGTCAGACAAAGCTTCAGAATCCTTGACTCCAAAGAGCAGCTCAGTTTCACCCTCTCCAGGACAAACCTGTTTGTTCTCCAGCAGTCCATGGTATATTCAGCACTCTTCTCTAGCACCACAGCTCAAAGGCATAAATGCTCTTTCTATCATTCCTAGTCACTGACCAGCTCGCCTACGCATAGCACCCAAATTGAGAAGACTATATCCAGGAGCACCTTAGTCTCTAGCTTAACATCGTTGCTCTTCATTATCTGGTAAGGTCCCTGACAGCTGACTTTCCCAATGCAATTCATCTCTTGATTTCTTGGCTGCTGGTATCAAGAGTGTTTATTGTGGAATCAAGCAAACTAAAACTGTTAACAATCTCAGTCTCTTCACCATCCATAATGATGTTGTCAATTGGCCACATGGTGAGAATCTGTTTTCTTGATGTTGAGTTTCAATCCATATTGAAGGCCACAGTCCTTGATCTTCTGCAGCAAGTGCTTCAGGTCATCCTCAGTTTCAGCCTGCGGGATTGTGCCACCTGCATAACGCAGACTGTTGATAAATCTTCCTCTAATCCTGATGCCACATTCCTCCGCATACAGCCCAGCATCTCAGATGATCTGTTCTGAATATAGATTGAAAAGATAATGAGACAGAACACATCCCTGGCAGACACCCTTCCTGATTTTCAATCATGTAGTATCTCCTTGCTTTTTTCTGATGACTGCATCTTGGTTCAAGTATAGGTTTCACATAATGTTTTGTATTTTATAACCTTGAGTGCTACTATTAAATTTTTATATATAAAACAAGTGATACAGAACAAACTACACTAAATATGTTCTTAGATTAAGAAAGTTTTGACAATGTGAAATATCTCATGGCAATATATTTTGTACTTAATTAGCACTAGGAGAATATTACATTCAAAGTATGGACTCTAGAAAAAGCAATTGTGGTTCTGTTTATAAAACAACTTAAAAGAAGTTACTAGCTAATTATCCTGATTTTTAAAAAATCTTCTGGCATATTAATCTATTAAGTTATAGTAATTTTAAAAATTATTTTTGTTTATAACCCCAGATGCACAATTTGGTTTTTGAACATTATACTCATCTTCACTAGTGCATGTCACTTTATAACTTATTTTTCCTGTTAACAGTTTTGCAGGTTTTATCATTTAATTTTAAGAAATGTTTTTCTCCTGGCATGCTATTTATTTTTTACTCATTTAATCTTTTAGTACAATCACCAATGGCTCAGTCCCTTCAATTTCACCTAATTAGTTGTCTATTTTATTGTCCATTTTTCTCTAATAAGACATTATTTTTTAAAAGATAACCATCTTCTCTTAATTACTCACAATAATGACATTAGTTTTCTTTCTTGTTCCACTGAACTCTTAAAATCCATTGATTTAACAAATGTGATTTTGTTCAAACGTAAATAAAATCCAGTCCTATCTATGATTCAAACCTTCTGTAACTTTTTCGTAGAAGCTTTGGTGGCTTAATGGCTAAGAAGTCACTGTCAGTCAAATAGCAGACAATTAGAACCTTAGCACCTACCCACTACTTTATGGTAGAAGTAGGGCAATATCCTCCCATGTGATTATTGTATCTGAAAAATTTCTGGAGTGGCAGCCATGAGACTGACTTGATGGTAATAGGTGAATGAGTGAGTGAGTGAAGTCTTTTCAACATTTAAAACACATACCTTTGTATTACCTACTTAATTCTTCAATTGCCTCTCTTTGGAACACCCCTCTTCTATTATGATACGGTAACATGAGGTATGTGCTTCTGGTTCATAAAGATTAAATTTATTTACTACTTTAAAACCCATAAATTATGGGTTTTTTTGTTGAACTGGATGAATTTTACATTTAAATGGCACAATGCTTACTCACTTTTGTCATTTCATCCCCACTTAAATGTAACTACACTAGAGATTTCCCTAACTAGTTCATCTAAAGTAACCACTTGACTAGTACTTATCCATGTGGTTAAAAGTTGCTATTGTTATTAGGCAGCTCTGGTGTAAATGAGTCATGCTACCACCCTAAAAGCGTGTGGTTGCCTCTACCATTGGCTCTGCGGTAGAAAGATGAGTAACCTCGTCCCATGGGATTGACCACCTCTGAAAAGCCTCTGGAAGGTCAGCTATGAGTCTGTTCTGGCTTGATAGTATATGACAACAAAAACCATCATTGTTAATAGGTACTTCTACATCAGTTCCAACGTATAGTCATCTTAATCTTATGTGCAATTTGAAGACGTCAGTTCTTCACTGGTATTATTATTTATGGACAATACGTGTAATCAGCCGTTGCAATTTTTATTGAGTTCAGAAAGTTATTTACTAACTAAATTATTGGCACATAAGACTGTGCTTAGGTATTAAGCTGGTAAGTGTTCAGAAGAAGGTGAGAGCAATTGTTAACACTGATAACAGACCAGACAGAAAGAAGACATAACAGAGAAACAGGGGTAAGAGAACCAATAGACAAGTGTAAGATGTATGGGAGCCAGCTCATGTAGAGTTGGCTCAGGGGAGAGAGCTGAACGCTTTGGGTTCAGGGATTTCTGATGGAGTGGAGAACCTCTGGTACAGTTAGAGAATGAAAAGATTTTATTGATCAAGTGATTTTTCTATAGAAACTTATTTTAATAAAATCTTATTCTGAAAATGAGCCAACCACACTTAAAAAAAAGACATCTCATAAGAAAGCAATCTTGTAGAGATAGGAAAAGACACAAAAGAAACATTATCTGATGCAAAGTTGAGCTTCATTCACTGTTGTGTTTCAGATCAGTGTTTTCAGACAGTATCAGAGCAAAATAATGAACACCTAATGACAGAAAAAGTACAAAATAGAACTGCTAGAAATTGAAGTAGGATTTAGAAGAGGCCCCAGAATTTTGGATGTCATTGCTAATATCATAAGGACCCTGGCTGAAAGCATAGGATACCAGAATTGTGCTTTATTATCTATGCAACCATTTGACTGTGGATCATAGAAAATTGTAGTAAACATTGTGAAGAATGGAAATCCCAGAACACTTATCTGTTGTGCTCATTCAAATTCTATGCTTAGGCCAAGAAATTGTGACACGAAAAAAACTGAACAAACAGCAAAAGAACACTACATGGTTTAAAATCAGGAAAGGTGTGCATCAGTGCTGTATCCTTTCTCAGTTTATATTAAATATATATACTGAGCAATTCATTCACGAGGCTGTACGTTAGTCAAAAAAAAGTGACCTCCTGACTGGAGGAAGACTCATCAACAACCTGCAAAACACAAATGACACAAATTTGCTTGCTGAAAGTGAAGAGGATCTGAGGAACTTATTGAAGAAATTCAAAGACTATATCACCTTCAATACAGATTCCATCTGAACATCAAGAAGACAAAAATCCTCTGCACTGTGCCAATAGGCAGCAAGAGGGAGAAAAGATTGAACTTGTGAGCAGTTTCTTCTTTAGAAGAACACTTTATATCTACAACTTACACCCATAGTACTAGAAGTCAGAAAATAAAAAGAAGAAAGAGTTGGCCATCAACAAACTCTCCAAGGTATTAAGGAGCAGTGATGTAATTTTAAAGACTAAGATGCATCTGATTCAAGCCATGATCTTTTCAATTACTTGGTATGCATCAGAAAAGTTGGTAACTACTAAAAATCACACACACACACACACACACACACACACACACACACCAATGTTTTGAAGGGTGGTGTTGGAGAACTACCTTATGTACTGCCAAAGAACAAACAAATATGTCCTGGAGGAGGTACAAGCAGGGTGTTTCTTGGAGGAAGGGATGATACTACCTCTCACATATTTGGAGTGTGTCATTTCAAATGGCCCCGTCCTCAGAAAAAGACATCATACTTAGAAAAGTGAAGGGCCAGTGAAAAAGAGGAAGATTCTCAAGATGGATTGACATAATGACTGCAACAATAGGCTCAAATATAGCAGACATAAAAAATATGGCACAGGATAAGACACTTCACTTTCGTTGTTCATGGAGTCACCCAGTCATAGTTGATGCAACAGAAATTAATAACAGCAAAGTGTCTCCTGATAACATACATGCCTAAAGCACATGAGATGAAGTCTCAACATCCTTGCCTCTAAGGAGTAACCTAATGTATGTATATACATATATACTTGCATATACATATATATGTATATATACACATGTGTATATATATATGTATAAACATATATGTATATACATGTGTAAATATATATGTGTATATATATATATATATATATATATATCTCATTGGTTTGCATACAATAATTTGTTTACATTGAGTTTCATCCATATATATTGTTTATGTCTTCTATTTTTCACCTTCTCCCTCCATCCATCAAACTCTGTAATC
The DNA here is from genome assembly GCF_000299155.1 of Elephantulus edwardii. NCBI lineage: Eukaryota > Metazoa > Chordata > Mammalia > Macroscelidea > Macroscelididae > Elephantulus > Elephantulus edwardii. Next base: position 9,001,476 of record NW_006399887.1, on the reverse strand, counting down.
CTATGACTTCCCCTACTCCCCACTATCAGCTGTTGTTGTTGTGTGTAACAGAGAGAGAAAATCCCATAGAATTGCTATCTGAGCAGCTGATGGATTTGAATCATGTGCCTTGGAAGTGGCAACACAGTTCCTTGCCAATAAGCCACCAGAGCTTTCTTTTTGGTCATGCTCACTAAGCTGTGCCAAGTAATCTGGAGGACACCTACCTGGCCACAGACTAGAAGATATACCTGTTTGTTCTCATACCGAAAAACGGTGATCCAAGTGAGTGTGGAAATGATTGAACAATATTACATGCAAGCAAAATCCTGCTGAAGATTATCCAAAATTGACTGGAACAGTATATCGACATAAAACTGCCAGAAATACAATCTGTGTTAAAATGAGACCTTGACACTATGGAAATCACAGGAAAGCCAATGTCAGATGGGTCTTGGCTGAGAGCAGAGAGTACCAGAAGAATGTATACCTGTGTTTCATTGATTATGCAAAAATATTTGATTGTGTGAATCATAATATACCATGGCTAACTCTGAGAAGAATTCCTGGATCAGGAAGCAGTTGTCAAAACAAAGCAAGGAAAGCGTGAGCGGTCCAAAATCAGAAAAGGAGTACATCAGGGATGTGTTTTGTCTCCATATATTTTCAATCCATATACAGAACATATCATGTAGGAGGCTGGAATTTATGAGGAGGAGTGTGGCTTTGGAATTGGAGGAAGACTCATCAGCAACCTGTGTTAGGCAGATGACACAACCTAGCTTGTCAAACATGAGGAGGACTAAAAGTGTTTGCTGCAAAAGGTCATGGATTTCAGTTTTCAATATGGATTGAAGATCAACATCAAGATGACAAAGATTCTCTTCATTGGACCAATTGGTAGCACCATGATAGATGGAGAAGAGATTTGAGATTGTTAACAATTTTAGCTAGCTTGATTCCACCATCAACACTCTTTACATCAAAATTCAGGAAATTAGAAAAAAAAATAATTGCACTGGGAAAATTTTCTGTCAGGAACCACTCCAGAGTACTAAAGATCAATTATGTTAGTCTAGAGACTAAGGTATGTCTGATCAAGATCATACTCTTTGCAATTTCTTGTTATGTGTCAGAGAAATGGACAATGACTAAGGATAACAGAAGAATCAATGGCTTTGAGCTGTGGTACTAGAAAAACGTGTTGAACAAGATGAGAGAGAAAACTGTTTAATAGGGAAAATTATTAGGTATATTTGTCATGACGGGAGTCCAGAACAAAGGCTTATAGTGGAGTGG
>NW_006399887.1:8991581-8996747 GCF_000299155.1 Elephantulus edwardii | reverse complement strand
TTTTTTTAAGTGAAAAAAAAAGTGTTGAACATTTCTTGGACTGCCAAGAGAACAGATTTGTCCTAGATAGAGTGAAACCAAGTTGCTTCTTAGAGATGAGGATTTTAAAGCTCCATTTCACATACTTCAGGATTATTCATAGCAGGGACCGGTCCTTGGAGAAGGGTATCATACTTAGAAGTGTGGAGGGGCAGTGCAAAAAGGTGATACCATGGATGAGATGGATTGACACAGTTACTGGGATAATGGGGTTAGATGTGTCAGAGGCAGTGAGACTGGCCCAGGATAGAGCAAGGTTTAGAGCTATTCTGCATAAGATCCCTGTGAGTCACAGGTGACTCAACAGCACCTAACAACAACAATCTGCCTCAGGTTCCCTGTCCTTTCCCAGTCCCTCTTTGGATATCTATACATATGATACTGGTTATCCTTTTATTTTCAAAATAATGGTCTTGTAAATTATTTATTGTTACACACCTGACTTAGTTCACTTAGTATAATGCTTTTAAGCCTCTCCCATGTTACACAATATTTTTCCAAAGCATTACTCCTATGTGCTCCATAGTTTTCCACAATGTGAATGTTCTACAATTTTTCAAGTTAGTTGTTTGTTGATTCACTTTTGAGTTGTTTCCATGTTCTTGCTGTTGTGAATAGTGTTGCTATAAACATCAGTGTACAGATCTTCATTTGTTTCTCAGTTCTGTTTTCTTTAGGGTATATTCCTAACATCTCTTCAACCTCATTTCTGTTACCAAGTCCGTATCTTTTCAATCTATATGTGGAACATATCATCTGGGAGGCTGGGCTCTATGAGAATAAATATGACATCAGGATTGGAGGAAGATTCAACAACCTGCATTGTGGATATTGCACAACCTTGCTTGGTGAAACTGTTAAAGACTGAAGCACTTGCTGCAGGAGGTCAACTGAAGCCTTCAATATGGATTAACATCAAGAAAACAAAGATTCTCACCACTGTACCAGTTGATAGCATCGTGACAGACGGTGAAGAGATCGAGATTGATGACAGCTTTAGTTTGCTTGGCTCTCTAATCAACCTTCTTGGAATCATCAGGCAGGAAATCAAAAGATTAATTGCATTGGAAAAGTCAGGGACCTCTCCCGTATCCTGAAGAGCAACGATGTCAGTCTGGAGGTGCACCTATTCCAGGCCATGGTCTTCACAATTACTTGCTATGCAGCAGAAAGCTGGATAATGCCTAGGTATGATAGAAGGAGAATTGATGCCTTTGAGCTGTGGTGCTGGAGAAGAGTATTGAATATACTATGGATTGCTAGGAGAACAGTTTCGTCCTAGGGAGGGTGAAACGAGGCTGATCCTTGGAGACAAGGATTCTCTACCTGATATACTTTGAGCATGTTGCAAGGAAGGAGCAGTCCTCTTAGAGGGACATCATGCTTTGAAGCATGGTGGGACAGTGCAAGAGAGGAAGACCCTGGAGGAGATTGATTGACCCAGTGACTGGCGAATCAGGGTAGCAGTATTAGAGATAATAAGGTTGTTCTAAGATAGAGCAGAATTCAGAGCCTTTGTCACTATTAGTCACTATCAATTTGACATGGCACATAACAACAACAACAAGATATTCCTAACAATGGAATAGCTGAGTTATACGGATTTTTTATGTTCAATACAATATATCTTTCAATTTATCTTCTACGTTAGGACTGATAGTGGATCCAAGTAATATGAAATTATTGGCAACCTCATTTTTTTTAAATTTTTTTCAATCATGTTGTTGCTAGTGGTCCAATGGTGAGGATTTTTTTTTACCTTTTTTATGTTGAAATGTGGTCCCTATTGAAAGCTAAAGTCTTCGATCTTCTGAAGCAAATGTTTCACTTATTTATGGTCTGTAAGCATGTTTTTATTATCAGAAATATCTCTTTAGTTTATTGACGTGGATATTGGCAAGATCGTAATTTTATGTATTTTTATATATTTTCCACTATTGAAACATAGCTATAAAATAATTTTGTTGTTTTTATCTGTCTCTTTTTATTTTGTTGGTTAGAACAGCCAGTTTTATGGGGGTTTTTTTGCACTAGGCAATTATTGTTATATATTTGAAATAAGTCAAACACAGTAGTTTCATTGTTAAAATAGATTGTTAGTGTTTCTCTTATTCTGCATGCCAACATTCTTCATATAGTCCAGCTACTCAAATGATTTGTTCAATATATTGATGGAATAATATGCAGAAAGGTTTCATCCTTGACACACAACTTTCCTAATTTTAAACCATGATGTGTTCTCTACTATTTGAAAGGTGGCTTTTGGGATGGATCTTTTGGTTTCCCCTGAATAGTTCGGGTGGTATAGTGCATAAGGTGTTGCACTGCTGAAACAAAAGGCCAAAGGTTGGAATCCACCAGCTGTTTTCTGACAAAAAGTTGGAAAATATTTTCTTGTAAATATTTAGACCCTTGGAAACTCAATAAAAGGTCACTATGAGCCACAACTTAGTTGATTTCAGCAGTGCTTTTCTATAAAGATATTTTTAAATGTATTATGAGGTTGGTTTAGAAATAAGCATCTTGCAAGTCCTTTTATTTCTGTATTTAATTTTCTTTGTGCATAAAGGTAAAATTAAACAAATTGATCTTTCACCTATTCCAGACGTATCAGCTTAAAGTTACTTACAATATGTAAAGCATCAGGTACATATTTAATTTTTTATAAAACTAAATTAGAAGTTGCTTATTCGTAGTCAGTACATTAAATGGAATATTTTAATTTATTTTAACTTTTTATCTTAACATTTCACTCATAGTTCCCCTATGTAGGAAGTAGTGGGCTATGAATTCACATTATTAAGTTAATAGCAAAGACAATTTTGAGGTCCTATCACGATTGCTTCTGCCCCTAAAAGAATGATCATTATCTTTGTGGACCATTATTAAATAATAATTGTACAATTCAGCCAAAACTGACTCCTAACTGTCCCACCAGCAGGTTTTCAGAGGCACTTAATCACACAGAAGGAGATTGTTCACAGTAAATGTTAATATTTATCAATCATCAGAGTACATTTCTGATGATTCAAATTAAAGAAGGACTCTGAAGGGGAAAATTATTTAAGTGGTACAATCATCTTGATATCTTTTACTATATTATAATCTATTTATCAAGGGTCTTTTGCTGTCATTTTGTAATAAAACTTTCCTCAGATTTCTGTTGTTGTGGTAGTGTTAGCTAGATGTGTGAGATGTGTACAATAGAATAAACATTTCCCAGTGGACAAGGTTCACATTATTTTATTATGTTTTGGCACATTGCTGCAGTCATTCTGTCAATCTATTTTATTGAGTGTCTTTTCTTTTTTTTATTAGCACTCTACCTTACTAGGCATGATGTTCATCTCCAAGTACTTGTCCTTTCTGCCAACACATTAAATAAGACAAAATCTCAATATCTTGAGAGGACTTGTTTATTATCCTACAAGTCTACAGAATAAGCAACTTCACTAATACCACAATTAAAGAGAATCAAAGGGACAGAATGCAATCTCTTTAACAAATGATGTTATCAAAACTGGATATCAATCACTAGGAAATGGAAACAAGACCTATAACTCACATCATATTAAAAAAAAATACCAAAATGGTTCAAAGACTTTAGGGTGGGGAGAAGTAAAAATTATCTAATGAAAAAGATAAATAAATTTGGAGTTCTACTCTACAACATCCTCTGCTCCATTCACACCACATGGAGCAGGGGAACACTGCATGGTTTGGAGTTAGAAACGGAGTGCATCAGGGTTATATTCTATCTCCATTCTTGTTCAATTGATATGCTGTGCAAACTATTTGACAAACTGGACTCTATGAAAAGAATGTGGAATCAGGTTGCAAGGAGATTCATCAATAGTCTATATTATGCAGATGACACAACCTTACTTGCTGAAAGTGTGGAGGACTTGAAGCACTTGTCGCAGAAGATAAAGGAATGCAGCCTTCAGTATGGATTGTGTCTCAATATCAAGAAAACAAAGATTCTTATCACTGGATCAATAGGCAATGTCATTATAGATGGAGAGGAGATTGAAACTGTCAGCAGTTTCTTCTTGCTTGAATCCACAATTAGCATCACTGGTATGAGCAGTCAGGAAATAAGGAGACACACTGCACTGGGAAAATTTGCAGTTAGGGACCTTTCCAAAATATTGAGGAGTTGTGATGTCAGTTTAAGGACTAAGGTGTGTCTGATTCAGGAAATAGTCTTCTGATGACTAGCTATTCATCTGAGACCTGTATAATTAATATGAATGACAGAAAAAGAATCGACACCTTTGAGCTGTGGTTTTGGAGATGAATACTGAAGATCTCATGGACTGCCAAGAGACTGAACAGATAATGTCTGACTGAACAGATGGTGCAGAGGAAGTGTTCTTTGTAGGCAAGAATGGTAAGGTCTCCCTCTGCATACTTTGGTCATATTGCTAGAAGGTGCTATTTCTTGGAGAGGGACATGATATTGGGAAGGGTGGAGGGTCAGCAAAGGAGAGCAAGACTCTCAACCAGGTGAACTGACACGGTGACTGCTGCAATGTGCTCTTGCACACAGGAAGTGTGAGGATGATGCAGGACAGGACTGGGTTCAGATCTTTTGTTCATAGGGTCACTATGAGTCATGCTTGACTTTAACAGCACCAAAACAACAACCTACAGCATAACATAAACTATCAGACATAGATTAAAACATACAACAACCAGAGAATACGTACAACCAGGAGAGAATAAATTAAATAAACCATCTTTCAAAAATTTAAATCCTTACATGCATAATAAAATGTTTCCCAAAAAAAGTGAAAATAGAGTCTACAGACTGGAAAAATAGATAGTACATTATTTAATTTTGTCTGTGACATCAGTAATTCATATATAAAATTCATAGATAACGTCAGCATCTAAACAACCAGAAGACACGTATTCCAACAGCAAAATGTACATAGGAAAGGACAAGACTCTTTACCAAAACAGAATACAAGATTTTTTGATGGTCAACAAGCACATTATAACATTTTGAAAATTATTAGCTATTAGAGATGCAAATAAAAGCAAAAATGAGATATCACTCTAGCAAAGACAACAAAGTTCAAACAGGGCAAAATAATATATGAGTGGCGTCCACTTCCATAA
>NW_006399887.1:8988691-8989717 GCF_000299155.1 Elephantulus edwardii | reverse complement strand
AAAATTGGATATAAAACCTTGGGTACATTCACATGATTGAATACTAGGTAACATTGAAAGACAATAAAGAATTGATGAAACATTAGAGGGCATTAGTCTATAGAAAATTATTGTTGTTACATGCTGTCTAGCTGACTATAACTCATAGTGACCCTATGAACAACACCTTTAATTCTTAATCTATCCTGAGCCAACCTTACCTTCTCTGATATATATACCCACATTGTTAGAATCACTGTGTTAATCCATCTCATCCAGGGTCTTCCCCTTCTGTGCTGATCCTCTAACAATGTAACCATGATGCCCTTTTCCAAGGACTGGTCAATCTTTACCACATACTAAAACTATGTGAGAAAGAGTTTTAAAATTTTTGCCTCCAAGGAGCAACATGATTTTACTTTGTTCAGGTCAGACTTGTTTGTTTTCTTGACAGTCCATAGTATATTCTATACTCTTCTCTAGCACCACAACTGAAAGGTATTGATTTTTCTTCTATCCTACTTATTCATTGTCCAGCTTTCAGATACACAGCAAGTAGCAAGTAATGGAGAAGACAATATCCTGAATCAAATGTACTTTAGTTTCTAGACTGACATCCTTCCTTTTTAGAACTCTGAATAATTCCCTGACAGCAGATTTTTCTGAAAGAAATTTGTCTTTTGATTTACTCAATGTTGACACCAAAAGTATTCTTAGTCATTCTGAATGAGATGATATTGTTAACAATCTCAATGTTTTATCTAAAATTTACCCAGTAGCAAATATCTCTGTTTCCTTGATGTTGAGATGCAGTCCATAGTGAAGGTTGCATTCCTTTACTATCTGCAGGAAAGCTATCAATTTCTCCTCACTTTTGGGAAGCAAGGTTTTGTCATTTGCCTAAGTCAGGTTTCTTCTTCATAAAGCCCAGCCTCCAAAATGTTATGTTCCACATATATATTTAAAAAGTATGGAGCAAAGATACATCCATGACTCATTTCTTTCTTAATTAATTAATTAACCACATAATGTTGCCTTGTTCTTTTC
>NW_006399887.1:8977652-8985821 GCF_000299155.1 Elephantulus edwardii | reverse complement strand
GACGGCACATAACAATAACAACGTGAGCACAAACAAGTCTTCTGGTATTCTCATTCTTCTCAATGTTAGCCATAAGTTATTGTGAACCACACTGTCATATTCCTTTGCATAGTCTATAAAATACAAATAGAAATCCTTTTGGTATTCTCTGTTTTAGCCAACATCTAACACATAGCAGCAGTAATATCTCTCTTTCCATAATGTCTTCTGAATCTTTCTTGCACTTCTGGCAATTCTCTGTCATTGTACTGTTCCAATCATGTTTGGATAATCTTCAACAGGATTTTGCTTGCATATGACAGTACTAATATGGTTTAATAATTTCCACATTCCTTTTTGTGAATGGAAATAAATATGTACTTCTTCCAGTCCCCAGCTCTCTTTAGCTTTCTAGGCACATCGATGATTTCTATTGGTTTAAATTTGTCAATTGATAATCCATCAATTCTTGAGGCCTTGTATTTTGTCAATTCCTTCAAAGCAGCTTCAACTTTTCCTGTTATTGTCATTGGCTTTTGATTGTATGTTACTTCTTGAAATGGTTTTGTGTCAATCAATTCTTTTTTGTACAATAACACTGTGTATTCCTTAAATTTTATTTTGATGTTTCTTGGATCATTCAATATTTTGCCCGTAGAATCTTTATATATTGCAACTCAAGGCTTGTATTTTTTCTTCGGTTCTTTGAGCTTGAGAAATACCGAGTGAGTTCTTCTTTACTGATCTTCTGACTCCAGTTCTTTGCACATTTCATTGTAATATTTTCCTTTGTCTTCTTAAAACCCTATGACCAATAAAGATTACTTATATTATTAGATATAATATTGGAGGCTGAAGCATGATATCAAGAAACACAAAAATGAAGATTAGTAGTTCCAGTCACTAATATTTACAATGTGCAACATAAAAAACGTGAATCTAGGAAAATTTGATACTATTTAAAAGTAAATGAAATGCATAAATATTGGCATAGTAGACATTGGTAAGCTGACATGGATTGGCATAGGCCATTTTGAATCAGATAATCATATGACATTCATTAATAATAATTGGGAACAAGGAAGAAGGATTAGTACTTGGAATATAAGCGTTTGGCAACAGAAATAAAGCAGGACACAAAATACAAAATTTTGTATAATCAATGATTTGTACATTGCAAATACCTTTTATAAAAACCACAAATGGTGGCTATCTTACCTGATATAATACACAGAAATTCAATTACTTTTGTGGAAAGAATCATTGGAGAAGCTAAATATCAGCTGTGATAACTAGGGCAGCTATTACTGTGAAAATAACCATAATACTGATATTCAAATTGAAGCTGAAAAAATGAAAATGAGTCCATAAAAACCAAAACATGACCTTGAGTCTATCCCACCTGAATTTATAAACCATCTCAAGAACAGGTCTAAAGCCTTGAACAATAATGACCAAAGACTAGATGAACTTTGGAATAATATCAATAATATCATTCCTGAGTCAGCAATTATTGTTAATGAATTTTGGTTGCATGCAAGATCAATTTCACACTGTAAAAGTTTGTAGAAATCTTCTATTTCATCTTCTTTAGCTGTAGTTGTTGCTGAACATATTTCAATAACAATGGTAACAGGTCTTCTTTGTATGTGCTGGCTAGTATCCAATCACTCATAACATTGTATTTCAAGACAGATTATGTGGCATGAAATCATTACAAATACAGAAGAGAAAGAAAAGACAAAAATGGATGTAGAAAGAGACTTGAAATATTGCACTAGAATGCCAAGAAAACAAAGTGAGGAAATCAGCAAACTAAATATTTGAACAGAAGATTTCAAAGGATAGCTCAGGAAGACAAAGCAAAGTATTATAGAGGACATTACACTGAGGAAAACAAGTCAGTCAGAAAAGGAAAAATATTGTATAGGACCACTGTAAAAAAACTGTTAAAAGTTTGCATGTAGAGAGACAAACAAATGTGCTTCTGGGGTGGGGAAGAGTTGAGTAAAAATTACAGAAAATGAACACATTATTAGAATTGGTGAAGGGAAGTAACCCTATGAACAAATTAACCGAACACTATCCTATCATATCCCATGACATCAGGTTTCTGAGTTTACATGCCATTGAGTCACTTGTGACCCATAGTGACCCTATGTACAGCAGCTCTGAACCCTGCCCTGTCCTAACCTTCATTGCTCCAGTCAATTCATCTTATCCAGGGTCTTCCTGTCCTGTGCTATCCCTCCACCCTTCCAACTATGATGTCCTTCTCCAAAAACTGGTCTATCCTAGCCATGTACCCAAAGTTGTGAGACAGAACTTCAAAATCCTAGCCTCCAAGAACAAACTTGGTTTCACCTTTTCCAAGACAGACCTATTTGTTTTCTTGGCAGTCCATGGTATGTTCCCGACTCTTTTCCAAAACCACAACTCGAAGGCATCAATTTTTTTCATCCTTAGTCATTGCCCAGCTCTCTGATGGATAACAAATAATTGCGAAGACCATGGCATGGAACAGGCACACTTTAGTCTCTAGACTGACATCATTGCTTTTCAGTACTCTAGAGAGGTCCTGGAAAGCAGATTTTTCCAGTGCCATTTATCTTTTGATTTCCTGACTGCTGGTGTTTAGAGTGTTGATTATTGACCTGAACAAGCTGTAATTTTTAACAGTGTCAATATCTTCTCCATCTGTCATGGTGCTGCCAATTGGTCCAGTGGTAAAAAGTCTTTATTTTCTTGATATTGAGTTTCAATTTATATTGAAATCTACAGTCCTTGAGGTCCTTCAGGTCTTCTTCAGTTTCAGCAAACAAGGTTGTGCCATCTCAGTAACGTTGGTTGTTGATGAGTCTTCCTCCAATCCTTTTGTCGCATTCCTTCTGATAAAGCCCAGTCTCCCAAACGATTTGTCCTGGCTATAGATTGAAAAGGTATAGAGAAATGATGCGTCCCTGACACACTCCTTTCCTGATCTTGAAGCATGCATTGTTTCCTTGCTCTCTTCTGAAGACTGTTCCTGGTCCAAGTACAAGTTTCACATAAGCACAATTAAGTGTTCTAAGATTCCCATCGTCGTCAAGGTTAACCACAATCTGTTGTGATCCCCACAGTCAAAGCCCTTTGAATAGTCAATGAAACACAGATATTCTTCTGTTACTCTTTGCTTTCTGCTATAATCCATTTGATATTGGCAATAATATCTCTAGTGCCATGACCTCTTCTAAACCCACCTTGTATTTCTTGTAGTTCTCTGTACTGTTCCAGTTGTTTCTGGTTAATTTTCAGCAGGATTTTGCTAGTGTGTGAAATTAGAGATATTGTTTGATAATTTCCACACTGTCAGATCATCTTTTTTTGTTTTAGATTAGGAATAAATATGGATCTCTTCCAGTCAGTTGGCCAATTAGCTGTCCTACAGATTTCTTGGCACAACTTGGTGAGCCCAGTCAGGGCAACATCTGTTTGTTAAAGTATTTCATCAATATCAATTGGTATTTCATCAATTCCTGGGGCTTTATTTTTGTCAGGTCCATCAGAGCAGCATGAACTTCCTCTTTCATGATGATTGCTTCTTGATCATGTGCTCTTCCTTAAAATTTTCTGTGTAGCCTCTTCTTTTTGGTACAATGATTCTGCATATTCCTTCCATGTTCCTTTAGTGCTTTCTGCATCATTCAATATTCTGCCCATAATATCCTTAAGCATTTGCAACTCATGGCTTCAAATTTTATAGTTCTTTTAGCTTAAGAAACACCAAGCGATTTCAGTCCTTTTAATTTTTTACTACAGATCCTTTCATATTTCATCATAATACTTTGCCTTGTCTTCCTGAGATGCCCTTTGAAATCTTATATTCACCTCCTTAACTTTTTTATTTGTTCTCTTTGTTTTGGCTTCTTGGACATCCATTTTGGTCTTTCTTCTTCTTTCTTCTTTGCAATGACATTTTGCATTCCTCATGAGAGATATTCTTTATATCGTCCCACAGTTCGTCCGGTCTTCATTCATTAGTGTTCAAGGCCTCAAACCTGTTCCTGAGTTGTTTTTTCAAATTCAATGGGGTAGATGCAAGATTAGGTTTTTATTCCTTTGTATATGGACTGAAGCTCAACACCAAGAAATCAAAGATTCTAACCACTGGGCCAATTGGCAGCATCAATATGGATGGTGAAGAGATTGAGATAGTTAACAGTTTTCGTTTACTTGGCTCCACGGTCAACACTCTTGGTAACAGCAGCCAGAAAATCAAGAGATGAATTGCATTGGGAAAGTCGGCTGTGAGGGACCTCTCAAGAGTACTGAAGAGCAACAATGTCAGACTGGAGACTAAGGTGCACCTGATCCAGGCTATAGTCTTCACAATTATGTGCTATGCATCAGAGAGTTGGAAAGTGACTAGGGTTGATAGAAAGATAATTGATGCCATTGAGCTGTGGTGCTGGAGAAGAGTGTTGAATATACCATGGACTGCTAGGAGAACAAACAGATTTGTCCTGGAGAGGGTGAAGCCAGAATCTTCCCTGGTGTCAAGGATTCTGAAGCTTCGTCTGACATATTTTGGGCATGTTGCAAGGAGGGCCTGGTCCTTGGAGAGAGATATCATGTTTGGCAGAGTGGAGAGGCGGCGAAGGAGAGGAAGACCGTTGATGAGATGGATCGATTCTGTGACTAGAGAGGTGGGAATAAGTGCATTTGAGACGGCTAGGTTGGCACAGTATAGAAGAGTGTATAGAGCTCTTGTACATAGGGTCGCTATGAGTTGGAAGCGACTCGATGGCACATAACAACAACAACAACATATGACTTAGCCTTCTTTGCTTTAATTTGAACTTACTACATTGCATGGAGTAAAATCTTACTGAAAATAACTTAAAAATTAAATGAAGCAGTGCATAAGGAACATACAGAATTTCTAGCTGGATTCAGAAGAGGCTGTGGGATGAAAGATTTCATGCCTAGAGTCAGAAATTCTTAACTGAATACAGACACTTGTGTAATGCATATTTCTATTTTACTTGCTATATGGAAAGACCAAGAAAAGTAGCCTTTCAAGCAGGATAAGAGAATATTGCATGACTTAAATCATGAAAGGTACAAGTCAGGTTTGCATCCTTTTATTATATCTATCCAATTTCCAGAGAGGCTGGATTATAAAGAAATATACACCATTAAGATTAAATGAAGACTCAACAACTACACATGATATACAAAGAAAACAACCTTGTTTTCATAAAAAGAAGATTATTTAAAGTGTCAAATATGATAAAGGTTACTCATGGTTGACAGTGTTTGCTGGAGCTCTCCCATTAAAACAAGTGTGGAAGCAGTAGTGGCAACCACTTCCATAAATAGCTTGCCTACGGAAACCCTATGAACCTGGAGAAAGGATGAATGTCACGCAAGTGTTGAGGACTTTTGTTCCTTCACAGAGTCGCTATGAGTTGCTTAAGACTCAAGGACACTTAACAACAACAAAACAAAGAGAATAGTGTTCACTATAGCTTATACTTCACCATCAAGAAAATAAAAATCCTTATTGGACCAAGCCAAAAGAGCATAATAAATGGAGAAAACAGTAAAGTTGTTACTTGAATCCACACTCAAAACCCTGGAAACATGAGGTAAGAATTCAAATGATATCTTTTCCTTGGTAGTTCTGATTTCATGGACCTTGTTAAAATGATAAAGACCAAGAATTTATTTTTTAAAACTAAAATGTTAAGTAATGCAAGCCATGGTAATTTCAACTGTTTACATACCTGTGAAAGAAAGTTGATCGATGAATAATAAGAATTGATGTATTTGAATTGTGATATTGTTGGAGAATATTGAATCCTCAATAGATTGTTAAATGAAGAAAATCAACATAATGTACAAGAAATACAGAGTATTCTTAAAGACAAGGTTGGTAAGAATTCATCTCACATATTTTGGGCATATTATTTTGAGATATTAATCCCTGGAGAAGTACATTATGCTTGTAAAGGTAGGGGATCATTAGAACAGGAAGATCCTCAGAGTGATGGATTGGTATGGTAATTGCAAAATTCAGCTTAAGAACAACAACGAATGTGAGGACAGCATAGGATCAAGTACGTTTTCATTCTCTTGTACGCAGAGTCACTGTGAATCAGCTTGGTGACCTAACAACAGAAGCAATTAATTGCTTGTTCTTTTCTAATGATTGCCTCTTGTAGGTGTACAAGATACATAGCAAAAGTTATCCACAATTTGTTATGATCCACAGAGTAAAATGCCTCTGTATAGTCAAAATAGCACAGAAATACGCTTTCTGATTTTCTCTGTGAAAGTCATGTTCTACCTAAGGTCAATATCTTGTCCTATGTCATCTAGATTATGTCTTTAATTTCCGGGAGTTCCTTGTTGATGTAGTGCTTCAAGAATTTGTATGCAACATTAATAATATTATATTTGATAACTTGGGCTTTCCAAGCAGTCTGTAGAGAAAGACATCATGCTTGCCAAAGTAGAAGGGCAGGGGGGAAAAAGACCCTAAATTAAGTGAATTTTTTTAGAGGCCACGATAGTGGGCTTAAGCACAGCAGAGATTGTGAAGATGATGCCATATAGAGCAAGATCTCATACTGTTGTTCATTGGCTTTGCTCTTAATCAGAGCTGACTCAATGACACTTAACCATCACAACAAAAAGTACATTATGTTGTAACAAAAAAGTATAATGTATTGTCAATAACAATAGTTTCAATGTTTATTTATTATTGCTTTTTTGAGACACTGAATTGAACTTAAGGCAAATAATACCAGTAACATCAGTAATGCAATATGGTTGATAGTCATTCTGAGAAAGCCTAACTTTTTGCTGTATTTCCACAAGAAGAAAACTTAAATGAAGATTTATTCTAAGAAGATGATTTATTTGACATATTGTCATGTTAAGGGGGGGAAATAGCTTGTCCCTAAAAACCATATTTTCAGAATTACACGTTCTTATAAAAAAATTAATGTCAAGAATATACTAGATAAAACCACTAAGTGTCAAAATTAACTTTAAAAACAAAGACTGAGAATAAATGTTTTTGGTTGTTTTTTTTAAAAAAACAATTACAGTTGAATGGTTTTCTAAACACTCAGCACTAACGAATTCTGGATTTTTATTACCTGCAGAGAGATATCATTTCAATCATTATTTCCAAGATTGATAATAACTATCATCAGCTAGGGTCACAAAGATATGAAAGGCCAGAAAGAAGAAAACTTTGATGAATAAAATGAATGTGCCAAGAATGGTCCACTCCTTGAAAAAACAATGTTTGTAGTGTGCTATGTTTCTAATTTCTGAGAAGAAAAAGCAAGTGCTATTAATCTTTCAGATTTTTTGTTTCTTTCATTGACACTTACTTCAAGAGACAAGATAACAAGTTGAGCAGATCCTAATGGAGGAATGTGGAAACAGTTCTATGGACAAAAGACTTATGTGATGCTGCAGATGGAATGATACCAGAATACTAGTACCTAATACCCTGTCTTTCAAAAACATGAGAAATAAAATCATTTATTTTATCGCAAATACAATTATTTCCAAATGGTGATATATGCCATTGATAAAGAGGAGTTTGTAAAATAAATAAGTATAATATAGGTAATCAAGCAGTAAGAATTATAAGCATAAGAAAACTTTTTAGTGGGACTGAAACACAAATGAGTTGTGAAGTAAAACAAAATAGAAGGAAAGCTCACTATTTCTTTGACAGTTTTTTGAGACTTCTGTTAATTTCAGTTATGTATTCTTCTGATATCTCCTACACAGAAGAAATTAATCAAATAAAATATTCAGTAACTTTGATATTGTGGACTTAGTACTCAATCATCTTTCTATTTTAAAACAGTATATAAGAATAAATGATTTTTGTGCTTTTGAAGAAGTGAAAAATAAAATGAGGATTTTGAAGAATGGCTTTGTTCCCAGACTAGTTGTTATACCTGCTGAGATCATCAAATAAAGAGAAAGAACTTTGCCCACATTTCAGCATGACTGTTTTGCAGCATATGGAATACTGAGAAGCTCAAAATCAAAGTCATGTAGACTTAATGAGGCTCATGGCCAAAGTGCTTTGCTGTTCACTTTTCTTTCTTGTGATTTAAGGTCAAGGATTACTTTTCTTTTGACCAATATCTAGTAAAAGGTTCACTATTTTTAAAA
>NW_006399887.1:8973242-8976761 GCF_000299155.1 Elephantulus edwardii | reverse complement strand
ATATGGTTGTTGTTATGTGGCATTAAATAAACATATTGCACTAGGAAAATCTGCAGTTAGGGACCTCTCCAAATTATTGAGAAGTAATGATGTCAGTGTGAGGACTAAGGTACGTCTGTCTGATCCAAGCCATAGTCTTTCTGATTACTTACTTTGCATTTGAGAGCTGGACAATAATAAAGATGACAGAAGAAGAGTCGATGTCTTTGAGCTGTGGTGTTGGAGAAGAGAACTGAGAATCCAGTGGATAACAAGAGAACAAACAGATATGTCTTGGAGAGAATGCTGCTGTAAGGAGTCTTTGGAGACAAGATTGATGAGGCTTTTCTCACAAAATTTAAGCATGTTGCTGGCAGGTGTAATTCCGTGGAGAAGTGCATGATACTGGGAAGCGGGTCGGCGGAGAAGAAGTAGACCCTCAAACAGGTGTATTGACACAGTGACTGCTGCAATCGGCTCTTGTATGTCAGGAAGTGTTAGGGTGGCACAAGATAGAACATGTTTCAGAATTTTTGTTCATATGGTCGCTATCATTTATACTCGACTTGATGACAGCTAACAACAATAATATTGGGTCATATTTGACGTAATAGTATCCAACACCAACAATAACTAATAAATAAGCAAATGAAAATGAAGGTATATGACTCAGAGACAGACATTATTTTATTGTAAAAATAGAGAATCAGTCTATGGAATGGTTTAATGGAAGCATATGTGGTATATTTTGAGAACTCTTTGATGGTTTAATCATCCACTTATCAACTATGTTTCCAGTGTTGGGAGACTAGTTGAAAGATTGGTGCTTCAAGTCGGCCCAAAAATTCCAGATAAGAGGGTCTGCTGATGTGTTTTTGAAGGGAGGAAAATAAGCAACAATGAGTGAATGGAAATCCAAATTTTCTGTAGATTTTCATGAAAATCACAATAAAAAATATTTTTTTTAAAAAAGGTTATATACAGCCTCTTAGCAATCATGAGGTGCCAAAGAGAGTCTGAATTAACAGGAAGGAAACTTTCAATGCAACTTTATGCCACTATTTAATGTGCTTTATATTTTTCCAAAATCTTGATTGTTTAAATCATCTTAAGCTAAATTTTGTAAAATTTGTATTTATAATTACTTTAAATCAGAAAGCATAATTTTAAAAGAATTAGAGAATTCAGGTTAAGAATGAGCTAAATATGACAGGTTTGATGTGTTGAAAAATTACTACAGTAGCATCTCTAATGAAAATCAGAGATAGTAGAAATAACTTAACTGAAAATGGCCAGTTGCTATAGTAACAAGATACATTCACTTTGGTGCTGATTGAAAGGAATGTATCTCAGAACTAATATAGTCCTTGGAGAATGGCTATCATTGAGAGTATTTCTTTGCTCCAATTTTTCTGTCCTGGGTAAAAGATAGAGCGATTGTAGGTCAGTGTGAACATGACCATAGTACAAATGAGGACATTCTTTAACCCATCTAGCAGTAACAATAGTTCTCTCAAAAACTCTGTAGTCCAAACAATTGGACAAATGTGTACTCAAAAATGTAATAAAACAAAAAGTAAACTTTGAACAAAGGTAACAAATATTTTTCTTTATGAATAATTGTTATTATTTGTTTTGGTCCTGGATGACCAGTGCAGTAGGACACACTCCTTTCTCTGGACTCAGCATACAAGAATACAGTAGTTAGACCATTATTGTAGAAAGAGTACGAGGATCCAAGGTCAAGAGACATAGCAGAGGGGTGAGGGTGGGTGGGGAGGGGGTGTTTAATCACAGGGTCCACATAATTTGATTAGTGTGAGTAAATCAAGGGGGAGAAGATCCAGTGTGAAAAACAATACATACAAACTTTGTAAGTAAACCAGTATAAAATTTAAAAATAAATAGAACATTTTTTTAAAAAGTTATTAAAAAAAAAATAAGACTGCAGTAGTTAAATGCCAAGCCACCATTTCTGGAGGTTGTTTTTGTTGTTATTAGGTGCCGTCAAATTAAGCACAACTTATAGCAATTCTATAAACTTCGGATTTGTAATGTGGTATTTTGTGCCACTGTAATCATTTCTATGCCACTAAAGACCATTGTCTGACTATATATAAATATATCTCTTTAAGGTTCTTCTTTTCCTTTGTTTATCCTCCACCTTTCTGAGCATGATGTAATTTTTCCAGGTACTGTCCTTTCTTAACAACATGCTGAAAATATGTGAAATAAAGTTTCACCATCCTTCCCTCTAAGGAATATTCTATCTTTGCCATTCTGAGACATATTTATTTGTTCTCTTGATGATCCATGAGAAACTTAGTGCTCTTCTCTAGCACCACAATTCAAAGACACCATTCTTCTTCTGTTGTCTTTACTGACTGACCAACTGTCAGATGCAGAACAACTATTTTAAAAGACCATAGCTTGAATTGAGCACACCATAATCTTTAAAGTGACATCCTTACTATTCTTTGGAGATATTCTTGACTGCAGACTTTCTCAATGCAACATGTGTTTTGATGTATCAACTGCTTGTACCAGGATTATTTATGGTGAATCCAAGTAAGATGAAATCGTTGGCAATTTCTATCTTTTTCTCCCCTCCTATGATTATGTGGCCTATTGGACCAGTGGTGAGGATTTTTTTCTTTATTGATGTTACTATCTGCATTCAAGGTCTTTTCTCTTTTTCAGCAAATGTTTCAAGATTTCCTCACTTCAGCAAGCAAAGTTGTGACATCAGCATAACACAGGTTTCTGATGAGGATTCCTCTGATCCTGATGTCACATTCCTCATAAAATCCCGATTTTTAAATGATTTCTTTAGCAAAAAGATAAAAAAGATATCCTAACACATATTTCTTGATTTTAAACCATGCAGTGTTCCCCTAAACTGTTCAGACAACAGCTTCCTATACTAGATTTAGGTTTCCCATAAATACATTTGTTTCTAGGGTCCCAAATTCTACTCAATGTCATACACAAATTGTTGTGATTCACACTTTTAACTGTCTTTGCATAGTTGATGAAAGAAATGTTGACATCTGTCTGGTATCCTCTACTTTCAGTCATGATCCATCTGACATCAGCAATAATATCCCTGATGTGACGGGCTTTTCAAATCCTGTATTACAGAAAGTTCTCTGTCCTTATGCAGTCTTCACCATTTTTAATAATCTTCAGCAATATTTAATTTGCATGTGCTAGTAACAATAATGTTTGATAATTTCTGCATTTTCTTGGTCACTCTTTTTTAGAATGGAAACAAATAAGGAGCCCCTCCAGTCTATTGAGCAGGTAGATGTCTTCAAAATTTCTTTTCGTAACTTGGAGTGCACACTCAGAGCTACATTTGTTTGTTGAAATATGTCAGTTGGTATTCTACTGATTCTTGATACCCTATATTTTTTCTAATATCTTTAAGGAAGATTGACGTTCTTCCTTCATGGACATTTGTTTCTTATCAGATGCTACTTTCTGAAATGGTTCGAAGGGTTTTTTTTAGGTTTGGTGTTTTTTTGTTTGTTTGTTGTT
>NW_006399887.1:8954057-8970042 GCF_000299155.1 Elephantulus edwardii | reverse complement strand
AAAATGGATGTCTTAAGAAATTGTGAACGTTTTATTAGAGGTTCGAGAATTTAAAACCAGGTGAACAGACACTGAAGTAAAAGAGTTGGACAGAAAATTTAAAATCATAGCTCAAGCCAACAAAGAAAAATATTTTAAAAATTGTTCATGGAGCTGGAGTCAGAGAATAAAAGGAGGGCTTTCTTAGTATTTCTCAAACTGAAAGAGCTAAAAAAACCATTCAAGCCTTGATTTTGAAATACTGAGAGGTAATATGGGCAAAAATATTAACGATCCAAGAAGCATGAAGAGAAGATAAAAAAATTTTAAAAGGTCGACCCACTTTGTCTCTCAAGGTCCTAATGACTTTGGGGTTTTATCCCTAGGTCTATCTTGAGTTGATTTTTATGAATGGCATGAGGTTTTGGCCATGATTAAATTTTATGCAGGTAGGTGTCCAGTTTATACAATCCTGTTTGTTAAGTGGTTTTCATTTCATCATTTGATAGATTTTATTTCCTTCTCAAATACAAATGGACTGTAGGGGCTAATTTCTGGGTTCTCTATTCTATTCCATTTGTCTTTGTATCTATCATTGTAGCAATACCATGCTCTTTTTGTTACTGGTAATATGTAAAATGTGCCTAACACTTCCTTTATATTTTTCAGAAAAACTTTGTTT
The DNA here is from genome assembly GCF_000299155.1 of Elephantulus edwardii. Classification (NCBI taxonomy): domain Eukaryota; kingdom Metazoa; phylum Chordata; class Mammalia; order Macroscelidea; family Macroscelididae; genus Elephantulus; species Elephantulus edwardii. The sequence goes on along the minus strand of NW_006399887.1, from coordinate 8,969,381 downwards.
TTCAGAGTCTCTTTCCTTTCCAAATTACACTACCCATTGGCTTTTCAATCCTGTTGAAGAATAAGTTTTGTATCTATTTTGGGAGCTCATTGAACATGTTTATTGTCATTGGCAGAATTGGCCTTTTCACAATGTTGACCTTAGTTATAGTTTAAATAGGCTTGCAAATACAGCTAGAAAGGCACAAGCAGGAGAGAATAAAACTGATGAATGAACTTTCTGTGTTCATTGAAACCTTTTTCCACTTGGGTAAAAAGAAAGTCTATATTGGCAGGGAGGGGGAATTGCAATGAAGTTGCAGACAAGGGTCTTATAACTGAAGTTTGCAGAGTATTGTAGGGCATCTGTAATAAAAACACTGATAACACAATAAAGAAACGGGAAAAAAGACATGGAAAAACTCTTCATAAGACATTCAAATGGCCAATAGACACGTAAAGAGATACTCAAAAGCACTAGCAATAATAGATATACAAATAAAAACAACAAGGAGATGCTGTCTCACCTCAGTAGCAGTAGCAAAGTTTAACAGGAGAACAAGTAATAAATGTTGGAGGAAATTCAGAGAAATTGGAAATCTCATGCGCTGCTTGTAGGATTTTAAAAGGTACAAGTGCTCTGGAAGGGGGTTCGATTTTTCCTCAAAAAGCTGAACATAAAAATTCTACATGACCCAACTATTCAACTGCTAAGAATGCAACCCCAAGGAAATAAGAACTTAACACAGCAGCATTATCTGCAATAGCAAGAAAATGGAAACAGCCCAAATGTCCAACAGGAAATCAATTGTTTGAGAATTGTGATACATTCACAATTTTATATCAAATATGATACATTCATGAATTTAAAAAAATTCTATCTAACAAGAGAGAATCAAAAGTGCATTATACTGAATGAAATGATTCAATCTCATAAGGACAAATAATGCATAAGACTCTTGTAAAAATAGAAAAATAATGGAGCAAGAGGTTCAAATGTTCAAAAGGAGAAGGAGAAAGAAGAAAAAGGGGCAGGAAAAGGGGTAGAAGGGAAATCCCTAGCATAGCAGAAGTTATTTGGAGAGATGTAGTTTATATTAATGGGAAAGACTCAACAGGAGTTTTAAGAAGGGGTGGAGTTCTGAATGAAGGCTGCACAGTGCAGTGGACTTAAGGGGAGGGATTACATGGCTATGAAAGAGTTTTTCTTTTACTTATCAAGGAGAAAAGTGAATTGGGATGGGGCAGGGGCAAAGAGAAAAGTGCAACAATGAACTACTGGAAACCCTAGGTCTCTGTAAACTTTCATTAAAATTAATATAAAAAAAGAATATTAAAAAAAGAAGGGGTGGTAATAAGCATAGACCAAAGGCAGCTAACTATAGAAAATAATGGCTTGAAGCACTTACTGTAGAAAGTTAAGGACTGCAGTCTGCCATATGAATAGAAGCTGAACATCAAGAAGACCAAGATTCTCACCACTGGACGAACTGTTAGCACCATGATAGATGGAGAAGAGATTGAAGTTGATAACAATTTTACCTTGCTTGGCTCGACAAACAACAAGCTTGCCACTGTTGTTATGTGCAGTCGAGTAACCTATGATTATATGTACAACAGCTCTGAAGCCTGCCCTGTTCTGAGCCAGTCTTACTGACTCCGACACACTCTGTCCCAATTATTGTATCAATACATCTCTTCTGGGCCCTTCCCTTCCTGGGCTGTCCCTTCACTCTTCTGAGCATAAAGCAGTCCTCAGAACAAAGCTGGGAAGCATTGCATGGTTCAATATGAGGAAGGGAGTGGGCCAGGGATGCATCCTGCTTCCACACCTTCTCAGTCTATAGGCAGAGCAGATAGATTATTATGGACTTTATTTATTATGGATGTTATTATGGCCTTTATGAGGAGGAATATCACATTAAGGTTGGAAGAAGACTCATCAATAACCTACATTGATGACACAACCTTACTTGCTGAAACTGAGAAGGACCTGAAACATTCGCTGCAAGACCAGGACTATAGAATTCAATGTGGCTTGAAGCTCAACATCAATAAAAAAAAGATTCTCACCACTGGGTCAATTAGCAACAACACCATAATGGATGGAGAAGAGATTGATATTGTTAACAGCTATAGATTGCTCTCCTTCACAATCAACATTCTTGACACGAGCAGTTGGAAATCAAAAGATGAATAGCAATAGGTAAATTTGCTTTTAGGGACCTTTCCAGAGTGCTGAGAAAGCAACAATGTCAGTCTAGAGACTAAGGTGCACCTGATCCAGTCAATGGTCTTTGCAATTACTTATTACACATCAGAGACCTGCATAATGACTAAGGATGATCTAAAAATAATTGATGCCTTTGAGTTGTGGTTCTGGAAAAGAGTCTTGAACATGCCATGGACCACCAAGAAAACAAATAGGTCTGTATTAGAGGGAGTGAAAGCAAGTTTATCATTATAGGGTAGGATTCTGAAGTTCAGTCTCATATATTTTGGACATATGGCCAGTTGGGACTGATCCTTGGAAAAGGATATCATGCTCTTGGCACTGCTGTTATTGTGGATTGCTGTTGAGTCCAGCATGACTCATGGAGACCCTATGAACAAAAGACCTGAAATATTTCTATAACTATTGTTTCTTATATTTCATAAAGTTTCCAGAGGCATATTGTTTAGGAAGTAGATGTCACTCTTCCTAGCAGTGAGAAAATAAAAAGTTGAATTACATTAGGAAAATCCGCTGTCAAGGAACTCTCCAGAGTACTGAGAAGGAAAGACGTTTGTTCACAGACTAAAGTGAACCTGATTGAGGCCATAATCTGCTATGCCTCAGAGAGTTGGACAATGACTAAGGATAACAAAAAAATAATTGATGCCTTTAATTTGTAGTGCTGGAGAAGAGTATTGAAGTTATCATGGATTGCTAAGAGAACAAACAAGTCTGTCTTAGAGAGTATGAAACCGAGTTTTTCCCCGGAGGCTAAGATTTGGATGCTTTGTCTCACATAGTTTGGTCATGTGGCCAGGAGATACGAAGCGCATCGTGCTTGAAAGTATGGCTGGACAGCACAGGAGAGGAAGACCCTAGATAAGATGGGTTGACACACTATTTAGGGCAATGGAGAAGGTGTGTCAGGGTCAGTGAGAATGACTCGAGATTGAGCAGGCTTCAGAGCTGTAGTACAAAGGGTCACTATGAATTGCAAGTGACCTGATGGCACATAGCAAAGAAAAACCACAAACAAACAACAAAATGACAAACAAACCCAACAACACGAATGATTGTATCAAATATAATCTACATAACAAACATAATATGAGTAAAAGATTCCATATATCAAATATAATCTACATAACAAACATAATATGAGTAAAAGATTTCATAAAACACAATGTATATGAACGATTATATGAAAACCAAAGAAAATATGGAGAAAAATAAAAGAGAGAAGGTATACATGGAGTTACTGAATCAAAAAGAATTGGCTACTATTGAAAAATTTCAGTAAATACTTTAGACTTAATAGTAATAAAGGAAGAAGTTCATCTGAACAGAATACATTGGGGAAATTTAAGGCCCCAAGAAATGATTGGCTACAAATTGCCATGTTTCAACTAACAGATGTAGCCCTGGATGTGTTCATCAGTCTGAGTCAGGAAATTTGGAGGGCAGCTGCTTGGCTGACTCATTGCAAAAGTCTCATAACTTGTTTTCATTATCAAGAAAGGTGATTCAATAGAATGTTGAGAGCACTGAACAATATCATTAAAATCACATGCAAGCAAAATATTGCTGAAGATCTTTCTTTAAAAAAAATGACTAGAACAGTACATTGACATGGAACTTCCAGAAGTTCAAATGGGATTTAGAAGAGCTGTAGCACAAAGGATATCATGGAGTATATCAGAAGGCTCCTAGATGAAAGCAAAGACTACTAGAAGAATGTTGATCTGTGTTTTGACTATGCAAATACATTTGGCTATGTAGATCATAGCAAACTATGGTTAACATTGAGAAGAAAGAGAATCCCAGAATATTTAATTGTGCTTGTGACTCATAGCAATACTATGTACAATAACCCTAAAACTTGCTCTATTCTTGCCAAATTTATTATGTCTGACCGACTTATCCTAATTACTGCAGTCACTGAATCAATCCAGCTCATTGATGGCTTTTTTTTTCTCTGTCCCTCCACCCTGCCAAGCACGATGTCCCTCTCCAAAGGCTGGTACCTCTTTGCAACATGCCCAAGCAGCCTGGTTTCACCCTTTCTAGGATGAATCTGTTTGTTCTCCTGGCATTCCATGGTATATTCAATACTCTTTTCCAGCACCACAGCTCAAAGGCATCAATTCTCTTTCTATAATTATTAGTATCTATTGTTCAGTTCTCTGATGCATTGCAAGCAATTGTGAAAACTTTGGCCTGGATTAGGTGTACCTTAGTCTCAAGACTAATGTTGTTGCTCTTCAGTACTCAGGAGAGGTTTCTGATAGCCAACTTTCTCAGTGCAATTTGTCTCTTGATTTCCTGGTTGTTGGTACCAAGAGTGTTGATAGTGGAGCCACGCAAACTAAAGCTGTTAACAATCTTAATCTCTTCACCTCTATCATAATGCTGCCAATCAACCCAGTGGTTGGAATCTTGATGCTGAGTTTCAATCCATATTGAAGGCTGAAGTTCTTGATCTTCTGCAGCAAGCACTGCAGATCCTGTTTCAGCAATCAGGGTTGTGTGGTATATATAATGTAGGGTTATGATGAGTATTCCTCCAATTCTGATTCCTCATTCTTCTTCATACAGCTCAGCCTTTCCAGATGATCTTTTCTTCATATAGAATGAAAAGGTGTGGAGATAAGACACATCCCTGGCATACACCATTTCCAATTTTGAACCATGCAATGTTTCGTTTCTCTGTTCTGACAATTGCCTCCTGGTCCAAGTATAGGTTTTGCTTAAACATACTCAAATGTTCTGGGATTTCCGTTCTTCTCAGAGTTAGCCACATTTGTTGTGATCCACATAGTCAAATGCCTTTGCATTGTTAATGAAATACAGATAGACATCCCACTGGTACTCTCTGCTTTCAGCCAAGATCCATCTACTATTAGCTATATTATCCTTAGTATCACAGGCTCTTCTAAACCCAGCCTGCACAACTGGCAATTGAAGATTATTCATAAATTACTAGAGCAACATATAAACAGAGAATTGTTAGAGTTTGAGACTGGATTTAGAAGAGGCCTTGGGACTAGGAATATCATTGCTGATATCAGACAAATCTTATCTCAAAGTAGGGATTACCCTGCTTTCTTGGTAGTATGATGCATACTTGTATTTTAGTGATGGCTGTTTAGAGCACAATAAACTTTGGGTAACATTTAGTGGAATGAGAATTCCAGAAGACTTAATTGTGCTCATGTGTCTGTTGTCTGACAAGTGAAAGAAAACACTGAATGATTTAAAATCTATAAAGATGTGTTTTAAGCTGTATCTTATCTCCATACCTATGTTCTTGCTATACCTCCTTACCAAACAAATTCTTTGAAAAACTGCACTTTCTGTAGAATTGTGTGGCATTATGTTTGGAAGAGGAATCATCAGCAACTCGTGTTATGCAGATGACACAACCTTTCTTGCTAAAAGTGAGAAGGACTTCAAGCACTTGCTGCAAAAATCAAGGACGACAGCATACACTATAGATAGCATTGAAATATTGATGAGAAAACAGAAAATTCCTCACCATTGGGCCAATAGAAACACCATGATAGATGGATAGAAGTAATACATAATCAACAAATTCATCTTACTTGAATACATAATTAACCTTAATAATAGCAGTCAGGAAATAAAAAAAAGTGTGTTCCACTGGGGATGTCTGGAGTGAAGAACTCACCAAAGAACTGAAGAACAAGGATAACAATTTAAAGACTGTGGTGCTCCTGAATCAAACCATAGTCTTTTAATTTACTTGTAATGTATCTGGTCTTTGCAATCACTTGTTATACATCAGAGAGTGCACAATGACTAGGGAGGATAGAAGGAGAATTGATGTCTTTGAGCTGTGGTGCTAGAGAAGAGTATTGAATGTACCATGGACTGCCAAGAAAACAGATTCATCCTGGAGAGGGTTAAAGCAGGCTACTCCTTGGAGGCAAGGATTCTGGAGCTTCTTCTGACATACTTTGGACATGTTCTAAGGAGGAACAGGTCCTTGGAGAGGGAAATCATGTTTGGGAGGGTGGAGGGACAGTGCAGGAAGGGAAGACCCTCTATGAGGTGGATTGATTTAGTGACTGGGTTAATCAAGATCGGTGTGTCAGAGGCAGTGAGATTGGCACAGGATAGAGCAGGGTTTAGGGCTGCTGTACACAGGGTCGCTATGAGTCACAAGTGACTCGATGACACATAACAACAACAACAACACATCTGAGGGTTTGACAATTGATAGATAACAGGAGCTGAAACTTTTGAATGGTGCTGGAGAAGAGCAATAAAAATCCCATGGATTATCAAGTGAACAGACAGGTACGACTTGGACACTGCAGCCAGAATGTCCCTTAGAGGGAAGGGTGGTGAAACTTTGTTTTTCATACTTTGGATATGCTATAAGAGGTTGGGGTCAGGATAGGGGTGAGTCCAGTCTTTGGGAAAAAAGACATCATGCTCAGAAAGATAGAGAATCAGCAAAGAGTGGAGAGTTCCTCAACATGATGAGTTGACAGTGACTGTAAAAATGTAGCAGAGATGAAGACAACAGGCTCATATCTATTCTAGGAACTCAGGGTTGTGATGAGTTGTAGTTGACTCAATGGCACATAACAAAAACATTGTTATAGTCACTGGGCAACCCATCTCAATTGATCTTGTTGAAGGTCTTTATTTCTTTCTCTAATTCTACATCTTTTCAAGTGTGATTTTTTTTTCCTCCAAAGACCAATCCCTCCTGACAACAAAAGTATGTGTTGGCTATTGTGAGGGTAATGCAAGATAGGACAAGTCTGGACATTTGCTTATAAGGTTCACATGAGTCAAAGGAGACTTGAGAGCACCAAACAATAACAACAACAAAAACCATCTATGCTTCTGATAAATTTGTATCTGTTCTGGCTTAATAAGAAATGGAAAATGAAGTACCAAGTGTTCAGAATTTTTTCCCTCATGTTACAATGATCTCAGTGCACTTCTCAAGATACTTTGTGATCTTTTCAATGAGAATCATGAGAAAAAGCTGAACTGTTAATTTAATTGACCTTTATTTGACATTTATTTTCACATCTATTAACCTCAGTTGTCTTATCTACAGTCTAAGTGAAAACTCAACCTTATTAGTGTTAATTCTGAACTAACTGAATAGATGACCTTCTACCAGTGTCCAAAGCTGTGAACTACATAAAGAGGAGTTGTTCATCTTTCTCTAATGAAGCCACAAGTAGATTTGAACCACTAGAGGAGTGTGGGTTTGGGATTAGCAGTACAACCTCATATAGACTTATGACATCACAGATTTTCATTTGTAAGTTAAGTTGAATAGAATAAATATGTCACATTAATTGTAAAGATTATTTAAATATATCTATAAATTAATGATTGAGTAATATGATTCAGATATGTTATAAAAAATCCTGTGACTAAAAACCCTAAAGATTTTACTAAATATATGTAGCAGGAATGGCATCCAGTTCCTAAACAACATGCCTCTGGAAACTCTATAAACTTTGATAAATGATGATAGTTACAGAATACTTTCAGGCCTTTTTCTCATAGGGTCGCTATGAGTCATGCTTGACTTGATGGCAATCAACAATAACAATTTTTTTTTTAATTTTCTGAGTTGATTGTTTATCTTTTTTCATTTCCTTTCAGGAATACTAATTTTATTCTCTTGGGCTGGGTGTTTGGTTTCCTTGCTAAAAACTGTCCTTTTTTTACTTTGTGATGGTGATAACTTATTTCAAACTAATCAAATGTTGTTGAGTCAGTTTTAGCTCATGGTCGCCTTCCATAAAGTGTCCAAGGGATATCCATTCAATATTTTCTTAAAATGCCTATGTAAAAATAATTCTATTTCTAACTATGTATAATACAGTGCAAGTTACAATTTCTTTATGTTAGTTGTTGTTTTTGTGTACTGTCAGGTCGGAAATGACCCAAAGCCGACACTCCCTGGTAGGTTTTCTGAGACAGTTAATTGTACAAGAGGAGATTGCTCTTTCTGCATGTGTATGATGATATCCTATCATTCCCAACATTATACTCCAAGATCAAACTTGAAATTATCTTTTTTAAACATTTTTTATTAATTTTAATGGACATTTACACTGATTTTGGATTTCTATTCATTCATTGCTGCACTTTTCTCCCTGCCTAGCGCCACACCCCCCCCGCCCCCCTCCCCACACAAGTTCACTACTCTCTTTGAAATGTAAAAGAAAAATTCCTTCATTGGTGTACAATCCCTCCTCTCTTCCCTCCCACCCCGAGTATACTCCACTCTGCAACCTTCATTCCAGACTTTTATGATAATCATAATATCCTAGAATATATTGCTTTTGAACTGTTTCTCCCTTGTCCGTTTCAATGCAGTATACAATATTTATTCAGTTTTTCTCATTCTTTCCCCAACTCTGATGTCTGTTTCATTCTACAACAGTGGCACTATGCAGTATTTGTCCTTTTGCGACTGAGATATCTCACTCAGCATAATGTCCTCGAGGGCCACCCATTTGAATAGTATTGCATGAGTTCCTTGTTTTTCAATGCAGCATAGTATTCCACTGTGTGAATATACCACAGCTTCTCTATCCATTCGTTTGTTGATAGACACATAGGTTGTTTCCAACTCCTTGCTATTGTGAACAAAGCTGTGATAAACATGGGTGTGCACATAACTTCTTGGAAGGAGGTTGTGGTCTCTTTAGAGTATATTCCCAGTAGCGAAAATGCTGGGTCAAACGGTATCTCTATTTGCAACTTTTTGAGAAAGTGCCACACCACTTTCCACAGTGGTTGCACCACTTTACACTTCCACCAACAGTGTATAAGAGTTCCAGTCTCTCCACAACCTCACCAGCATTTGTTACTTGTTGTTTTGTTAAATTTTGCTAGTCTTACTGGGGTGAGAGGATATCTCATAGTTGTTTTGATTTGCATCTTTCTTAGAGCTAGGGATTTAGAACATTTTTTCATGTGCTTGTTGGCCATCTGAATGTCTTCTCTGGTGAAGTGTCTCTTCATATCCTGTGCCCATTTTTCTATTGGATTATTTACCTTTAGCTTGTTGTGGTGCTCAAGTATTTCATAAATTCTGGATATAAGTCCCTTATCTGATATGTTATTAGTGAATACTTTTTCCCAGTCTGTGGCTTCCCTGTTTACCCTGTTGGAGAAGTTTTAGGATGTGAGTAGGGATTTGATTCTTAGAAGGTCCCTTTCATCTATTTTATCTTCTCCTAGTTTTATATTTTTCAGAATACTTGGAATACTGTGCATGAAATTACCTTTTAAACTAAGAGTGCAACACAATTCTTCCTCACTTTCTCATTCTGAGCATACTAGATCATATTAATTGTCTGATTCAAAGTGGTCAATGCCAGTCCATCTCATCTCACTAATGTCTAGAATGTTGATGTTCACACTTTTCATCATAGCTTCTAGTTTCTCAACAGTCATTGTGTATGCATTCCATGATAGAGCTATTAAATGTTTGCTGTTGTTTTTCCTCATTTTGATTCCTATCTGGGCTCTATCTATAAGACTGTGACCGTCTTGCTCTAATGTTCATAAAATTTTCAGAGGCTTGCTATTTTAGAAGTGGGTGGCCAATTCTACTTCCCAGTCTGTGTTAATCTTGGAGCTGTGTTAAAACCTGTTCCTGATGGGTGATACCTTTGGCATTTGATGCACAAATTGTACAACTGTCACAACACTCACAAGTTACCTAGTGCAGCAAACCAAAAGACAAGTCCTATACAAATAAGAACAATGATAAACAAGCAAGAATTCACATACTGAGAGAATAAATACCAATATGCAGCTCTTTCTCCCAAGAGAACAAACTGACTGATTAAAAAGACCCTAAGAATACAGATGTTTTTGTCGTTGTTATGTGCCGTTGAGTCGCTTGCGACTCATAGCAACCCTGTGTACAACAGTCCTAATCCCTGCTCTGCCAAGTTTTAAAGTAATTGTTATTATTGTGTATCATAGAGTAGGAACCAAACCATAGCTGACCCTCAAACAGATTTGCAGAGGCAGTTAATCACAGTGGAAGAGATTGGCTATCCTTTTCCAGATAAAGTAATTAGCAATATACAAATTATCACCTTAGAAAATTACTGATAGGTAGGTATTATGACAATAAACTTCATTATGCAGATGATAAAATCTTGATTGCTGAAAGTGAGAAGGACTTGAGGCAGAAGACTAAATATTGTACCCTTTAATATGGATTGCATCTCAATGTCAGAAAACAAAAACTCTCACCACTGGACCAAAAGGCAACATCATGATAGACAGAGGAAAGTTATGGGAAATGCTGCAATTAAGGACTTCTCCAAATTATTGAAGAGCAATGAAGTTAGTTTGGTCACTGAGAGTGCCTGATTCAAGTCATGGTCTTTTCAATCACTTGTTATGCTGCTGATAGCTTGACAATGAATAAGAATGACAGAAGAATAATTGATGCCTTTGATCTGTAATGTTCGAATAAGAATGACAGAAGAGTAAGAGTAATTGATGCCTTTGATCTGTCATGTCCGAGAAGAGTACTGAATAGGCTATGAACTGCCAAAAGAACAAACAGACATGGCTTAGAGAATGTGCAGCCACAGTGCTCTTTGAAAGCAAAGATGATAATACTTCATCTTATATAATTCAAGTATGTTGCTAGGAGAGGCTATTCCTTGGAGAACGACATCATACTTGAGAAGGTTAAGGGATGACAAAAGAGAGGAAGACTCTCAACCAGGAAGATTGACTATGGCAATGGGCTCATGTGTGTCAGAGATGGCACAGGATAGGACAAAGTTCAGATCTGTTGTTCAGTGAGTCACTCTGAGTCATACTCGACTGGATAGCACTTAACAACAACAATGCATGGCCCAATGACAAGAAGTTGCACTGGAACCCCAAAATCATGCAATGCAAATTCATCAGCTACTCCTTGGAGGCTGGACAATCTCCTCCCATAAGAGTTACTGCTCCTGAAATCCTTCTGGAGGGTCGGCTATGGGTTGATTCCAATGTGACTACATGCAACAGCAACAATATATATTAATAAAGATGTCTCATGGCATAATTTATAGCAAGTTGCATGCCTACCCAAAGACTGTGCCTATCTCAAAAGACTGCCTATCTGACAGTCAGAATCCATAAGCTGCTCTACAGAAAGACAGTCTCTACCTCCTGTCATTTACAACCTTGAAAACTCCATGGAGAGGTGCTGTGAGTTAGAGCCTACACAAAAATGAGTGAGTGATATATATTAATGTGAATCCTTTTATCTTCACAAAATCTGAGTTATCTTTAACTATCATCTTGCTTATAAGTAAAATAAAACTTGAAAAATAATAAATGTTGTCCAATATCACTAGCTAAAAAGTGAAGAAGAGTATTTACGGCACAAATTTACTAATGGCATACTTTATACGGGCTTCCTTTTATTAAAAAAATTCAAACTGCATGTTCCTCAGACTTACAATTTCACTTTCAAGGGTAAATATATTAGTAATTCTTCCATATTGGATTGATAAGAAAATCATATAAGTCTCTGCTATTTGGAAAAGGTAACTACTGCTCTGGGTAAGAAAAACAGCAGGCACACATTTACTTTATCAGTCCTTAAAAAGAGAATAATTGGACAGCAGAGAGAGATATAATAGGTCACCTCAAAAAAGGACAACATTTACAAGAAACCATGGCATGATAAGCACAGTGATATTATGGGCTTGCAACTGTTGTCATTTATCATATTGAGAATACAAATAAAAATGAGATTTTGGAAAAAGATCTGTGCAGGCAAAGCAAGGTTTACATTATAAGGACTTGCTAAAGCTTTTTATCAGGATATGTACAGCAATTTTTATATATTTTTCACATACACATACATCTCACACATATTTTTCCATACATATTTTTCATCTAAAGCAATTAAACAAGTAACACAGCAACACATGTACAGCCAATGAAAAACACTCCAGGTCTAGCAATAGAGGGTAGAGATCATGTGGAAATCAAATGGAAATCTCAGGAGTATTATAAAAGTAACCACAGCAGCTGCCTTTGAATTCTGCCAAATAGACAGATGCTTTTGGAACAGCTCCTTCCACAGCTAGTGCCTGACTCTCAAAAGGGCACTATTGTAATTCCATTCAACTTATGTTTTACTATTTTACTCATAGTCACATTTCACCCAGACTATTGAAACTTTCAGGGAAATTAAATGCCGTGTGTTCACATTAGACTTTCAACAGACCTCCAGCCTATGAGAAATATCCTAGTTCAAGATGAATTCAACTGAGGTTTCCCTGAAATATTCCATCATTAGTGTTCCATGTCTCGTTTTCTTTCAATGTACAGCTGAAATTTTTAAAAACAAAGGTGTCATTTTATGTGAGAAAATTATGAAAATATAAAACTAATAGTCCTAAATGAATAACATTTCAAAATAATATCACACATCCAAACTTAACAAATTCTTTTTGTTCAGAATGACATTAAATCCCATAAATAGCCCTTTTGCATTTGCTTTCATTGATTTCAATTAGGACTATTTGTTCCCTAAGATTTCAGGGGAAATAGAAAATATTATTTTAATCAAGGCTAAATATATGCACAATGGAAGATGATTATAATTTAAGAAGTTGTTTTTCTAAGCTATGTTTGTAGGATGAATTTTTAGTATTTTATTGTTCTTCCAAGACATTCTGCATTGTTTGAAGGGATATAATCATAAAAAATTCTGAGTTTGTAGCTCCAATAATTTAGACCAATTCTTGCTTGTTGGGTTAAGACAAGCACAGAAAGTTAACTTAATAATGAAAAATAACAACTGACAATGTTGGCTATTTTAACCTTTCCGTTTGTTTGGAATATCACGAGTTGTTCTTGACATAGTCTTAAGAATTAGAATTATTCAAACATAGATTTTAAAACTAGACTTATAGGCACAGTGTATGTGTCTGTCACCTAACAGGTAGAAAAACGTTGACAAGTTAACTTTTCTATATCTCCTTTTATTTATATTTAAACAGGCAGTAAAATTATAGTTATCCTAGTGTTCTTGCAAAGCATAAGTCATGAAAAGTGAGTTTTCCATTAGGGATTTTTTTTTTATTTTGCTTTTTGGGTTTTTGTTTTGTGGGGTGTTTTTGGTTTTGTTTTTGGTTGTATTTTTTTGTTTTTTCTTTGTGAAGTTAATTTCAACTTGCTTGAGTATACACCTTCTCTCTTTTTTAAAAGAAACCCTTATTTTATGCGGTTTTGCATGCCAAGTTAATTTACATTATGTTTCACACTTTCCTTCATTCACATTGTGTTTCATACAATCATTCTCATACACTGTGCTTTATAAAATCAATCACCATTGAACTATACTCACCATTTCATCTTTTAGGTATATGCCTTTTAATATACTGGAAAATGTTAGGTAAGTGCTATCTTTTCAATCTCTTATCTATTCTCCTAATGCAAATATCATTGAATTCTTAGTTATTGGGACAAAGCACAAAAAACAAAAGTAGCAAAGGCAATAAGATTTTTTTATAGCTTTAATAATAATTATAAATAAGGTTATCACTGAATAAGAAGCAGATATAAAAGATTAAATTTATATTTCTACCATTCATAAGTATTTTTCATCTCAATTTCTTCAACAGTGAAGACATGGAAAGACATACTACATTGGTCAGATCTGTTGAAAAGAGACATCTTTAAAGGGCTAAAGAGCAAAGATGAAAAATTAAAGACTGAGGTTTACCCTATGAAAGTCATGATATTTTTACTTACTTCTTATACATCAGAATGTTGGAAAATTAATATGGAGCACCAAAGAATAATGGTAGCTTTTGGATTGTGGTGTTGACCAAGAATATGTCATGAACTGCTAAAGAAAAAAAAAAGTAACCTGTCTTAGAGCAAGCAGAGTTTTTCTTTGAAGCAATGGTGGTGAAATTTCATCTCACATACTTTGGGCACTAGTAAGTAGAAGTTAATTCTTGGGGGAAAAATATCCTATTAAGAAAAGTTAGAGAAAATGATATAAACCTTCAATGAAATGAACTGACAGAGTGACTCAAGCAATAGATTTGAACAAGATTTGAGACTTTGACAGCAGTGCAGAATAAGACAATGTTCTGATCAGATGTTCCTGTAATTACTGAGTCATATTTGACTGAATGACACCCAATAACACAATTAATCGTCAATTATAGGACTACAGTGGAGTAGGCTAGTAAACAGATGATATCTATTCTTTTATATGTATATATCAAAATCATGAATATGTTCATTGAAGACATAATTCACCAAAGTGACCCTTTTTCTGGAATATGAATATTATAAATCACAACAGATATACACATAAGACAATCTGCTTTAAATTGTTTTATGGTAACATATATACAGTTTCATATCTTTCATGGTTCAAGTCCAACAGAAGCTCCTCAACAGAAAGATACAGTCTCCTCTTATTGTAGCCCCCCAATTTGCAGCCTCAGAACCCCAATGGAGGGCTGTGATAAGTTGAAACCAACTTGACTGCAGTGAATGAGTTTATTCCTTATTTAATATGTATTGTTATATATTGGTTTTGTTATTAAGAAGCCCTTGTAGGACAGTGTATAAGTTGTCAGGCAATTTAAGGATTCTCAAGAAAAAGTGACCACTCTCCATGTTTGTTTTTTAAATTTGTTTTATACTGGTTTATATACAAAGTTCGTATACATTGTTTTTCACACTGGATCTTTCCCTTTTCCTTTACCCATACCTCCCTCTACCATCAAATTGTGTGAGCCTGTGATAAGCTTCTCCACCCTGAATCCTCAGACTTGTTCGACAACAATGGTCTTATACAGTATTTGTCTTTATGAGACAAGTTAGTTCATTCAACATAATTCTCTCCAGTCTCTCCCATGTTAGGTAGTAATTTACAAAATTATTGTTTTTCTGTGCCATATAGTATTCCATTGTGTGAATGTACCATAATTTCTCAATCCATAAAGTTTTAAATGGATCTTGGCTAAAAGCAGAGAATACCAGAAGAATGTCTATCTGTGTTTCATTGATTATGCAAAGGCATTTGACTGTGTGGATCATAACAAACTGTGGCTGACTTTGAGA
>NW_006399887.1:8945939-8950541 GCF_000299155.1 Elephantulus edwardii | reverse complement strand
CTTTGCCATCCCTTGCTGCCTTTAGAAATTTTCTATTCAACGCTTTAGTATCTTCAATTCTTTCTTGTGCTTTGCCTTCTCTGCTCTCCAGTGCAATTTTCAGAGTCTCTTCTGACATCCATTTTTGTCTTTTCTTCCTCTTCTGTCTTTGTAATGACCGATTGCACTCTTCCTGGATGATACCCTTGATAACCTCCCACAACTCATCTGGCCTTCTCTCATTAGTGTTCAAAGCCTCAAATCTGTTCCTGAGATGGTCCTGAAATTCAGGTGGGATACACTCAAAGTTTTATTTTGGTTACCTTGGATTTGGTTTAATTTTCCTCAGCTTCAGCTTGAATTTGCTTATGAGTAGTTGGTGGTGTGTTCCACAATACCGTGCGACATTCATTCCATCCCGAGGGATTCCGGCCTGTGGTCCTCGGGCCAAGAAATGCCTATCTACACACCAGATCTACAGGATGCATCACCTTTGCTCGGGAAACATTACGACTAAACTTCAGAGACATTGGTCCCAACATAAGGAACTACCAGCAGCTGATGTGTTTGGAATCACAAAAGCTAGGGAAACTTCATATATAAGTTATTAGTTGGAGGGCTGGTCAAAGGGAGATAGATGTGAAGGGATGGGGTATATGTGGATGGGTATCCTGGTGGATGGTGTAGCAGGGAAATAAATGGGTAAAGAAGCGTGTGAGAAAGGCAGGGACAACACTGACACTAAAGTTGACTCCACAATAAGGGATATACCTTTAACTTGCTTGTCTGTCCGATACTTCTCTAAATCTGAAAATTCACATTAAGACAGACTAGGAAGAAGGATTGGTCATCCACTTCTGAAATAGCAGGCCTCTGAAAACCCTATGTAAAACAGAACACATTTAGATAACAGAAAAGGCAAAGGAGGTTGAGTTTTTAACTATGGAAATACAAAGGAAGAGGAACAGTTGTAAGCAGACACTGGTGATTGGGATATGGAATATGAGAACCATGAATGTAGGAAAATTAGATATTGTTAAGGAAGAAATGGAATACATAAATATTGACATACTAGTGAGATGAGATGGACCGGCTTGGGGCATTTTGAGTCAGATGACCATATGATATATTACTCTGGAGATGCAAACGTGAGGAAAAATGGAGTTGCTTTCATAGTTAAAAAAGTCACTGCTAGATCCATCTTGAAGTACAATATTTTCAGTGACAGGATATTATCTATATGCATACAAGGAAGTCCAGTGAATACCACTATCATTCAAATATATGCACCAACAACCAGAGCCAAGGAAGAGGATATAGAAGATTTTTACCAACTTTTACAATCGGACATTGATCGAACATGCAATCAAGATGCACTGATAATAATGGGTGATGGAATGCAAAAGTTGGGAACGAAGAAGAAGATTCAGTAGTTGGAAAACATGGACTCGGTGACAGAAATGGAGCTGGAGAGAGAATGATCGAATTTTGCACAATCAATGACTTATTCATAGCAAATACATTTTTTAAAAATATTTTAATTTCTTTATTTTTCATTTCAATGAACATCTACAGAGATTTTGGGATTCCATTCATTCATTGTTGCACCCTTCTCCCCACCCACCCCACCTCACCACCACCACCCCCCATGCAAATACATTTTTTAAGACACACAAGCACAGGTTATATACTTGGTTTTTACCTGATGATATGCATAGGAATCAGAATCTGGAATTAGAGAGTGATAAAAGAATTCACTTGGCATTTCTCAAAATGAAAGATCTGAATAACAAAACAAACTTCTAGTAGCTGTACTGAGAGATGCTATGGAAAAAATATTAAATGATCAAGGACTTATCAAAAGACAATGGCGGGAATACAAGGAGTCAAGTACAAAAGAGAATTGGTAAACATTCAAATATTCCATAAATTAGCAATAATAACAACCAATGGCAAAATAGAAGAAGGTTTAAGCAGTCTTGAAGGCATTAGCAAAAACTAAGTTGCCATGAATCAATTTTACATCGACTGACAAATTCCAAATAAGAGATGCAGCCCTGGATGTGCTCACCAATCTATGCCAGGAAATTTGGAAGATAGCTATAGGGAGAATTGACTGGAAAAGATCGCTATTTATTCCCATTTCCAAGATAGGTGATCCAACAAAATGTCCACATTATAAAATAATTGAATATCACATAGAAAAAAAACTTTTCTTAAGATCTTCTAAAATAATGAGAATAGTACTTTGACAGAGAATTGCCTAAATTTCATGCAGGGTTTAGAAGAGTTTTTGGCACCAGGGATATAATTACCGATGTCAGATGGATTTTGGAGAGAATACAACTTATATTATATTGACTATACAAAGGCATTTAATTGTGTTGATAATAACAAACTATGTGCAGCCTTGAGAAAAATGTGAATTCCAGAACATGTAATTATATAAAATCTACACCTAGACCAAAAAGCTTTTGTGCAAACAGAGCAAGGGAATCCTGCCTGTCTTGAAATAGGGAAAAGATTGTGCTGGGTTATATTCTTTCTCTATATCCATTTAATCTGTGTGCTGAGCAAATCACTAGAGAAATTGGACTTTGTGAAGAAGAATTTGACATTAGATTGGAGGAAGACTCATCAACAACCTGTGTTATGCAAATGATAAAACCTTGCTTGCTGAAATCAAGGAGGACCTGAGGAGATTGATGCAGAAAATCAAGAACTGAAATCTTCCAATCTAGGTTACATTTCAACGTCAAGAAAATAAAATTCCTTACAACTGGTCCAATAAGCAACATTGTGGCATGAATAGAAATGACTGAAATTGTCAATGATTGAATTTTATTTGGATCCACAGTCTAAACACTTGGTAACAGCAGTCCAGAGACCAGAAAACATATAGTATTGCGAAAGTAGGCTAGAGGGGATCTTTCCAAAGTCACAGAGAGTAGTGATGTTAGTTTAAAGGCTCAGATGTACCTAATTAAAGCCACAGTCTTTCCAATTGCTTGCCGTCCATCTGAAAGCTGGAGAGTTAATGAGGATGACAGGGGAAGAATCTATGTACACATTTGAGATGTGGTATTGGAGAACACCGCTGAATATGCCATGGACTGCCAAAAGAACAGACAGGTAATATTTTGGAGAAAGGGCTACCACAGCGTGTTACTTCGAGGCAAAGATGATGAAACTTTATCTCACATATTTTGGTCATATTTTTAGGTGAGATGCTTGAAAAGGCAGTGAGTGGGTCAGCAAAGAAGAGAAAAATCCTTAACGAGATCAACTGATAAAGTATATGTGCAAATAGGTTCAAATATGTCAAAGATGATAAAGATAGTATAGGACAGGGTTCAAATCTCTTGCTCACATACTATATAATAATTACGTTTGACAATTTTTAAATTTATACTTTGTTTAATTGTTATAGTTAATTTAGAGTTTATTTTTTCTGATCACTGATACAATGAAGAGATTTAAATAGCTTTTAATGATTTGAAGGGTGGTCAGCTAAATCATTAATTACAGCTATTAGGTGCATCCTTTTTGCTATGACTCATAGCAACCCACGAACAATGGATCTGAATGTTGTACTATTCAGTGCCATCCTCAGCAGCTCCAGATAGGTAAATAAGATGAAGATTGATATTTGAGCTTTCATATAGCAGTATAAATACCATTGCTAACATTGGTAAAGTTTCATTGTGTGTAGTTACATTGTAGTGGCAACTGTTTAATAGTAATTAAAATTTTTATTTGAGTGTACCAAAGAGAAAATTAGCAAAAGGAAAATAGACATGATGCCATGCTGTTGTTGTTAGGTGCTATGGAGTTGAGTACGACAAATAGTAACCCATGAAAAACAGATCTAAACCTTGTGCTATCTTGTGCTATCCTCACAATCTCTGCCATACCTGAACTCATTTCAGCAGTCACTGTGTCAATTTATCTGGTTGAGGGTCTTCTTTTTCATTGACCCTTCACTTTTCCAAGCGTAATTTCTCTCTCCAAGGAATACTCTTTCCTAGTAATATGCCCAAAATATGTGAGACAGAGCTTTGTCATCTGTGCATCCAAAGAGCACTCTGACTACATCTTCTCCAAGATTTTCTTTGTTCTTGTGACAGTCTATGGAATGTTCAGCATCCCTTTCCAACACTACAACTCAAAGGTATTTTACTGTATAAATGTGAAGGAGTCAGGAAAAGAAATGAATGGATGTATTGAGTTATTTGATCAAGGGCATTTGGAAAATGTGTCAACTGTACTGTATTTGGGGAGGAAGATGGGTATTCTCCTTTCACATTATTTACAGCCTCTGAAAAGCCACTTGCAGAGTCAGCTATGAGTCAGTTTTGACTCTAGGGCACATAACACACTGTATTTAGGAACATAAAAAGACATTGTTACGATTAAAGATCATTACAAAACAGATTTCTTGATCTACTAAAGACTAACTAAATCTACAAAACCCTGAACCTTAAATAGCCTTCAAGCCTGTAACTGAACTCACTATAGTAGTTTAACTTCCAATCAAACAGTCATATAAGATGAATAAAAGCACCAGTGAGATACTCACTCTCAGGAATGATTGTATATATATTTTTATATATTACATATTAT
>NW_006399887.1:8938441-8945409 GCF_000299155.1 Elephantulus edwardii | reverse complement strand
TATATAGATTTCATTCCATTTATATATATTAGATTATATTTATATATGTTACATTATATATATTACATTTTATATATTTATATACACACCCACACACACATACACAAATAAAGGCAGCATCAGCTCAAGTATAAACTTCAGAAGGCAGGAAAATAAAAATGAATGGATGCAGTAATGTATGGAGAAAATAGCAAGAGTGCTTTTAGATTTTGGTGTTTATAATCGTTGTCAACCACAAAAAAAATGAGACATAAATTGTTGAGTGGAAAACCCATAAGTTTTGTGAGTTTTCGTTTATAGCACAATAAAAAGGTGAGAAAAGTAATTTTTATCCTTATAGGAATATTTTTAGCATGCATTGAATTGATTCTTATTAAAATAATGAGTTAGAAAGTGACACAATCATAGAAAACTCATAATGAATTTTTTTCATAATTAATGAAATAAAAGAAAATGGAATATAGTAATGATCTAAAGGTCAAAACTGATTCTTTGAAATGCATAATTAAATGGATAAAATTCAGAATAAAAACATAAACAGCATCAGATACATGAAATTTACTTAATGTAATTCAGTGGGAACCCACTTACTCATAGCTGACCCTTTAATAAATTTGTTGAGGCTATAAATTATGTGACAGGAACTTTCCCACTTTTCTCCAATGGAGCAGACTGTGGATTCAAACTGTTTCCTTTTAGATTGGTAGTGCAACTCCTTACCCACAAGATCACTAGACCTTAGTTGTTGTTGTTGTTGTTATGTGCCGTCGAGTCGTTTCCGACTCATGGTGACCTTATGCACAACAGCGCTAAACCCTGCTCTATCCTGCGCCAACCGCACCGCCTCTGACACACCCATCCCGATTACCCCAGTCACCGAATCAATCCATATCATAGAGGGTCTTCCCCTCCTGCGTTGTCCCTCAACCCTCCCAAGCATGATGTCCCTCTCCAAGGACCCGTCCCTCCTGGCAACATGTCCAAAGTATGTCAGACAAAGCCCCAGAATCCTTGCCTCCAAGGAGTAGCTTGGTTTAATCCTCTCCAAGATAAATCTGTTTGTTTTCCTGGCAGTCCATGGTACATTCAGTACCCTTCTCCAGCACCACAGCTCAAAAGCATCCACTCTCCTTCTGTCCTCCCTAGTCATTGTCCAACTCTCTGATGCATAACAAGCGATTGCAAATACCATGGCCTGTATCAGGCGCACCTTAGTCTCCAGAGAGACACTGTTGCTCCTGAGTACTTTAGAGAGGTCCCCAACAGCAGACTTTCCCATTGTGATACGCTTTTTTATTTCCTGACTGCTGGTACCAAGAGTGTTGACTGTGGAGCCGAGCAAACTGAAGCTGTGAACACTCTCAATCTCTTCGTCATCCATCCTGATGCTGCTAATTGGTCCAGTGGTGAGAATCTTTGTCTTCTTGACGTTGAGCCTTAGTCCATACTGAAGGCTGCAGTCCTTGACCCTTCGCAGCAAGTGCATGAGGTCCTCCTCAGTTTCAGCAAGCAGGGTTGTGTCATCTGCAAAACGGAGATTGTTAATGGACCTTCCACCAGACCTTAGAGATAGGAAAATTTATAAAGTAATAAAGAATGAGTATTTTTATTTATTAATTTTCAATTTTAATATTTTCAAATATCTATAAAGTGATTGTTGGTGGTGTTAGTTCCAAGTACACATCTTCAGAGTATTTCGTATGTTTCAGTGCATTTTTGAAACAACAGTGTCAATCCACCTCTTGGATAATATAAATTCTTTTTTGCTTTATCAAATATAATGGATTTTATTAATGACTGATCTAGTCTTATAAAAGGTCCAAAGTAAGCAAGAAAAAAAATAACTACAGAAAAATATAACATGTCAAATTATACACAATAAAGCATAATATATTCAGAGAAGAATGGGAACCCCAGAACACTTGATTATACTTATGCAAAACCTATACTTGGACCAGGAGTCAGTCCTCAGAATAGCGCAAGTAAACACTGCATGGTCCGAAATAAGAAAAGATGTATGGCAGGGAGGCATCCTGTCTCCATTCCTCCTCAATTCATATGCAGAGGAGATCATCTGGGAGGTTAGACTCTGTGAGGACCAATATGACGTTAGCATTGAAGGAAGACTCAATGCATAATATGCATTATGCAAATGACACAGCCTAGCTTGCTGAAACTAAGGACTTCAGGCATGTGGTGCAGAAAGTCAAGGACTGCAGTCTTCAATATGAACTGAAGCTCAACATCAAGAAAATAAAGCTTCCCACCACTGGGCAGGATTATGATAGATGGTGAAGAGCTTCAACTTGCTTGGCTCTACATGGGGACTCTTGGTACCAGCAGCCAGGAAATAAAAATGATTAATTACATTTGGAAAATCTACTGTTAGGAACCTCTCCAAAGTACTGAAGAGCAATGATATCAGTCTATAGACTAAAGTGTGCTTAATCCAGGCCATGGTTTCACAATTACTTGCTATGTATCAGAAAGCTGGATAATGACTAAAGATGATAAAAAAAGAGTTTAAGCCTTTGAGTTGTGATGCTGGAGCATAGTATTGAATACACCATGGACTGCTAGAGGAGAACAAACAAGTTTATCCTGGACAGGATGAAACCAGACTGCTCCATGCAGGCAACAATTTTAAACCTCCATCTTGCATAATATGGGCATATTTCAAGGACTGACACATTCTTGGAGAGGGACATCATTCTTGGAAGGGTGGAGGGACAGCACAAGAGAGGAAGACTCTAAATAAGATGGATTGACGGAGTGACTGGTATAATGGTGATATGTGTGTCAGAGACGATGAAGTTGGCTCAAGACAGAGGAGGGTTCAGGGCTGTTGTATATATGCCCATTAGAGATAACATGTGACTTGCTGGCATATAACAACAACAAAGCATAATCTAGAATTTATTCTATTTTGCAGAATGAAAAATTATGATTTTACTCTGATAATTTCCTAGTTCTAGATATTTTCTTAACTTTCTAAAATTTGCATCAAATATTCACTGTCTATGAACTCTTTTGTTCAGAAGAATCAAGAATTTATGGTTTTAAGTTGTGATGCTGATGGAGTATTGATTATGTTGTAAACTCAAAAAACAAACAAATCTGTCTTGGATGAACTGCAACCAAGGTGATTCTTAAAGGCAATGAGATTGAAATTTAATCTCATACTCTTTGGGCATGTTTCAGGGGCACTAGTCCTTGTGGGGCAAAAAATACATCATTATAGTAAAGTTGCAGTTGTTGAAATAGAGCAAGAACCTCAATCATATGTATTGACAGTGCTATAATCCAAAGGTAGCATATCTTTGACAGTCTGAATACATCAGTAGCACGTAGAGGGAAAGATGGACAGTCTTCCATATGAGATTTTTCACTCCAAAACCCTGCTGTAAGGATGATTATGAGTCAATTCTGACTTGAGGACACTGAATGAGATATTCCAGGATGTTTAAAAATATGGTCTTTGTAGGGAGCTCTGATGACTTAGTGGCAAGAAACTGCACTGCAATCCCAGAGGTTCACAGTTCCAATCCACCAGATTCTCTGCTGGAGAAGGAGGGACAATTTCCTCCTGTACCAGTCAGATCTGGTTTGACAGTACACAAACACACACACACACACACACACACACACACACACACACACACACACACACACACACTGAAATAAATAAAAAAAAACAGAACAACAAACAAACAAACAAAAATATGGTCTTTCTATGAAAATAGCACTTTTCCGTCTGGTAAAATATCTATACTAATTTGGTATACGGTAAAAATGTACCCATTACACTATTAGAGTTTAAAAGTACATTGTTTTAGGATTTTGAGTTATTTGAAGACTTTCTTCATTGTATAGAGCTGTATAGAAAAATGCATCTTTAAAAAAATATATGTGTATATACTTAGAGTTGGCAAATATCCAAATTAAGGCCTCTTCTGGGTTAGATTCTTTTGTAAATAATACTTCTTATTGATGGTTTAGCTGGAAATTGTGTGCTTTTCTTGAAATTTTTTGGACTCTGTTTATTACATTTGTGTATATTCCTGTCATTCTGTTTCTTTTATAACCCAGACAATATTCGTTTAGGACCTTCAAATTCTCCAAATAGGATCATTATATGTATATGAGTCAGGATTCCAGTAGATTAGGGGAGGGCATATAAATCCACAACAATGGGAAAACAATATTAGAATCAACTAAGAGTTAATAGCTGAAAAAAATAACAACAATGAATGCAATGAAAAATTCACCAAATTAAAAATAAATCACTATTTGTAGGAAATACAGTAAAACCTTCCCAGTATGGAAATAAAAATGCTCCACAGTTTAAAAGTAAATAGGCTAAGGAACAATGTTAAATAAGACAAACAGATGGTAATAAAGACAGTACTCACATCCCATGGTGAATAGTGACACATAAAATGACTCAGACACCAGGTAATGGAAAGAACAATTATACTTAATAGCAGACACCAGTGGAGGTGTGGGTTGCTGCCTACTTGAAAAGAAAAGGATTAGTCAAGCTCTGATTTTATAAATTGTAAAATACATTAGAAAAAAGAAAACTAAGGAAGTATAAAATCTCTTCAACATTGCTATGAAAAAATTGAATATTCAGGTGAAGAGATGATTTAAACAGGCTTACTGGAAAATATAAAAGCATTGTATATTTGAGGTTTCCTCCCAAATGCATGTATTTTAAAGATGCTATTGTTTCTGTAATAAAGTTTATAACAAAGTTGCAATAAAAATTTGCATAAAAATTTTATTACTAAAAAAATAACAGGAAGAAATTCTAAGTTATGATGAGGAAATTGTATTACAAAAGTAATGAATAAAATGAGCATGCAAATACTATTATAATGTTGAGATTTTGAAGAAATAAGCCACTGTGGTTATATTAACAGAAAATCAGAGGTGTTAGTGGATGCAGTTTTCTTTCCAGAGGCACTTAGTCAAGATACACATAAAAATGAAAAAAATTCTTAGAATAAATCTGGACTCATATCTAAGCCCTGCTATGTACCATCTTAGGGAGCTCTAGTGGCCTTACCGCACAACTAACTCAAAACTACTGAGTTTCACTACCAACTGAAAACAGATGATTCCATTCCACTTTGCCTGGAGAAAGATTGTGAATGCCTTCTTTGTAACTTATCAGCCTCTGAAAAACCCCTGGAGTGAGTGTGAGTTGTTCTGACTCAATGACAATAAGTTTAAAGGTTTTTTTGTTTTGTTTGTTTTTTTAATGTATTATATGTTTTTACAATTAGCTCCTTAATCTGTTTTACATTCAGAAGATTTTTCCCCCTTAGTTTTTTTGTTTTTTTGGTTTTTTTTTGGTTTTTTTTTTGCTATTTAGGTGCTTTTGTTGTTGTTGTTAGGTGCATTGAGTCAAGTAACACTCAAAATGACCTTAAGAACAACAAATCTGAACCCTGTCCTATCATGATGGGGTGATATTAATAAATTCAGGCTTATTCAAACATATGGTATCGTTGTAAAGTTGACATCAGTTGCCTCCTGCCTGTAAGTTTGCCCTAGAACTTTATTATTCTTTCTTTAGTCATGTATAATATTTTAAATTCTTCACCAGGAAAGAAAATGCATCTTTCCTTGATTAGTATTAACCTCTTTGAAACTGTTTTTCTGAGTTGTATGGAATTCTTTTCTGGATTCGCATTTATCTCTTTGAAGATGTTTTTTTACAATTATAGGAAATGGAATTAACATTTGTCTCTTTGAAGATATTTTTCACAGGTATAAACAATTGAATTACCATTTATCTCTTTGAAGACTTTTTTTCTCAGTCAAATGTAAACTATATCACAAGGTAATTTGTTTGCTAGAAACTGTAACAAGTAACTCAAGTATAAAAACTAATGACCACTCTGAGATGGAGAGGCACTTTTTGAGAAGATTCTCTCTGTTCTCCCAGAACTACAATAAAGTGGTTTGGTTATTGCAATCCGCCTGTCTTATTGGCAAATGACTATGGAATGAAGTCCTTGCTTCACTAACAGTGCCATCAGAGATGGTTGGAATTAATGATGTGCTTTTCTACAATAAACGCTGCCAAGTCATGCTATCCTCATAAGGGTTCCTTGACCTGGGTTTGAGTCCATTGTTGCAGCCACTGGGTGAAACCATCTTGGTGAACTATTACTTTTTGTTCACTCACCTCCGACTTTAAGAAAGCATGATATCCTTCTCTGGACTTGGTTCCTCCTGAAAACACATCTATTAGTTTATAAAAATATTTTACATATCCATTTTTAACATAGTTTTTAAGAAAGTTAAGCCAAATATCCTTTGAAAATCCTTAATTTATCTATGAAGACCATTTATAAAGTTATCCGTTATCTATTTTTACACAATTAATATAAAAGTTAACGCTAAAACTTTAGACTTTGGATTCCAGAAAGATTTAGTTGGGTTTCTGATTTTGTTTTCTTTCTTTTTTTTTTTTTTAAATTAGGTGCCTCATAAAATTGTAGGAAGCTCTGGTGGCATTGGGGTAAGAAGCTGCGCTGCAATCGCTAAAGAATATAATTCAAACACACCAGCTGTTCTGTGGAAGTAGGATCAGAAATCTGTAAGTTTAATTGTCTCAGAAAACCTTGTGGAGGGTAAACTACGAGTTGATTCAAACTCAATCGTACAATGACATCAACTTTATTCTAAGTATTGCAGTCATCTGAAGACTTCACTTGGAATTGGGTAACTATGTCCAAGATAGCATTTTCCTATGATTATTTAGCAAAAGGCTAAATTATTTGCAATAAAGATTGTTTGTTGTTGTTATGTGCCGTCGGGTCGTTTGCGACTCATAGCGACCCTATATACAACAGCCCTAAACCCTGCTCTATCCCGTGCCAATCTCATTGCTTCTGACACACCCATCCCGATTACCCCAGTCACTGAATCAATCCACCTCATAGAGGGTCTTC